>NC_045169.1:23159623-23467123 GCF_900700415.2 Clupea harengus | reverse complement strand
TTCACCTTTCATTGTTCAGAGTTTCCTCTGGCTACATTTGAACACCTTTTACCCAAATCTTAAATGATGTTTTACATACAGTGTATTGACATGTATTGGACGTGTCCTCATCTCCATTTGAAATGAGGGATTTGAGGAACCACAGGCCTGGAATGCCGTTTATTTAAGGCTGCAAAAAGACCTGCTTATCATGCTAACACTGAGCCAAAATGTGAAACCAAATCTCTCAGCTCCCTCGATCCCCTCCCGCTTCTGTTGTCCCAACCTACCTCAAGAGTTCCCCTTTGACTCTTATCTGTGAACGTCGCTTTGGACAAAAGCGTCTGCTAAATGACTAAATGTAAATGTAATGTAAATGTTATCTTGAAGCCCGGTCTCTGATTCTGAGGCCGTTCTTGGTCTCTGATTGGTTTAAGGTCAGAGAGGAATGCCTCTGTAACTCTGGTTACAGAGCACGTTTGACAGAAGCCATTGAGTAAACAACACAAATTCAAATACGATTTTGAGTAAAACAAGAGGGCACTTACCAACAAATCCTTAAGCTAATCCTGATCTGTGACTATTGCGCCGTATTGGTGTCCTCCACAGTTGCTCCTCTTGTAGTCAGCGTTTACTCCTTGAGTGTGTGCAAGTGATGAGGGTGAGGGGGGGCAGGGGGGTAACCAGTCCATTCGGTCATGAGGTGGATACCCTTTGTCCTCTATGTATCTCTGAGGGGCCTGTGACCAACCGGAAGTGTTCAATGTCAGTGTCAATACCAGTCAGACATCTGAGTTGTTGGATGTTCATCCAGAGTTCCTTCCTGTGTGCTGGTCTTTTGTCCCATACGAATAATAACTTTACATTAAGGAACTGATTAGTTAGCCATGATGGAAAAAATTAATAATAAACATAATTATTTATGTAAACTTGACTTTTGATAATACTTTAAGTCAGCTATGCTGTGTCTCAAGTCTCAATGTACTTCAGGACATGGTGCACAAGATCACAGTCCACTATCGTGCATTTAGTAAATATTCCTAAACTATCATAACTTGGTTTATGAATTAACACCATGTTTTATAAATCTAATCTGTAGGATTACTTCATGCAACCAGTCTCAGCCCCTCTTTATCTGTGTGTGTGTGTGTGTGTGTGTGTGTGTGTGTGTGTGTGTGTGTGTGTGTGAGTGTGTGTGTGTCTCTCTGTGTGTGTGTTCCAGTTCCCAGTATGACTCTTAACTCTCTTCTGCTGGTCATTTCTACTGCCTCAGCATTGTGTTAGCGGCTGTATTGACTCTTCTCATCCATACTACTCTCTCTCGTTTCCCGTCTCTCTTTCTCTCCGTCCGCGTCTCTCCATCCCTTACACCGAGCGGTCTAGGTGTCTCCCATGTTTGGAAGTAGACGTCAGCAAGGAGCCTATGCGTGATTCAGAAGGTCCGGAACCACACCCCGGGCACTGAAGCAACGAAGGAACTTGCGTTCGGAAGAAATACAAGGTACTGCACTATATTCACCAACACTCAACTTAAAATACGTGCTTTGTCTATTTATTTCCCTCTTATCTACAAGTAGTTCGGAGAATTCGAGTAATTTAATGCTCGCAAAACCCGCATCCCGATTCCTGCATAATTATGTGAGAGGGAAAACATTGCAAAGGCTAGGCTCCTGACTCTATGACTGCATAACTGTCATTTTGGTGTTTAGCCATGGGGGGCACACGGGGTGTGATTTCTGTGTGGTCCTTTAGTACATGACAGGAAAGGCGATGTGGCTGAGTTTTATCTTAAGCGCACCGGCTACATGCGTTAGTGACGGGCTCTGTCCTGGGGCGGCATCGGTTCAGTGAAAACGCGCTAGTGAAGCCGTTTGCCCCCACTGTCCCACTCCACCTAGCATAAAGGCTCCCGTCCACATTCCCCTGCCCCGATTGCTGGTAGTAGAAAAATCCCGTCTACACCAACTCCGATAGCGGCATTGATCTACAGCGATGAAAGACTATCATGTTGCTGCATGCTTTCCACGTTTCGTCGTCCTGTATGAGACGTGGATCTAAACACAAGTCACCTGCGATGAACTGTGAAACCTCCGCCGCATCCCCTCCTGCAAATATTGACTGCATCCACGTTTACAAAAGGAAATGCTCTGTAATTTGGTGACTTTATACCGTGTGCTTTTTGAAATAACGCGTATCGCTTGTGGTTGAATACATAATCATGTCTGCGGTACTTTTTACTGCAACGAACGAAGTCTGATTTCTCAGATTCCGTTTCCATCCCAACGAGTTTATCTGATAACCTCCACTTTACCCGTCTGCGGCACAACCCATGTAAGCAGAGCAGGAGGGGCACAGCACGCTATTTTAGTTACGGAATGACATCCCATAAACGATCACAACGTATATTCTCTTAAAGGTTCCTTGCTTAATGTACAGTGCCTTGCTGCCACCTGCGTAGACACCGTACAGGCCCACAATGAAGTAGTGGGTTCGAACTAGTTAAGTTATGCTATTAGTTGAAATGCACCATTAAGCACATACCATAATAATCTCACCGCTGACACCGCAAGCACCGAGTGCTACTCCCCTTGTAGACAGAATGGATGTATTATCTCTAAGCAAATGGAGACGCCAGTAATGGTAAGCCTCATTTAGTCGTTGTTGACTGGGTGAGTGTCATGGGAATAATAGAACAAAATCTAAACGACTAGTAGTGGGTTAAGCTAAACTTATCACATGGCTGTAGACCTTAAGGGTGGTCAGAAGTCTTCAGTGGTCTTAGCATTAGTAACATGAAATGTGTCTCCTATTTGCACATATGTACTCATACACATACACACACACACACTCTAAGACAGACATGTACCCACTGCGAAGTTAGTATTAAAAGCATTTTAGGTGGTATTAAAACATTGTTAGTTAGTATTAAAAGCATTTTAGGTGGTATTGAAACATTGTTAGTTAGTATTAAAGGTATTTTAGGTGGTATTAAAACATTGTTAGTTAGTATTAAAAGCATTTTAGGTGGTATTAAAACATTGTATCCCTTTTTGACAGCTCAACCAAACACCGCCATGGACCATAACCCCCACACCCTGGACCCCCGCCACCGCAGTGAGGACTTCCGCAAGAGGAACATGCAACTGGACCACCGAGACGACTTCGGCACCACCTTCGCCGTGCTGATGAACTCTGTGGCCATCCTCCTGTCCGTGGGCATCTGCCTGGGTGTGCCCCTCCTCATCTGGGCGCTCCGCCGGCTCCACCTCTTCCTGCGGCGCGGCGGGCGGATCACGGCGTTCGTGGCCTCGGTGCTCCTCTTCGACTTCCTGGAGCTGGTGATGAACTCTGTGGTGGTGATTGTGCTGGCGCGCGGCGTCTGCCTCATCACGTCCATCAAGTGCCGCCTGATGCTCTTCCTCTGGCTGGGCATGCAGTTCTGCGGTCTCCACTTTCACCAGCTGGCGGCGCTAGAGGCCATCCTGTCCCTCATCAACCCCATGCTCACGTCCAGCTGGCCCTTCGTGCTCGTCACCGTGGCCGTGTCGCTGCTCGAGTGGGTCTTCCTCATCGCCTACGTGGCCGTCGCTCCGCACCTCGAGTGCCCCGCCGCCTACATAGTGTGGTTCCTGCTGGCCGTGGTGCTGCTCATCGGCACGGCCGTGCTCACCTACCTGTACCAGTCGCCCGAGGACGAGAAGTGGTACAGGACCAAGAAAATCGGTCGGCTTGCACTGGCCGTGGCGAGCATGCTCGTCGTCTACGTGCCGCACTTCTTCGCGCGCGGCATCCTGTTCGAGCACGACTCGCCGAGGGAGCCCGAGGTCAACGCCGAGGCCATGATAGGCTGCCTCTCGGTCGTCATCTTGCAGCTGGTGGTCGACCCTCTCCTGTGCGTGCTCTTCTTCAAGGATATTCCCGAAATACAAATAGACACAGATATCCCCAGCGTGCCTAGGATGAGTTTGAACTGACCCGCCCCCATCTGCGAGTGTCTTTGGACGAGTGGTGTGTAAGGAAGTCTACACTAAGGTGCCCCCCCCCCCCCTCCTCCCCAACAAATAATGTAGTTCCATGTTTAAGCCGCGATGTTTTGCTCAACTCAAACTCAAAGGACTCTGCGCCTCACTCCTCCGGGCCTGGTCCAAATCTGAGAAGGCACATGCATGTCTTTGTCCTCCTGTGTTGCTCGGCAATCAAGCCATCTAGAAGGGACCCTACAGTAGATTGCAAATAGAAATGAGGGTGTTCATTGAAACAAAGGATTTGACAGAGAAAAAGTATCAGTTTCTGCTGGGAGGGATGGGCTAGTCTTCTAGGTTTACTCACTCTTTTGGCCTTGAGGCTCACATAAAAACAAAACAAAAAAACAGATGGCATCTTTAAAAGGGCACAACACAGTCAGCTGTAAAACATTTCCTCTCAACCTGTACACAAATTGTAAAAACACTGTTAAATACCAATTAGCTCTGATGTGTCGTATAAGTTTTTTGTAAACTAGTGTTTTTTGTCAGTCTGGGTCTGTTTTATTTTTCTCTTTTTTCAGTTTTTTTGGTTTCATTTTCCTCCAGTAGAACAGAATTTCAAAATACAAAATACTGTCTTTCAATTCAATGCATTTTTACATCAGTAAGTTGTAGTTAATTTTGATACATTTCTTACTGGGTATTTTGTATTTTGTAATAGGTTTTACATTCTGGTGAAACTTTATCCATCCATAAATCAGATTTGCTGTCCTCGTTACAAACATATAACAAATGTTATTGTAACAATTAATATATGTATTACCTGATTTGTCTTTAGGGAAAAAATGTTGTTTACAACTTTACAATGTTTTGTTTTTACTCTTGAGTTATGTAATATGTAAAAAAAATGTACAGGGATATTCACTTGCATTTCAAGGTATAGTACAAACGTTACTTCAAAGTAAATGTATCAGTTTCGTAACTTTTAAATTCACTTCCCAACATATCATGAAATTATAAGGTCAAAGATTTTCCTTTCTTGCCTCAAGCGGCAGCATAGGAAAATGTCTGACTTTTTACCATGATGTCACACACATATTTTGTTACACAACAGTAGCATAAATGTTGAGGAGGATGCTTCTCTATGGTGATGTTTCAAAACCAACAGTGTTTCACTTTTGTTAGTCAACCCAGCACTCATTTGAATTGAACCCCTGGTTTTGCTCCCAGATCAGTCAGATCTCCGCATGTTCATTAATGAAATGTCAGTTTGACACTTTTAACTTGATTTATCAAGGACATTCTTTTGCATGTACAACAGCACAATGCATTCTACAACACAGTGAAGACTTACACACAGAAATCACGTTAAAAGACTATTAACAGGAAACCCGGAGAACTCGTTTTCTTTTTGAATTCAGAATCATTGTGTAAAGATTCGATTTTACAAGACAATCCATTCTATGACAGTGTGTTGGGGGAGCTTGAAAATCATTCGCCGTGCTCAAGTTATAGCTAACAAGCTAGTTTAGCACACATAATTCACCTTATTGTTTCAATGTTTAGTCACATATGTACTTCACATGAAGTCAAAACCTGACATTCACAATATTCCTTGAACACTTACTTACTTATGTAACTGAGTTCCAAATGTCTGTAATTACATTACAGCTTTCACAATTCTAACATATACTATATGAAACACACATGGGTAACTTTAGATGTGTTCATCCCAACTTCACTTCTCTCATCTCTTAGCTAGATCATGAGACGGGAATGATTTTCAAAGACAGACGTGCACACACGCACACACAAACACACCCATACACATGCACACACACACACACACGTGCCCATACACATGCACACACACACACACACACACACACACACACACACACACACACACACAAACACACACCTGGTTTGAAACCTGAAGCCTCTCTGATTGGTCCGTGGACACTTCTCACGGACCAGAGACGAGCATACCTCTGGAGGAAAGGAGTAACCGAGTCACAGTAGCCTACAGTCAGACGGGCCAGTGTGCTAGCACACACACACACACACACACACACACACACACACACACGCACACACAGTCATATGGGCCAGTGTGCTAGCACTCAGTCTGGTGCTTACCGGTGCTACCATCCCTACTGCTGCCCGCCTGCTCCTCCTCTCCTCTGGTATGTGTGTCTGTTGGCTGGGGCTTTCAGGTTGCAGACGGGTGTTTCACAGCCATGCTGTATCTATCATCTTCTCCGGTGTTTCACAGCCATGCTGAATCTATTATCTTCTCCAGTGTTTCACAGCCATGCTGAATCTATCATCTTCTCCGGTGGCATGTACCTAACGACTGACGTTGCTGTTATTAAGTGTTCTTTGTAAAGGAAGGAAAAAAAATCACTTGTATGCTATTTGTCATCTCTCAAAACTTTCTACAAACTTGTTGCCTGTGATAGAAAATAAACTAGCCTCTGATCGACCCTTCTGTGTGATTATGTCAATGTACTTCACATTATCCTGTGCTGTAAAAAAGGTTTTATATCCTTTGTTTCACAGTGCCTATCAGGGTTTCCTGGACAGACATGTGAGGCTGGGTTGTTGGACGGACACATACTATGTCTATCACCGTGCTCCAAGGAAATGTGACAAATGAATGATTGTGTTCCTCTTCATCATGCTTTGTCTACCCCTCTCTCAAGTTCTTAGATATATCAGATATATAGATGGTTTCCACATTATCAGATATATAGATGGTCTCCACATTATCAGATATATAGATGGTCTCCACATTATCGGATATATAGATGGTCTCCACATTATCAGATATATAGATGGTCTCCACATTATCAGATATATAGATGGTCTCCACATTATCAGATATATAGATGGTCTCCACATTATCAGATATAAAGATGGTCTCAACAAGTCAAGGCTTTGCTGCCAGGGGCTTCTTGTTTCAGCACCAGGGACAGCACCCGGTTGGCACCAGATCTCACACACACAGTTTCTCAGTGTTCATCTCATCAGTTTCATTAGGATGCACAATTGACATCTGGCCAGCATCCCACCGCACACACTCTGCCTGTCTGAGTTTTAGAGCTCAACAGACACTATCTGCCCATCTGTCCATCCGAGTTGAAGTAGTAGTTTACAACCTCTTGTGAGATTCCGGTTTTGTCTCCACAAGATGACTTAGAAAACAAAACATGAAATAACATTACAACATCAAAAATAAAACGTATCATTCATATCATCAATAACTTCATTACTTTAACCAGCCTGAATCTGGTGATATCCTTTAAGTGCTGAACTCTACATGAGATTGGGAGTTTCATTACCTGATTCAATGTGATGCCTTTCATTACCCTGGATAGATCTTCTTCAGTTGATCTCTGTGTGTGGACACATGAGGTTGACTTGAACTGGAAGTGACCAAGCTTCCAACTCCATATTCTGGAACTGCACTGTCAAGCTTGTATGTGGGGAAGGGGTTCATTAATTCAATAATAATAGGTATACCTGTCACGATCTGATCCAGATCCATGTTTTCTCTTTCACGTGCCCCATGTCTTGCTCTCTCTCTCTCTCTCTCTCGCTCTCTCTCTCTCTCTCTCTCTCTCTCCGCTCCAGGTTTTGCCATGCCCTTGACTCACTGTCTCTTCCCTGTGCCTGGCCTAACACACCTGTGGCTAATTGGACCTTGTCTCTTCCCGGTGCCTGGTCACACTCCTGTGTTTAAATGGACCTCGTCAGTGCCTGTGTTTAACCGCGCTCTGAAGAAGCATTCAGTGCTGGATTATCTCTTCGCTTGCCTGGAAACCTCTCTTGCCTCGTCTTCCTGTTGCGTTCCGCCTGCCTGTCTGTGTGCCTGGAATTGCCTTTGAGGGTTTTCTTGGACTGCTTTGGACTGTGCATCTAGCCCTGGCCTGGCCTGTGGGTTTTTATGTTTCTGTCTTTGTTGCCTTTGTCTGCTTTTGGTTCCAAACCTGTTTTACTCGGCCTCTGGGGCTGTGACAATACCAAATTCAGATATCTGGACTTTTTCTTAATTCTGCATACCATTTGACATCAGATTTGGGCCTTAAAGTTATAAAATACTGAAATGGCATTGCAGAAGTATTTCTACTCCAGGATTATTTTTACTAACATTGCATTTCCATACACAAACACAACTTGTGAATCCTTGTTTCTGATTTACATATCACCAATACGGAAACATTACCTAAACTCTAAACCACAATCCATAGTTGTTGTTGTTGTTGTAAAAGGCTCAGCTTTGGTCATTTTCAGCTTAGCTCCATAGGGTGCCAAATCCTCCCAATTAATGTGGACTTTATTTTTACTCCTACAGCTCCCCCTATTGGTGAAGGAGAGCAAATGTTACAATATGTCATGTTGTCAAACACAAGGTGGCAGACCTCCTAGGAGCAATATGTCAGTTTGCCTTGTCGCATCTAGTGACATTCTGTTGAATTATATGTATTGTGTTGGTCTGGAGACGAGGTTAACGAGAGCAACATGAAAAGCATTAGTCAGAGAGGAGACTGCTTTTACCTCATGCAGTCGGATACACACACAGACTTGCATTCTTGCATGTATTTGACAGGTATACTGTGTTATTATGGGTGTTCTTAGAAGACTAATGGGTTCTATAGAACTTGTGAATGCTGAAGCATTAGAAGTGAACTCTAAAGAACAATAATTTAAATAGAGTTGAATTGAGAGGGACAGAGAGAAGAGGAGCCTTGGAATTGCCGCAGGCGTCAGTGAAGCACAGGTGCAAGCCGGTTTAATGACCCTATTATGATGTCACATATAGTGATGCCATCTGTTCGACACATGATGCCTCACTCTGTTTTTTAAGGACAGAAATCATGAGTGAGGCCTGTGAGGGACCCAGGTGGTTAACCCGCGTTTTGGGATGTGGGCGACTGGAGTTGGTGGTGTAGTCAGGAAGAAGGGTGCAGGAGATGGTGGCTTTTTATACCAAAATATTCATATTTATTTAAAAGGAGGACTCGGTATCAGCCCTCAAACATATGCCCACAAAATAAACAAACATTATTTGACCACGTTCGAAAGGATTGCATTTGCAAACCAGTGGCCAATGGACAATTGGGCCTTGTACTTAGTTCCCTTATTGTCGGGGGAAGGCCCGTGCCGCTTATGTGGCGATGGATATACAGGATGCCAGGGACTACGTAAAAGTTAAGCTGGCCATCCTTGACAAGTATGAAATTGACGCAGAGGCGTATCGCCACAAATTCCGTGCCATGGATTTCCTGGAAGGAGAAACATCCAGTGGACACGGACACCCTGTATGTAATATAAATGTGTAAGGGGGGGTTACGGTGTGCGGTCAATGAAAATGTGGTCTGATGTATGTTTTTCGCAGAAAATTAGCCAAGGCCAATGAGTTTGAAAAAATAATTAATCGTAGTATTTTTGTTTTGATAAAAAATGAACACGGGTCCCACAGACCCGAACCCCATAAAAGGGTTGAAACACATGTGAATTAACCTTGAAACAAATTAACCGCAGGCCAACTAAAACTGGCATAGTTAACATTCGATAAACAGCCTCATACCTCAGTGACTTCACCACTGTCCCCATTATTTTTTTTTCTTCTTAAAGGCACAGTGCTCACTTCCCCTTTAGCCCTGCTACTGCTGGCTGCACTACCATGGCGGAGCTTCATCTCTGCTTCGGTAGATACACTGTATGTCCTTTCTTCATCAAAGTGTCTCAAAATGCATCATGAAACACAGGACACACTAAAGAACTGAACACAACTGACCACTGCTTAACAGAACAGATGCATAGACAGACACACATAGGAGAAAGGAACGCCGTCAAAGATGGCTATGGCTGGTCAGTTGCCAGTCAAAATGGGGCTCAAACATCCAATGTGTGAAACCAAAGATGCTAATTTGTCAGCAACGGCAAAGCAACTGTGGCCTTGTTCCAGTAATACAGCACTTCTTGGAACTATGTTTGGGAGGAGGTGAGAGGTTGTGGTTTGGGTCTGGTTTCCTCTCTGTGCTGGGAACTGTGTGTAGAAAGGGCACACAGACCATATAGAGTAGAGTAGATGAGCAGAGGGGTGCACTTGCAGTGGAAATACATAATAATAATTTGAATTAAATATGATTACTATAATTCACACAGTGACTTTGAACTGTAAAGGAAATGTACTCATAGATCAAGACCAAATATTTCATACTTTAAAAGTGCATATAAGTTAAAAAGAGAAGAAGACGTTCCTAGGGCTGCAGTGTGTGGCAAGGAGTGCTACGTGCTGAGAGAGGGAAGGCTGATGCGTGTGAGTCCTGAGGGAGACAACTAAACCTAACAACTAAACCCAGTCACAATGCGCACCTCGCTCACCCCACAGAGGGTGTCCAAGCTCCTAGCCCTGGGGAGCCAGTTCTGTCTGGGCAGACGACTGGAGTTGGTGCAGTATCAGAGGTTGCTGGGCACAATGTCAGCAGCAGCTGCAGTGGTCCCACTAGGCCTCCTCAGGGCCTGGCCGCTGCAGAGCTGGTTGAATGCTTTTGCGTTTGAAACTCAAGGTGACACGGCCATTCAGGCACGCACTACGTCCCTAGAGAGACAAGGCCCTCTTAACTCATGGGGCAACACTGGTGAACATCCCATCCCTCAGGGCGGTTGTGTCCACAGTTTTGGGAAGGCAGGATGGTTTAGGGTACATGGGATTCCCGCTGGAGGGGCGCGCATATAAATGTGCTGGAGCTGAGGGCAGTTCATCTACCCCTAGTGGAACTTCTCCCCCTTTATCAGGGGCAGACATGTCCTAGTGAGATCGGACAACTCCTCCGCTGTGTACCACATAAATCACCAGGGGGGCACCAGGTCTCTGCGCTGCCTCCAGGTGTGGGCCCTCACCCACCTGGCATCCCCGAGACCAGGGTACGTCCAGGTCTGGCCCACTCCCGGGCGAGTGGAGACTGCACCCGGGTGTGGTAGCTCAGCTGTGGTCTCAGTTCGGCAGAGCTCGAGTCGACCTGTTTGCATCGTCAGAGACGACTCACTGCCACATGTGGTTTTCCATAAGGGACCAATGCGCACCTCTGGGTCAGGAGGCTCTGTCCCAAGACTGGCCGTTGGGCCAGCTGTATGCTTTCCCTCCTCTTCCCCTGATCCCCTTATGTCCTCCACAAGATCCTCACAGGCCATTACAAGGTCTTGCTGATAGCTCCACTTTTGTCTCTTTTTCAGTTGCAAACTCATATAATAAACCAACAGATACATTTATTTTTGCAGAGTTTTATTTACTGAAATTGTATTACAATGGTAAGTAGGCCTACTATGGAATTCAGCTAGACATCTAGTCAGAAATACTACAGTGGAAGATCAGATGTAAATACTGACTAACTAATCAATAATGCCTCCATAAAGCACAAACCAAAACATCTGGTTTATTGTTTGGTTCTGATGACTATAATAATATCATTAACAGTTAGCTATTATGCTTAAGAAAACTGATCAACAGCTGTCACAACAAATTAAGTTAAACAAGTGTAACCATAATTACTGCAGTGCAGAGCTTGTTCGCTGGTAACCCCTATGAAAATTAGGTACAAAAAAAGTTCATTATTTTCATTCATTAATTTTTCATTTTTTTATAACCTTTCTTGTCGTCTCTAAAACTTCTTTGAATTGAGAGGCAATTTCATTGACTTCTGCTATAACAGATTTAGTACAAGCTGCTCTGGCTCCCTTGTGTACAGCGTCACGTACAGTGTCTCCGTCCTCCACTGCCTCAAATCCCACTAAACCTCCTACTGTTGCTCCAGCAGCTGCACCAATGCCCCCAGCGGTGTATAACACAACAGGTACTATAGCCTGTGTAAGGGCAACAACTGCACCTACTGCTAATCCAAAACCAAGTAAACCACCTACTAATACCCCAACTGCCAGACCTGCACACTGGGGGATGAATTTCTCTGAATATCTGCCAGTGGCTTCTGCCTTGATGTTATTCTCTGACTTTTCATTTGGATTCTCATTTCTGATTTCTTCCTCTTCTCTCTGTATTCCTTCCTCCACTGCTTTCAGCAACTCATTAGTGTAGGAGCATCCTCCATTCTGTCTGACCATCTCCTCAATGGTGTTCAGCAGCTTCTCCACCTGAACCCTGTTGCTCCTGTACTCGTGCTGCTCCTTATTCCATTCTTCGTTGTCGATCACGTGGCATCGGCCTCCACACTTCTCCACCAGCTCCTTCAGCTCCTTACTCTGCTCTACAAACTGCTCAATGGTCTGATCATCATCGAGATCATCACCGTGAGTGAACAGGACTGCTGAATATTTTAAGGCATCTTCTCCAAAGGATTGTGTTATCTTTGCCACAGTTGCAAGTTCCTCTCCAGCGAATTTCCCCACACTAAGCACGATGATGAAGGCATGAGGTCCTGGTGCAGTTGTGACTATGCATTTCACAATCTCAGGCTTTAGCTCCTCATCAGACATACGAGTGTCGAAAAAAACAGGAGTGTCAATTATTTTAATCCGAGTCTCTTTTCCCGCTCTAAGGCCCATCTGTACCTCACACTTTGAAGTCTCAGAGGTGGGTGAACACTTGGTCAGGAACTTTTTACGTGAGCTGTTCCCTAGAATGGTGTTCCCACTGCTACTTCTACCATCTCCTGTCGTCCCAAGCAGAACAATTCTCATTTCTTTCAGGCCTGTTAAGAATAAAACAAATAGTGTTTCTTTAAATAAATGTTTGTAGTGTAATATTATGGCAAGCCAAACAGGAACTATTTATTGGTTTTTATATTGAAGGAATCAGAATTTAAGAGTTTATATTGATATACCATAGTCAATAATTCAATGCATCTTATATATACTAGTTATAACTGTTGCTGTTATTCGGATTTAGGCTAGAATATAAGCATTTCTGGTTGAATATACTTAGGATGGTTTGACCTCAGTGAGGTGTGATAAGTGGTCTCACTCCCTTCCCATTGGTCAAGTCAAAGTGCCCTGACGGCCCTGGGCCTCATGAATACAACCCCTTATACTCAGAGGGTATATAGACTGAAATGTTACAATGGCTGATTTAGAAAGAGTCTTAGTTGAAGCCTTGAGTGATACCTCTGTCTCTCTCTCTCTCCTTTGGTGCGCACCATTGTACAAGATTAAACCTGTTTCCTGAACTGATCATAACTCAGACTAAGTCTCCAATATATGGTATAAAAATAATACTATCAATATACAGTATATATTGAATAAAGTCAGATATATGTGAAATTAACTCAGATATTTATACAAATATAAGGTCTTATATGAATGTAGTATGATATATACAATAATCTCTAATAATAGATAACAATTGGCTGTTGTATGTACAGTACATTGATTATTAATATTTATTTGGGACAAATGTTAAATAGATACAAGATATAATAGAATTGAAATCGTAGTCTTACTCAAAAAAATTAAATGTAACGTCAGGCTACTTAGTTCTACCCACATTGCTCGGTAATAACAGGCAACTTAGCTACTCAATGTTGGCCAAAATAGAATTATATAACACTGGTTCACTGCTCAATTAATGGAGGCCAACGTTACTTATAAAGGAAAGCCTTCTCTGTAAGCATTGAAGACGTTTCAGTTGGGGGTTAAGGCAGAAAGAACAGTAGGATTTTATGTGGGGGGATTTGGCTGCTCATAAATGCATAGCTGTACTTTTGAAGGCCTGATCAATACTCTTGTGGCCCTGCTTGATGAAGTCCAGAGGTTTGTGGCAGTGAGGTTGCAATACGGAGGGGTCAGGCAGACAACATGCAACATCCATCAGGAGGGAGAACACCCGTGAAACTGTTTTTCTTCATAGCTAGTCAAGCCATAGGCAAGTTATGCTAAGTTTATACTACCACGGCCGGTGGGTTATTGTGTAAATAGCAGATTTTAGTTTTGATTTCATTCCATAAATATCTGACTTTGTTATATATGTATATATATACACACACTGTATTGTTCAGAATTGTTCCATGGCTGTTAATATCTGCAGCATTACAGCCACAGGGATATCCTTTACCAACTATACTCTCACTCAAGTCATATTGCTCAATTATATCAATTTCAAATATGAATATGTACTAAAGTTCGAAGAAAATACTCACCTGCCATTACTGTCTTATTCAGTATGCAAAGTGTGGATCCTGTCTACATGTAAATCAGTCTTGCAAACAACACTGAGTGTGTGGAGGGGAAGAAAACTCCACCCCTTATAAGAGCAAATGGACACACACACACACACACACACACACAGACACAGACACAGACACACAGACACACGCACACACAAACAACAGTGAGTGTGTGGAGGGGAAGAAAACTCCACCTCTTATAAGAGCACAATGGTAGCCTGTCACTCCGCCCATGGGTGTTAGTAAAAACAACCAATCACTGTGCTCGATCTGATGCCTTTCTTTGGGTGTTATTTTACGACTTGAAAAAAATAATTAGTTGAGTGATGAGTTGCGTGGCAAGAACACACCTCCTAAGGAATTCATGTTGAACATTTTATTCATCGTTCTTCGTAACTGTATACCCACTAAGCTGTTCTACAATACTTCAATGCTTTCTCCCCACAGTATCCACTATCAATTTTGTGTGCATCATGTACAGTATATATACCATGTTATGTTTGTATGTATTGTGTACATTTAACACATGTATGCAGGCATGGTCATCCCTATATGTGTTTGAATTCATCAGCCATGTTTACGATTGTCGACCCTCCCCTTCTCCCCTGATTATTGCAGCACACAGTAGGCTTTCTGAATAATAAAACAGCATTGAAAATGAGTGACAGAATTTATTTGTAGTGTGCAGTAAGCTACGTAACTTACCTAGATCAAAGCAAAAATCTGTCCATTTAATTGTATCTACAATTGTCAGTGAGATGAAAAATAAAGATCTGATGAAACAGTCTTGTCTGTGTTATTGTCGACAAGCGAACCCACTTTAAGCGAGGAATCCCTTTATTTTCTAAAAAAAAGAAAAGAAAAAAACTAACAAACTAAGGACTGGATCAGTCAGACTGCAACACCAGGCCACCTAGGTGTAGGGCCGGCGGAGAGCTCTCTTGCCATAGCCGGACTTTTAGTTTGGTGCACAGGCCAGGGCCTCACGGGTGGCCGGGACTTTTAACTTGACGCCCTTTCGCTACCGTTGGCATGGGGACGATGCAGCTTCCCCAACCAGGATGACGTCACTCCTCGGGATTCCCGGAAGCGCCAGGAGTTGGATTGCGTGCTGCCTCGGAACCTGTCAACAATAAACGAGCGATGAGCCCTCAATGGTTAACAATCACGGCAGCCCATTCACACTGCAATGGATTATGGAAATCAGCGTTCCTATGGATAAGTTTGAGAGCGCAGAACAATATGTCTCATCAGATGTCACCACTCGGCTCGCACTCCCTCGGGACTCGGACGTTGCAGTTGGCGTTGGACCAGTACGTGGCATGATGATGATGATAGCAGCGAAGGCAGTAACGGCCGCCGTGGATCTCGCAGCCTGTGGTCTTGGCTCGGTGGTGGAATCCTCTCCCCGGTTCCCTGCATCTCGCCGCTGTAAGTCCTCTTATTTTCGCCTCAATTATGGCTCAGCCAATCTGTGCTGCGGCCACCCAGCCTCACTGAATGCCTGCAGCCGTGTCTTCGAACTGATCCTGATTCAGCGGAATGCCTGGCCATGATAGGGTAAAGAACAGGGCAGCAGAAAGCACGTGGGTATTACGGCTGACTCATTCCTACGCATTCCAACACATATAGTGTTAGTCAGCAGTTCACTCCAATTATCAATTGGATTATCAATCCAAGTATTGTACAGTTCATATTACCCCACATAAACCATTTCATCCCCATTGTCCAAGGGCAGATAGCCCACAGAGTCACACTCCTAACATTCAGTTACAAGTTATACAAACACATAAGACATCCCTCACAAAAACACACAGGGCCCACACAACATTATTTGTTCAGAAGAGAATCACAGAGTGAAGAATAAAAGAAATAGTTCAGAGGTCTGACAAAAGCTGAACTAACAATTGCTCATATTTATGATCTATGTGCAAACAAGCACATGCACATTCTAAGCTTGCAAAAACTTTCTGCAAAAGGTCTACCTTTCATAACGGAAGCAAACACTTCTCGGAACACTAACTTGTTGTTCCAAGCAAGTGGTACATGGGCACACGTGCAAAACCACACAGAGAAGAACATTAGTTCATCAGAGTTCACTTAAGAGAAATGCAAACTTACAATGCAAAACCCCACAGAGAAGAACATTAGTTCATGAGAGTTCACTGAAGAGAGATGCAAACTTGTACCTCTACTGCCCCAATAGAATCATTGCCCATAATTAAGCAGTGATAGCATCTATAAGTACCGGACGACATTGCAAGCAGAACTTATGATAATGCATTAAACTGGTTACACCAGCCAAAATAAGTGACTAGATAAATGATAGCTGCATTTAACATCCAAAGTCCAAATCGGCCCCTTGGAAAATGCAAGATAAGGCTGTAATAACCATGGCCTTATACTTTGGAAGTTGGATCTCTCCATTTGTATCCACTCTGTATATTTCACATATATACCTTCCACTATGTTTCTAGGAATCATGTTTGTATCATGTTTAAATGTTGCATGTGTGCTAATATATTATATCCTCTTTTATGTGTATAGGGTGTATAGGGTCCTTCTCCCCTCCCGTCTCTTCTGCCCCCCTTCCTTTCCTACCTGTATCTCTCTACCTGGCTGGTCCCTAGCAGATGGGTCCCCCCTTTGAGTGGTGGTTTTGCTCAAGGTTTCTTCCTCTTAAAAGGGAGTCTTTCCTTGGCCCAATTTTCGGGGCTCAGGCTCTGGGCTCTGTAAATTTCCCTAGAGAAAATTGTAATTGGTACTGGCAGTCGAGAAGTAACTTTGAATTGAATTGAATATTTTATATGTATATATTACTACACTTATAGAATGTTTACTTTAATGAAGTGTTTGAAGTTGTATTTCAGTATACTTTTTCATTCTTTCAAAATGTTTCAGTGCACTGGTCTCAAACTGGTCTGGTCTTGTTTGCTAACATCAACCCACACCTTTAGACGCTTATTCCTGTACTAGGCAGGCTGTGTAACCTTTGTGGTAAAAAGATGTAGCCTCAACCCTGTGCAGCTCCACACATTCTTGTAAATAGTGAGGCCCTTTTTCCTGTCAGCTGCACTCGTTGCTAGGCAACGCTCTCAGGAAGCTACACTAGCAGAAGCACTTCCTGTTGCAGGCAAGCACTCATCATATTTGAAGCAATTTCACAGCTTAAGGCCTCTGCAAGTACAGTTCATCACATAACACATCAACGGGTTTATCTAATTATCTAATATTTCGGATCATTGCCTTGCTGCACGACCCCTGGTCATGGTACATTAAAGTAGTTTAATGTGAAGTACAATACTGACGTGTTGTAAGTGTACTCTGTGGTAGAAATTAATCTATAATTTCTTCAGTGAGAAGAAAAATAAAGATCTCATGAAAGGTCTGATGTCTTGCCCTTGTGTTATTTATTCAGAAGAGAATCACAGAGTGAAGAATCTTTAATAGTTCAGAGGTCTGACAAAAGCATAACTAACGATTGCTATATTTATGACGTGCAAACAGGCACATGCACATTCTAAGCTTGCAAATAGAGAATTTTTTCAGGAGCCGCCACTGGCCAGCTGTCTGGTAACCCCGAGGCATACTCTGTGCCGGTATTCAGGACCAAAGCCTTGGACCATTTGAAATGTGTCCAATTTCATGAGTCGACCTGGGCCTTTCACTCCCATGACAGGCTGCTGAGGTGTTGCATTCATGGCATTGTTGAAATGCTCAGCTACAGTATGAAGATGGGGCTGAGGACAAACATATGGATAAGCACCCTCATGTTGAAGGAACCAGAAATTAAGATTTAGAGTTCATAATGATATACCATAGTCAATAATTCAATACATCTTATATATAGTTGTAATTGTGCCGTTATTTGGATTTAGGCTAGACTGTAAGGATTTCTGGGTGATTATACTTATGATGGTTTGACCTGAGAAAGGAGTGAGGTGTGATAAGTGGTCTCACTCCTTTCCCCCTGGTCAAATCAAAGTGCCTTATCTCCAAGGCCTATTGAATAGAGGGTGACACCCCTTATACTCAGTGCATTTAACTGCAAATCTTTGGCTGGATAATCAGATGAGTCTGAGGTCAAGCTATGAGTGGAACTTCAGGCTTTATCTCCCTTGGAATGGCCACCATTCTACACGATTAAACCTGTTCCTGACTGATCAAATCTAAGTCTGGGTCTCGAAATACATGGTATAAAATCTGTCTGTATTAACAGAAGACAAAACCATAAATTCTATTAATTTCAACATGTACTCCCTTATCCTCGTCTTCCCCAGTAGAGCATGGCAGGCATCCAAGCAGTTTCCCTACATCTGACATGTCATGACTGCTTGAGATGTTTATAACCACTCTGAACATCAACATGAGAAGGTGTGCACCTCCACTCTGCAAGTGTGCGTGTGTGTAGGTGTGTGTGTGTGTGTGTGTAAGAAAGAGAGGGAGAGAATGTGTTATGTGTATAAGACCGGCCTTTCAGGTGTGTAACTCTATGATGCCATCCCCCATGCCAGTCGTGTGTGTGTGAGCGTGTGAGCGTGTGAGCGTGTGAGCGTGTGTGCGTGTGCGTGTGTGCGTGTGCGTGTGTGTGTGGCAGGAGGGTCTTTGGGAGGGGTAGTGGGAAACAGGCCCCAGTTGACAATTCCAGGCCCATGTCACGGCCCAGGGATGAATGGCAGTCACGTGCGTGTGCGTGTGCGTGTGCGTGTGCGTGTGCGTGTGCGTGTGCGTGTGCGTGTGCGCGTGCGCGTACGTGTACGTGTGCATGTCACGGCCCAGGGCTGAATAGCAGTCAAATTCTGCTAGGCAAATGTATCTGTAAAAAGAGGTCATGTGACTATATCTTAAACATTTCCTACCACATTTGCCACACATACTGTATATCAGTTCCGAGTTCAATTTTGTATTTTAAGACCTTTTTTTTAAGCAATTAATTTTTCAGCCTAGTTTCCATTTCAGCATTTTTAGAGCATGCGCTTGTCTCGAGTCCAGAGCTTTAGCTAGCTTGGATCCATATCACAAATTGATTGTTTCATGGTAAGAAGTAAGTGTGCAAAGTTTCATGCTTTTTTTTCACAAAAGTGAACAATTTTGGATGATAGCAGCTGTACTGTAATGCCTTTTTAAGTGTATTTCCAACACACAGGAGAAATAATAGAATTGCACTATATGTGTCTTTTTAACCTGCTATCTTCAGTGCCACAGAGATCTGTTCAAGTCTCTTCATCAGGCTTTGCATGTACCTTTCATCAATGAGAGATATTATGTGGTTACAGGCACTGTCACCATGTTGGAAAGCATAATTAAAGCATAAATATATATATTTTTTGTGACACAATTTCCAATAGGTTTACGAAAGATCAAATACATGGATAAACACTTATATTAAAATAAAATATAATTTCTGAAATGTAATTTCTGATTTACAACAGAGGTCTGTAAAAGATTGATCAAGAAAGAAACAGAGAGTGTAGGTGCGGTTGTTTTGGACATTTACACAAGCAGTCCACAATGGCTGACTTTGGCATGTTTGTGGCATCGGAGATAAACGGTCAAAACCACGTTTTGCAAGTTTATCACTCTCTAACACCTCTAGAACATTTCTGGGGGTGTGTTAATGTCTAATGTGTTTTATCGGCTCTAAGACTATGTCAGCAGTAAGGACACATAGCCTACTGTAAGTCAGCTGTGTTTATATGTGCAAAACCATCATGCACAGAGAGGCCTGAGAATGAGAAACATTAATGTGAAACATTAGTGTGAATTTCTTATGGTTCCCAAACTGCCAGTAAAATGATTAACATGATCCAGTTTCACCAAGCAATCAGAACACTTGAGAGGGTGCTGCTCCAGCGGGTCAAAGGAGAGAGAAACGACTGCTCTGATCCCACCACACTCACACACACACACACACGCACACACACACACACACACACACACACACACACACACACACACACACACAGGGCCCCAACAATTCCATCTTCCACCAGCAGGTATCAAAAGAGGTGCCCTGCTTGGGTCTACCTAAAGATGATACATTCATCATGTACTGAGATCATACATACACAGGGTTCAAAGATCTCCCTCTTTAGTCAACATTAGTGGGGCAATTTGTTTGAGAAGTGTTCTCTCTCTATTTCTCTCTCTCTCTTTCTGTCTTTGTCTCACTCACAAGCACATGTGTGTCATATTTGCCTGACACACAGAAGATGCTGGTGTTAATCATGAACATGAGCACAGAAAAAAGGTGTTAACTTTAACACTTCGGTAAATGCCAATGTGTGAAACAGACGCTTAGAATGTCAGACCACAGGCAGATATCTGACAGGTTGGTCTCTCTGCTTGCTGAGTTGTGGTGAACATGGAGTTAATCATGAATGTCTTGTTCTTAACTCAATAGTAGTCCTGAACTTCACTGAACTGAGACCAGTCCTGTCACATTCTGACTAAGGCAGAGGGGAATGCTACATCTATACCACGTATGCTCACTTTCTGTGAGCTGCACTCATGAACAAAGGCCTTCTAGCGCCCCCAGTGGTCATGCTGCACTCTGCACTCTAATAGAATCAGCTCAATCAAGTTGTCTTCACTCTTGGGCTCCATCTGCTGGTTTGTTCGTCCATGAGCTGGAAATGGAGGTCATGTTTTCTCTAATGACTCAAGCCTCCTCTTTTGCATTCCCAGAACAAAGTTGCTCATCACCATGGAGATGAAGCCAATATTATAACACATTGGTGTTTGGAGATGAAGTCAATATTATAACACATTGGAGTTTGGTCAAATAGCATCTGAGTTAGTTTACTGTCACGTGGTCCAGGAATGAATTTACTGTCATGTGGTCTTTCTTATCTTACATGTTACTGTGTGATTCCTCTCATTGAGTTCATACATACACAGGGTACAAAGATCTCACTCTTTAGCCAACATTAATAGGGTAATTTGCTTGACAGGTTTTCTCTCTCTCTCTCTCTCTCTCGTTCGTAAGCGATAGTAATCCTGAGCTTCAGTGTTACTGTGTGATTCCTGTCATTTGCAAGTCAGATGTGTATTTTTTTTATGGAAGGTGTTCCCTCTGTGTTATTGCAACACATTCACATGCACATTTGCCTTAAGAGAAGAATGTATTAACATCATGGCATACATGTCATGGAAATGTGATTTTAAGAATTACAAGTCTGAAGAAGAAAAATAAATTTCACTGATGCACCTTTGGTATGGACACTAATATAGGGTGACCAGATTTGAGTTTGTGAAAAAGCGGACACTTCAGCGGCGACGGCCTGGGTAGGGTGGTGGGATGGACCTAAACTAGCTATACCGTATCGTCTCGTCACATGATCAAATAGAGACTTGACATTGGACAACAAGATAAATATTACCCAGCCCTCATCATTGCATATCTGTATGACAAAAATACCAAAGAAAATAAGAATGTGTCGCTCATTTCTTTCTCAGGCTGTGGATGACTCTGGCGTGCCAGGCATGGACCGAGTTGACAGCATGGCAGAGTATCTGGTGGAGCTGAGGCACCAGCTCTCTCTGGCCCTCACCAACAGGCAGGTCAGGAACATTTATTGTCTTAATACTTTCCCTCTGTGCCCCACCCCAACCAGGCCCAGTTCACCATTACTACCCGGCTGGCATTACCGTGGGCACGGCAGGCACAGGTGAAGAAGAAGGTATCGTCCGCAGTTGCGACACCGGTGGCTGTGAGGTTGTGCCCCCAGCAAGAACTCTTCCCTCCTCCACCCCCGGGTCCTCAGCTGTTCATGCTGGGTCCAGTGACCTCACAGGGGCCTGTGCTGGGTGCTGCTCCACAGGCTCTGGGTGCCAGCCTCTCCTCGCCAGCCTCTCCTCGCTTCTCCTCTCCAGCCATTCCTGCTTCAGTCCGAAAACGGACCTGCATTGCTCTGCACAACACGTGCAAGAAATGCAGGCAGTTCAGGACAGCGGAGACTGGACACAGCCAATACAAGGGCATTATATACTGCCCCTCTGTAGAGGCTGTTCCCAAGGAGCAGTGGTTGGAGGATATAAAAAAAAATAAAAAATGAACGAAAAAATTGTTCCCCCCTCCCAGAGGCATGGACACTGGGCTCGTGCCCCTCAACCCCTTCGCTCCCAGTTTCACACTTTCTGTATATAGTTCTGTATATGTTTCCTGTTATATATTATTATATTATAGTTGTTGTTGTTGTTGTTTAATTGGTTATTGAAAATACAAGTTTGTTTACAACAAAAATGTATACTTCTCCTTTGTTCTTTAGTGTTTTGTGGATAGAAGGTTGTATTAACTGGAACACAAATATTTTGTGAAACAATTAAAGTACCTCACACATTACTGTACATGAACTTGCATTGAAATATTCAATGTAGAATTATCCATATCTCGCTAATATTAGGTTAATAAAAAGTAATATGCAAACAAATTGTCATTTCCAATAATAAAAATGAACTTTGCAGTAAATAACGCAAACCTCAATTTCTGCAAAGGTGGGACTCGAACCGGAAAATATATTTTTTCTCTCTTTTCTTTTCCCCCCTTCTTTCCCTCGTTTTCCTTTCCATGCCTCTCCAATCTTTTTTCTAATGGAATGAGGCACCCTTTAAATACCACAGACACTTGGGCTTAATTGGTCCAATGGCCCTAATTGGACTCAACCATTGACGTGGTGGGAGCCCGGACCCAACCATTCCGGTGAGGAAGCCCAATACTTTCTCCTGCTCTTGTAGGGCAACAGGCGTCCAACTCCCTTTTCAAGCCACAGTGAGAAGGGGGGAATTTCACTTTCTCACAAGGCCACTAGGAGATTCTCCATCCATCAAATTATATAATCATATGGCCAAACGATGGACAAAGTATCATTGTCCACATCAATAGTAATATTATGGACATACTGTGTTGTTCATCTGTTTTTCAGGGCACAGGTTGTTTTGCCTTAAATATTTGAATTGTACTTAAATGTCTATATCAATCCTCCCTAAACACCCCTCTTTGGGAGTTGTCAAGATAAGATCTATTTCTGCAAAAAAACAAGGTGTATTAATTTGATTTACCTTGGAATGTGCAATTTCCAGATTTGACTGAATGTAATACCTATAACCTATAATCCCATCAAAAAAATATTCATTATACATTCATTTATGGGCAGACGACTTAATTTTATTGCAGGACATCCAAGGACTAACACAACTGAATAGTTGGCAAAGGAATAACAATGGATAGTCTCAATCATGACATGTTTCAGTTTGACACAGAGCTTGATAAAAAACATGGAATGATATGAATGATGATGAAAATATGTACTTGAGACAAATCTTCCCCATCATGCAAATCACTAATAATCAAAGTCTGCCCACACTTGGTAATTATCTTGTGTTTGGGCTCTGGTGGACCTAGATGCTGCTAGTGTTCACACCAACAGTACTGACATATTCATGACTAGTTATGTGTGAGATGGCTGACACCTAGAGGTAGAGCCCCACCAAACAATCTGACACATTAATTGGGTGGGTATGTCATCACAGAAGTGTGGTCTTTGTTAAAGGAGAGTCTGTCTGTGCACTGGTGACTCTGTACTGCATGTCTTCCATGTTTACCTGCTCTGCATACCTTACTTAAATCATCAGTGTCACTCTTGATTAGCCGAGCACACCTGGTTGAGCTAATCAATAGCATTGTAATTACACTGACTTCAATCACGTGTCCTTGAAGCAGGGATAAAGGGATGCCGTGAAAAACAGGGGGCCCCTAAAGGCAGGATTGAGAACTCCTAGTCAAGCACATGTTTTGGTGGGCCATCACACACCTGTTCACGGGGTGGACTTTGACTAATAGTGACACAGACGAACAATCCTTGGCATTACGACCTTTCCTTCAGGTCGTCCATGACGAAGGGCTCTAACTCCATAAGCACATCATATAGGCAGTCTTTGCCTTTTGTAGTGGAGCGAATACTGCCTAGTTCAAAGAGCTCCCTCATGCTATCTTTACTGGTGGACTTTCTGCGGATGTGACTGTAGTTCTCTTGGGTGATGACATTCTTAAACATCAGACGATCCAGGATGGGTGACACCGTGGAGATACTCTCGATCAGCTGAATGCGATGCTTGTCGATGAAGTGCTGATCTACACAACAAGGAGGGTGAAGTGGAGGGACAAGATGAATACTTGGTGGAGGTGGGAGTGGGGAATAGAGAAAGCATTGTGTTTGAAGAGAGGATGATATTATGTGAGTTTGCCTCTTCACAGCCACTCTAACTGGCTGTAGATATCAAAACATGAGAGTGTACACTTTAGTCAAACACCTTCAAGTGTAATAACTTATTAAATCACGGTTGTTACAGGCTACACAGTGTAAAGGTTTCTTACCTCCGATCATATATTTTGTCCGGCTCTCAGAATTGGCTTGACTTGAACCAGCTGCAGCGACAGCATCTAACCACAAAGAGGTACAATGAGTAGGCCTATCCAGCACATACCAACACTTCATACAGTCTGTCTCCCTATAGCCTACTAACAATTTGTCATACACATTTCATGTCTTCATACAAAGTCAAATGGCAAGTATAAACATGTAAGGGTTGCATTATCAATAATGGATGAAAAGAGAGGCAACCATAATTACACCAGCATATAGGCTATTCCTATACACAAACCTTTTGCACATCCTTCCACATTAATGATCTTTTCTAGTGTCTTTGGGTTTTCTGACTGAAAAACAGTGCTTGTAGATAGCTATTAGTTCATGTGGCAGTAGGCCTAAACAAAATGGTACACTGACTCAATAATGTTAACTGGAAAGTGTACATGCGTTATAAATTTTCCTGTTGCATTGCTTATCTAAAATTATCTTTTAGAAACTCTTCAAGTTTATGATCCATCTGGCTTTGGGAAACTAAAACTGAAGACTGTTGTTAAAGTGAAACTTAACATTGGAAGCCCATCCCTTAGAACATTTTTTCAGGAAGTGATCTACTTGAACTGAAAAAAAATGCTCTTTCTTTTAAATATGCTTTCATGTTGGAAATCGAGAGCATTGTGCGTTTGTATTTACCAATTTGTAGAAGATATATGTTTTTACATCTGCATATAGAATAGAGCTGGTCAAAATTATGCCTAAGGCAGTTGTCGTTTTCGTCACCGTGGACTGTCTTACCTTTTCTGAGCTTTTCTGCTTGATCACTGAATCCAAGTTCAGTAAAGAGGTCAATAGTTTGTTGTGCAGCCTTTGCCTCCGTACATATCTTTACTAAAAGATCAGCCAAGTCCATCTCATCGGCTTCTTCAACCGACCGCCTGGTGACGCGCGGCTCTTCTTGACGATCGCATAACTTTAGTTTGAACTTCTTTAAGTCTTTTTTCTGCAGATCTTCCAAGGCGCTAGTTATCATATCTTTGACCGTCTTTTTTGACATGGTCTTTCAAATAAAATGTGGACGACCACAATGATAAGACAACGACCCAATACCTCACTGTTGCTTTTGCAACCCAAGACCAGTCGTTAGCTCCTCGCACGAACTCTACAGTATGCGAAGAGTGTCTCTCATTGGTTACTTACATGACTGAACAAGCGTGACGAGGGAACGTGGTGGGGTTAGACCTCGTCAGTGAGAACGTCATTGATGAATCATCCCTGGTGAACGAGGAACTATTATTATTTATATATGTATATACGTCTGTGTACCCTGGCCGTTCGTTCTTCACTTAAACTGAAAGGCAAGCGCTTATAGTAGGTGAAGCTAAAGGCGGAAATATGCTCACATAAAACACAAACATGACTAATTAAAACAGCGCTACTATAAAGTGTTATTAAACTCGGGCATCGACGAGTGCACTCACGTAGTTCCCGGTAAACAGAATGGACAGAGTTGCAAAAGCCTACCGGTTACAAAACAGGTTGCAAAAGCCCACCGGCATCATCCGTCGTCTTCGAGTGTGTAACTTAGAATAGTAGGTGCCACTTAGTCTGCATATGTACAAGAGCATGTTTAGACCAGAAGTGATAAGAAGGGTCGAACTGTGGGTCCGACCTTGTGCAAAACTTCCATCCTTGTGTAGCATGACGGGTTAAATCTGACGTCACTTTACCATCTGTTTGCTTCTCCCCGTCCCTCTCAATCTACCTGTAATTAAGTGACACTTTGCGAGTCTGCCCAGCCCGTATAAATGAACCACGAGATGCCATCTGGATGCGTCATTCATGGTACCTGTGCGTTCAGCTCAAGTCCACCTGTTCGTCGTATGTTTAAGCCTGTTTGGTTTGGGTTGTCATTTGCACCTATTACTCCGTCTCCTGTTCACTCAAACGGGTTATACGTTCGTTGCGTGCCACCAACAGGTATGTTTTGGTCCTTGCTCTGCGTGAATGGTTGCTGTGTTTTAGCTAGCTACTCACCCATACGTTTTATACTTTGTATGTAGCTAGCGGACACAGAGTAGCTGCTGCCTGTTTCCTCCTGCGTCTCATGCCCTTGGATGCCTGGTAGGCTACCTTGCTGCCTCTGTTTTTAAATGTAATACTAGCGTTGTGTGGCGGTAACATTCTCCAATCTCTCCCATAGGAATTGGCCTGGGTGGGTTGACGCCGCTGCTGTTTTGCTTTTAGTGATTGTATCGTTTGATGTTCGTCTTCCTTCACGTCTCGCCCCTCTTCCAGGCAGCTGCTGTCTGAAAGAGCTGCTCCTGCGTGTGTGTGTTTGCGTGTGTGTGTGTTAATGGTTGTTTCGTATTTCTTTTCTGTTTATTTGTAGCCATCTTTAGGTGGCTACTTTTGGTTTGGTTCTGTTTGTTTTGTATTCCATGTGTTGTTGGGCCTCATTTATAAAATGTACTTACGCACAGATTTGATCTGAGAGTGTTCGTGCGATCAAATCCACGTCTAAGTACAGATTTATAAAAACCGTCTTAGACGTAGAAAAGGACGTATCTCTACGTCTGGTTCTAGTTCGTGTAAGTACATTTCCTTGTGGCAATACTGGAGTACTGCAGGAATTCGGAACTCTCCGAGCGCCGACACGCAGTTTCATCATCATCGTCACCACCACCGTCACCATAGGGCTAATGGTAAAAGGCCAAATGAATGTTTCGCTCAATAAAATCAATTAAACAATTTGAATAATTCATACATGAATGAAATTCACATCTAATAGGTATTCATTTGAATTCCACACGTGTAAAACATTTCGCTCAATTTATAGCCTATAAAAAGCCTGATAGTGACAGTTTTCAGTAGGAGATATGGCTGCTTTGGCGTTGTTAGAGGATATTATCCCTCTGTGTCCGAAATATATTACATGTCCATACAGTGCCCAGGAACAACGAAATGTGAAAGAGGATTTTCTGCGTAAAACAGGGTTCCCAATGGCTTCTCACCCCGATTGCGCACACTCAGACAGCCTAGGAAGCCCACTTCGATACAGCACATGCCCGTGCGCGGTCGGTAGTGGAGCGCAGCATAGGCATGCTGAAGGGAAGGTGGCGATGTTTGGATGCATCGGCAGGGAGACTGCTATATGCCCCCGAAAAGGTTTGCCAGATCATCCTAGCCTGTTGTGTGCTACACAACATCTGTCTAAGCCATGGCATAGAGAAGACGAAATGCGCATGGACCAAGATGACCACCCTCCCATCCCAGCTGACTGGAACACGCACATCACTGCGCTGAGAAGACGGGAGCTGATTCACCAACTATACCAATAAGAATAAATGCACACATGTTCATTTTCTTCAGAATGTTTTATTTAGGCACGTTTGTTCAAAGAACCCTCAATAGCGGACAGAGTTCGGCAACAACCTCACTAACAGACTCATTCAAGTCCCTTTGTGAATGAGAAGAGGAAGCTGGTGATGGCCAACGAGGCCCCGATGCTGGTGCAGCAGGTGCTGCTGCCGCAGATGCGGCTTCTGGTGCTGCTCGTTCCGCAGGTGCGGCCGCTGGTGCTTCGGAGACGTGTCTTCTACCATGCCACATACTTTGCTTTTGCCATTAGCCTACGCCACCTGACAGGCTTTCGAACAATGTTTTGGCCCGCATCTGCTCTTCCATCAGCAGAACGTCGATTTAAGCCTCACTATAATTCTTCTTTTTACATGTTTCTTTCTTGCTTGCCATTGTCACAGAGAGTTTGTGCATTGAGGATGCGCTCCGTTTGTGCATTGATAATATCCTAATTAGATTAAGTAGGGGCGTTTTGAGGGCGGAGATTCAGCTGCGCACAATTCCACGATCATTTGTGATTTATAAATGCAGGAATAGCGTACACGTGTTTTTTGGGCGTACGTTCGTTTTCTGTGAATAACACTTACGACCATTTCAAAAAACGTCTGAGATCAAATGTAGGATGGTTTCTACGCAACATTTTATAAATGAGGCCCGTTGTCTGTACTGGGTGCCGCAGGGCTAGGTAGTCCATCATTCCCCAACGTAGTGGTGGTAGCATCTCCCGTGTGTGATTTCAAACTCATTTTGGGTGTATGTGTGTGGATTCACCTTTTTTTTGTGTGCATTTGGTGTGAGCAGTGCACGGTTGCTGTGTCCTGGAGATAATACCCCACTCGTAATACACCTTCCTGACTTGGAAAGCCTCAGTCCTGTTTGTGTTCTGTTCATTTGGTTGTTGTGTTGTCCCTTGTCTGTCCTACTGTTCCCTGTTCGTGTGTTTTTGTATTTTACCTGGTTGCAATTAAATAAAACATATTTATTATTTATGGACACGTCTCACGCTTCCTCAGTTTGACGAACCTGTGTGCCCCTAGTGGGCTGGTTTCATTAACTTAACTATTTCCCTGGGCGCAATTCCTAGGGTGGCGTAGTCGTGCTCTGTAGATTCCTAGCTCCACTCCATTTTGTTATGCCACACTTGCCTCAGACGTCAGAAATCCACCACATGGTTATCCCTGCTGAATGCTCAACTTCTGTCTATATAAACCTTGTGCGATGTGTTTAATATTGCTTCACTTTCAGCCTTGTGCTGAGTGAGCCGGATTGCAATTGTGTCTAATAAATATACTTATATGCAGCTCCAGAGTCCTGAGGTAACTAGGGTGAATTTTCACGTTGACTTCCCTACTTATTAAGATATTTTAAATATGGAATGTTTAATGCCTTCTCGAGCTGATGTGTCCGAGCCAGAGTATAATTTCTAAATATTTGGCCGAACCTAACCCGGCCCGTCGGGTACTGTTGGGGGTATCCAACCGCTGGACATCTTTATTTTCATCAATCAGCTAGGCCAAATGATTTGCCTAAGCTAATGTCCAAGTCATGTCCAGGTTTCAACATAGGCTGTTATATGTCGTTCTTTCAATTAGTGCTCCGTCAAATGTGCCATACATGGATACACACTGTCCATTTTAGCGCGTTGGTCACACAGAAGGGTAGCCTGACGATGTCATACTCATAATTCTAGTCAGAATATGAGTCTGATATCGCTCCATTGGGCTGTGATTATGGGGCGTGTTTCAACCGAACCAGGAGAAAAAATGCCTCTTCGCTCAATTGGTTACCTACAACCAATCAGAACAACGTAGTATGTGACCAGGGGCAGCTGATACATTACACTTTTACCGGATCCCGTAGGAAGGAAGGCAAAAACATCTTTTCGATTGACAAATGCCTTAATCGCGTTTCTCTGTTCCTCTTTCAAAATGAATGCACTGTCAATGTCTAAATGGACTCGAATCTATACATTTCAGCTCTCCAGCGGCAGCCATGTTTGTTGAAAACGAATTCAACTCGTGTGTTGGTGACGTGGTTGGTTACGTTACTGTTGATCATCTGTCCATCATCGTATAAAGCCCGCCTTAACAATTTGATTGGTACGGCCGATATCGAGCCGCAGATAATTTCTCCTCAATGGAGTAATGCCAGACCGAACTTCCCAACCAAAACATTTGTGGGCGGGGCTAAGTTCGGTCTGGTATCCAGGCTAACAGAAGGGTACAGTAGGCTACAACGTTATCACTCCTCCACGAACTCAGATGCATGGCCCGACCAATACAATTCGACACATATCTAAAGAATGAACCTAGGGAGAAGTTGTAATGCAAATATAGGGTGTATTCTATCATATTTGTTGCAGCTCCAAAGAGTTTCAAAGTATTTTACATTGAAGTATCCATAGACGTAACGTAGATGTATTCAATTCATCTTGATAGACGTTGGTTTATTTATTTATTTGATAAGATAGCAGCTGGCCTGAAATATGTCAAAGTATGGATGACTAACAACTATCTGGAAGTCTAAGCAATACAGCTTAAGAACAAAGGTCCGACTCTACAACAGTAACGTAAAATCTGTGTTGTTGTACGGCTCGGAGTGCTGGCGAGTAACATCTCACGACATGAAAAAAGTCGAAGCCTTCCATAATGGATGCCTCAGGAAACTCTGTCGAATCTTCTGGCCTGAGAAAATATCCAATGCACATCTATACAAGAAGACGCAAGAAGTGCAACAGTGTGGTGCTAGAGATCAAACGCCGCCGATTCAAATGGCTCGGACACGTTCTCAGGATGGACCAGGACCGCATCCCCAAGATCGCCCTACGATGGACTCCACCTGGGAAAAGGAAGCAAGGCCGGCCCAAGAACACCTGGCGGCGAACGGTGACAGCGGAGCTGAAGGAGATGAACCTAACCTGGGGCGAGGCACAGCATGCGGCACAAGACAGGTCCAGATGGAGGCAGATCGTCGAAGCCTTATGTCCCATTAGGGACGAAGAGGATTAAGTAAGTATGGATGACTAACAATGTCCTGCTCCTTAACACAGATAAAACAGGTCATGATTGTAGGCACTAAACATTTGAGATTGACACTATCCAGCCATCAACCCATACTCGATGCATCTCATCGTGTGTCTTCCAACATTCTACACTATTTGTAAAACCAAAAGAAATAAGACCGAAATGTGCAAATCTATATACAATTTATTTACAAATATTTCAGTTTTACAAGGTATGTCTGAGATGGGAAACATTTTGTCATGATGAAACAGCTAGCATTGGCTTCCCTCAAATAATGGATGCCTTTATTTCAAACAAGAGAGGTAGGTAATGAAATAAACAGGTCACAGTTCACACTTCTGTGAACAACAAAATACACCAAATCCTGGTGAAAGGCTCTTTAAGAAAATGCAATCATACATAGATGTCAAAATCAGCTATTAGTCTCACTGGCATATGTTTGTGTCATTACAGTTTACAGTATACATGTAAATATTATTAATATGTGATGATTGGACTCACGTATGTCTGACAACGACCCCTCCAGTTCAGATTCATCTATGGGAAGAGCACAGACAACGAAATGTAACTATATATAAGCAATATAAGTAAATATTGCTATTACTTTAGCCTCATAGTAGAAAATTACTCAAGTCAAACTTGGTTCCACCTTATTTTGAATTAAGGCAGTTTTACGAAGCAGCAATACTGGTCAAATCCAGTGAATCATTAATTAATTGATTTATGGTTAGGCTTAATGCATTTAACAGTATGCATTTACATACGACCTCAGACTAAATTTGGATGCAAATAAGGTCTCAATCCTGGTCCTCTTAGACCTAAGTGCAGCATTTGATACTATTGATCATGACATCCTAATTCATCGTCTTGAAAAGTTAGTTGGGCTTTCTGACTCTGTATTAAACTGGTTCAGAACATACATCAAAGGGAGAGTTTTATGTCAGGCTTGGAGATCATGTGTCTAAGAAACATGACATCTGCTTTGGGGTTGCACAAGGGAGCTGCCTTGGTCCATTATTATTCTCACTGTACATGCTGCCACTTGGGGACATCATTAGAGAACACAATGTATGTTTCCATAGTTATGCTGATGACACGCAACTGTACATCTCTGCTGAGCCAAATGATGCTGCAGCAATAAACTCCATTACTACCTGTCTTTTGGCGATAAATAAGTGGATGAGCAATAATTTCTTAAAGTTAAACGAGGACAAAACTGAGATCCTACTAGTCGGCCCTAAAACAAAAAGAGAAATGCTGTTTAATAATTTGGGGAAATTAACTCCCTTGATTAAATCGGAGGTTACAAGTCTTGGTGTTATTTTAGATTCAGATTTAAGCTTCAAGTCTCACATTAACAAGGTGATGAAAACAACATAATTTTTCCACCTTAAAAACATAGCTAAAGTCCTGCCATTTATAAATTAAAAAGATGCTGAAAAACTAATTCATGCCTTTATTTCAAGCCATCTTGATTATTGTAATGCAATCCTTACTGGCCTCCCGAAAAAAACAACTGAGAGACTTCAGCTCATTCAAAACTCTGCAGCTCGGCTATTAACCAGAACCAAGAGGAGGGAGCACATTAGTCCAGTTTTAGCTGCTCTGCACTGGCTTCCAGTAACTTTTAGAATTGACTTTAAGGTCCTCCTAATATACAAAGCCCTTAATGGGCTAGGACCAAGTTACATTGCAAACTCCCTAGTCAAATACTTGCCCTCAAGAACACTGCGATCATCGAATACTGGTTTATTGGAGGTTCCCAGCAAAAGCCGTAAGAAAATCGGGGACGCAGCATTTGTCAATTACGCCCCAGTGCTATGGAACATACTGCCTATAGACATCAGGGAAGCCAGCTCGCTTAACATCTTTAAAAGAAAACTAAAAACGTACCTCTTCACATTAGCCTTTAACTAGCTACCACTTCGCACTATATATATATATATATATATATATATATACTTTTAATTTAATTTAAATCTCTACTGGTGATATTAAGGGGTTAGATTAAATATATCTCTAATTATAATTTTATTTTTTTTGCACTATATCTGAGTTATGTTTCTTTGATGTCTATTTTTATGTGCATGTAATTTCTTTGTGCATATTATGTATTTGCTGTAAAGCACTTTGAGCTGCATTCTTTTGCATGAAAGGTGCTATATAAATAAAGTTTTATTATTATTATTATTATTATTATTACACTACAATGTACTCAGTCGTCTCTTCAGTCCTCCCCTCCCTCTGGATCAAAGCTCTGTCATGGAAAAAGGTGTCCGGGTGCCAAAAGGGGTCCGGGTGATGTAATATTGGCTTTCGAACGACTCTTGAGTGACAGTTGCTATACCAACGCTAGCATTACGTCACCGGACACTTTTTTGGAAGTGACAGACTTGCGCAGACTTGCTCAATAACGCAATTTACCCCAGAGCATCTCCCATTATACTTCTCTACCTGAGACCAGCTTGCCTGTATTTGACCTGCCATAAACCAAGCAAAACAACCATGTGCTTGATGTTTGACTGTTAGGGAAGTTGTTGACTCGCTAGTTAGTTATAGTATCAAAGTAATCAAGTTCCAGGTTCGCGCTAGCATCTTGTTAGCGATTAGCAATTCCTTTGTTGTGTTGCTCTAAGAAAGTCCTTAATGTGTTGTGATTATTAGACATATCTGATGGCACCCACAATTACATTTTCACAAAACAGGGAATTGTTTGCAGCACCTTTAACTGTAGAGCATAACGAAGTAATTGCTAATCGCTAACGAGATGCTAGCGGCGAAACCTGTTGAAATTTGCTACAGGATACCTGCAAGGCAGGTGTAGCTAAAACTATAGCTTAGTCTCTTAATATTGTGCCTAAAAGGACACTATGTAACCCGGACACTTTTTGGCTATCAGTCAGATAGTGTCAAGAGTTGTTCGAAAGCCATCAGCTGCTTTTTAGTCGCTTAATATTGGCTGCCAGTCTCCTGTAAGTAAGCACATAGGTTTAGCCACTAGCATCTCGTTAGCGATTAGCAATTCCCCCGTTGTGCAACAATCTTAAGCGACTAAAAAAAGTAGCTGGTCTTTCGAACGACTTGAGACTCACTGACTGATAGCCAAAAGGCGTCTGGGTTACGTAGTGTCCGTTTAGGCACAATATTAAGCGATTAAAAAGTAGCTGATGGCTTTTGAACGACTCTTGAGATTCACTGACTGATAGCCAAAAGGGGTCCGGGTTACATACTGTCCAGGTTACGAAATGCTAGCGTTGGTATAGCAACTGTCACTCAAGAGTCGTGCGAAAGCCATTATGACATCGCCCAGACCCCTTCTGGTGCCCGGACACCTTTTACCATGACAGCTCCATTTGGTGCACAGTAGATTTAAAATCTGTGTGACAAAGCATGTCAGCCAGTTCTCATCAGACCACCAATTGTTGTATATTTTGTTATATCATTTCATAAAGCATCTCGTAGAGGAAAGGAAAAACCCTGTTGGCTCAGCAATTTAGATATTTATTCATGAGCAAAGCTGTTATATGCCAATAACAGCCTATGATACCTATGACCTATGATAAGACACAATAAAGATGAATAAATGTATGCTGAAGATTATTATCTAAAGATTGCACCGGATCAGCTCTGTTGAGCCTTCTGGAGGTGCCATGAGCCTATTTCAGCAAAACACTGACAAAGGAATGTGCCCACTTGACAACCCCAGTAAAAATGCTTATGAATGTCTTTGTTGTTGTTGCTGTTGTTGTTGTTGCTAGGTATTGTTAAGTATCAGTATGGTGACTGTATTGAATTCTGATGTGTTATAATACATAGGTTGTTGGGTATACATTCTTGCATGCAACAGTGAGAGGTTCGGACGCTGTGGGAAATCCCCAACCAACACCACAAGGAATTTAACATTCCCTCTGTCCCTCTCTTTTGTATAACAAAAAATACATTCAAATTGCCTTTTTAGTATCAGTATTACATAGTACCTGTTTATTCCATGTAGTGTAACAATTATCCAGACCTGTCTGCTACATAACCCATTCCATGTATCCACTGTATCATCCTACTTCGCTGTTACTCATTCCGTAATCTGAAAAGAGTTACCGTCAGTAATCTCTGGGGAGATGAGTAACGTAGGCAACATTGCTAACAGAATGTTCAAGATAACAGCACAGTCTTAAAGGGACAGAGCCACATTCCTAACAATCTCATTATGTGTATTAATCGTTCGGAATGCAGGCTAGTCATAAGGTATGATTATGAAGGTATCCCACATTTTGAGATGTGTGCTGACTGGAGTCGATGGTGAAGTTGGGGAATGCGTTGGGGAAAACTAGACAAACACACTGTATTCACACATCTAAACACAGTACACCCAATTTTGACTTAACCTCACAGCATTATGAATATACATACAAAACACACTTCACCTCAAACAACCCTCATGCCATCACTTAGTTAAGCAGGCAATAAGGACAGGTGGCTAGTGAAATGCGTAACTAGGCGCATGCGTGTGAGTGTGTGTGTGTGTGTGTGTGTGTGTGTGTGTGTGTGTGTGTGTGTGTGTGTGTGTGAGTCCAATGCCCATCTCCCGCTCCGGTGCAAACGGTGAGAAGGGGGGATTTCATCTTCTCATAATCTATTAATTGTTATCCATCAGTACATCCTGTATTCATTCCACTTGGTGTTTATTCTCATCCTTGCTTTGTGCTACTGTACATAATTATTCATATCTGTATGTCTTTGTCTTTATATCACTATAGAAACCAAGGTTAACAAGGTTCAAGGTTCACATTAACAAGGCTATTCACGGTTAACAAGGTTCAAGGTTCAGAGTACAAGGCTATTCACGTCTATCACAGTTTACAGTCATCACGGGAATCATGGCTTTCGCATGTAATGAGCTTATGACATGAGTGTGTGTGTGTGCATCAATAAATCTAAATCTAAATCTGGGGTTTAAAAGATGATGTGGGGCTGTTTAATCATACGACAAAAGACACGAAAACACTCTCTCACAGACACACACAGACACACACACTCACAGGCACACACACTCAGACACACACACTCACAGACACACACACACACACACACTCTCACACACACACAAACACTCACACAGACACACATACTCACAGGCATACACACTCACAGACACACACACCCGCGCACAAACACACAGAGCCCGCAGTTTGCAAAATGTGAGTTCTCTGTTAACCACTATTATGCCACTTGCTAAGATGTCCATCTGATAATAAGTTGTAAAATCTTAAAGCATGCAGCTACAGTGTGTGGCTCTCTTAGACCTTGAACTGCATCTTATTACCATCGACTGAATAGGAATCCTCTTTAGACTGCATCTGCACCACTACTTTTGCAAATTAGTTTCCTGTCCACTTACAGTCGAAGCTGTTCTTGTACTGTTGTCATTTTCTTGATATATGACCTTGACCTTCTTGACACCGACACAAACACTTAAAGGAATCATGGTGTTCATGTGTTTCTTTTAATGACAGCATGCAATATAACAACTGAACAATTATTTGAACTGTACATTGAACTAAATATCGGGACATTTCTTTTTATGACAATTATCCACAAAGTGTGCAGCTTTTGTGACTGCAGTGTATCTTTCTGGGCTTCTGGAAGAACATTTCCAGAGCCTCTTGATATGGGGTGTCAGAATCTTAGTCATCAGACTTGACTATCTAGAGGAAGTAAAAGTCGTAACAAGGTTTCCGTAGGTGAACCTGCGGAAGGATCATTAACGGCACGCGCACGATGCGAGGCGTCTCGCACTCGGGCTGCTACCCTTCCAAGCCGAGGCTGGTGCGGTGGGGAAGGGACCGTGGGTGCGCGGGTAGGCTACTCGTCCTCGTCTGGTTAATTCCGATAACGAACGAGACTCCTCCATGCTAAATAGTTACGCGGCCCCTCGTGGTCGGCGTTTCAACTTCTTAGAGGGACAAGTGGCGTTTAGCCACGCGAGATGGAGCAATAACAGGTCTGTGATGCCCTTAGATGTCCGGGGCTGCACGCGCGCCACAATGGGTGGAGTAGTGTATGTTTCCACTCAGACGTTTTATCGGCAGGCTGTATTCCGCCTAGGGGGCGGGGTCAGAAAAATCAGTTTGGCTGTCAAGTAGGGAGTGTCAAGTAGCAAGTTTGGTTGCAGTGCAGCGCTAATATAGCAGATTAGCTTATGAAGTCATGAAAATATGATAGATGTTGCGGCTGTCACTCATGCTCTGATTCATTTATTCTATCTGATTCATTTATATTAGCCAGTTAAATCACGATACCCACAATATCAGAGGCTACTTGGCACTTGTTTTGAGTTCTATTTGAACTTATTAGCAGCTAGCTAGCTACTATGTGTTCTCAATGGATGTTCTGTTAAAGTGTTAGCAGCAAGCTAACAATAATGGTCGAGAGCTTCAGTTAAGACCTACAATATTGTGTTTGCCCTGATAGTGTTCGTGTAGTATATAAACAACAAACCGAGTCGATGTAGACATATAAAAGTCGTGTATATATAAAATATGTCCCAGTAACAGACTTCCGAGACTCCGCCATCTTTTTTAGATTTTTTTGATTACTCCTACCCTTCTGCACAACGTCGGCTTCCAATTCTCACACACACCGAACTGATTGGTTACCGCTTGGTCCGCATTTGCATAAAGTTAAACATTCGTCAACTTTGAAAGGGCGGGGGAGGCGTTTCGTTGCTCAACAGACGGGATATCGATTAACGCCCAAGTGGTAACATAGAGTTAGCGTGTGTCTGCTCTGAGCCGAGAGGCGCGGGTAACCGGCTGAACCTCACTCATGATTGGGACTGGGGATTGAAACTATTTCCCATCACATCAAGAAATTCCCAGTAAGCACGGGTCATAAGCTCGTGTTGATTTAAGTCCCTGCCCTACAATGCCTGTCGCTACTACCAATTGGATGGTTTAGTGAGGTCCTCCGAAGTCCTTAAAACTTTCGGTGTGTTTAAAAAACGCCGATATTTTTGTCTGCTTCTCAGGTGGTTGAAGCGACATATTTTCCGACACGCGCTCTCTGTCCGCTGGTGGGAGTCTGCTCACCTGTGTGTGCGCGCACGTTTCTGTACTGTATGTGTGAGTGTTTGCACGTGTCTCTCTGTCTGTGTGCGCGCATCGGGCGGAGATGTGTAAACGCACGACCATGTAGAGACAGAAATTATATTTATATAAAATAAAATTGAACAAAATGTACTTGACCTTCAAGGGGGCGGGGCGCCCCCCTAATATAATGGTAGGGGAAACACTGTATGGTTGATTTTTTTTGCATGTGAAACATTTTTTTGAATTTTTTTCACATGCAAAAAATCACATTTGTATTTTCAAAGTGAAACAACCCATTACATTTTCAAACTGACCTATAAATAGACATGACATCTTTAATAGTCTGAATAGCCCAGTCGCACTGCCAAAAATACGCTCATGTATACATTTCAGCGAAATTATTACCCTGCCAAAAATAGCTGCAGGTAGGTTAGTCAAAACATAGGCACAATGATTAGCTCCCTCGTCAGAATACCACTGGCTGATGCCCTGTGTAGAGAAGCGGGAGCTCAATCCGGTTGCTGCACGAAAATGGATAAATGGTTAAAAAGAGTTAATCCCCGGAGAGACACCTACCACAACTACTAGTAGAAGGCCTACAAAAGATTATGCACCTGCCGGCGACAGCAACCCAGGTTACTCTTCCAAGTCTACCTCGGATCAGTGGCAGTTATACACGGAGGCCTGGGGTGGCCCGTGCCCCCGTAGACATGACCCCGTGCTGACCAAATAAAAAAAATATGAATTTATTATGATTTTACACCCGAGCGCCAAAAGCGGAACTAATGTGACGCACGTTCTACACGGGTAAATTAAAGCGGCGCACCCAAACACTGTAGTCTGCCAGGTGTGGTGCTCGTCGGTGAATGAGAGCTCAGCAACTACTATTCATGGATACCATGTGACGTCACTGTGTCTAAGCGCCGACATATTTGTGTCACACAACCCACAGAAAGTTGAAATGTCCGCGATATGTTGTGCTTTTGGATGTGACAACCATAGACATATATAGACTTTAAATGATATATCATATCCAAGAGGGTCTATATTTGTCAGTGAATATCATCTGGTGATGGAGTATGACCTTCAAGAATCAGTTTTTCAAAACTTTAAGTATGGATCAGAATCCAGAAAGTGAGATCTCTATTTTCACAATGCTATAAGAATAGTCTCACCTATTTTAGGGATCTGACACTTATCGGTATTTGTCACTGTGATGTCAAATATCAAAATATCAGGTTCTCAATTTAGATTTTTTTTTCGTAATATTTGTTTTTATGTGGCCATCTGTTGGACACATGATGCCTCACTCTGTTTCTTAAGGAGGAACAGAAGTCATGAATGAGGCCTGTGAGGGACCGAGGTGGCACCCCACGTTTTGGGATGTGGGCGACTGGAGTTGGTGGTGCAGTCAGGAAGAAGGGTGCAGGAGATGGTGGCTTTTTATACCAAAATATTCATATTTATGAAAGGAGGACTCTGTATCAGCCCCCAAACATGTGCCCATAAAATAAACAAACATGCATCAAAACACAAACAGTATGCACAAACTAGGCAAAATATCTAGGCACAATTTCTAGGCACAATAACTTGGCACAATAACTAGGCACAAATCTGTATCCACACATCTAAATACAGCCTACACCTAACCTCACACCAGGTAATAAAATAATATGGCCAAACGTTGGAGAGAGTATCATTGTCCACATCAATAGTAATATTATGGACATACTGTGTTGTTCATCTGTTTTTCAGGGCACAGGTTGTTTTGCCTTAAATATTTACTGTAAATTCCTTAAGAATTGTACTGAAAAGTCTATATCAATCCTCCCTAAACACCCCTCTTTGGGAGTTGGCAAAAAAAGGTCTACTAATTTGATTTACCTTGGAATGTGCAATTTCCAGATTTAACTGAATGTAATACCTATAATCCCATCAAATAAATTGAAAAAAATATTCATTATACATTCATATATGGGCAGACGACAATTACATGTTTCAGTTACACACAGAGCTTGATAAAAAACATGGAATGATAAAAAAACAAGTCCTTTGCCTACACTTGGTAATTATCATGTGTGAGGGCTCTGGTGGATCTAGATGCTGCTAGTGTTCACACCAACAGTACTGACATATTCATGACTAGTTATGTGTGAGATGGCTGACACCTAGAGGTAAAGCCAAACAATCAGGCACATTAATTGAGTGGGTATGTCATCACAGAAGTTTGGTCTTTGTTAAAGGAGAGTCTGTCTGTGCACTGGTTACTCTGTACTGCATGTCTTCCATATTTACCTGCTCTGCATATCTTACTGAAATCATCAGTGTCACTCTTGATTAGCTGAACACACCTGATTGAGCTAATCAATAGCATTGTAATTACACTGACTTCAATCAGGTGTCCTTGAAGCAGGGATAAAGGGAAGACATGAAAAACAGGGGGTCCCTCAAGGCAGGATTGAGAACTCCTAGTCAAGCACATGTTTTGGTGGGCCATCACACACCTGTTCACAGGGTGGACTTTGACTAATAGTGACACAGACGAACAATCCTTGGCATTACGACATTTCCTTCAGCTCCTCCATGATGCCGGGTTCCATTTCCCTAAGCACATCATATAGGCAGTCTTTGCCTGTTGTAGTGGAGCGAATACTGCCTAGTTCAAAGAGCTCCCTCATTCTCTGGATACTGGTGGACTTGCTGCGGATGTGACTGTAGTTCTCTTGGGTGATGACATTCTTCGACATCAGACGATCCAGGATGGGTTCCACCATGGAGATACTCTCGATCAGCAGAATGCGATGCTTGTCGATGAAGTGCTGACCTACACAACAGGGAGGGTAAAGTGGAGGGACAAGATGAATACTTGATGGAGGTGGAAGTGGGGAATAGAGAAAGCATTGTGTTTCAAGAGAGGAGGATATTATGTGAGTTTGCTTCTTCAGAGCCACTCTAACTGGCTGTAGATATCAAAACATGAGAATGTACACTTTAGTCAAACACCTTCAAGTGTAATAACTTATTAAATCACTGTTGTTACAGGCTACACAGTGTAAAGGTTTCTTACCTCCAATCATATGTAGCCGGTGGGACCAATGGGTGTAGCGAACTTTTATTTTGATTCACCTCTGCCACCTTTCTCCTGTGTGTACGTCACTAGTAGGGGCTTGGGCTGGGTTCCAATTAGTTTAGTGCGAACAGGCATAGATATATACACCTTGGGTCCTTATGCCGGTAGCCATCCATTGCTGATTGTGGAGTGAAGCCGCGTTTTGGAGCGTTGTCTTCAGCGACACGGTAGCGTGTTATAGAGCGGATGCCAACAGGAACGAGTTGAGCGTCTTCCCTACCAACTGCAATCCATATCCCGTTTACATGCATCGCAACGTGTTAAGTAGCAGTCAGTGTATCAGGTATGTTGCCCAACCCGTCCGCTGTTGTACGTGGTTGTGTTTTACAGTTAACTGATGGTGACATTTCACGTGTGTGTGTGTGTGTGGGGGTCGTGCGTGTGTTTGTGTCCGACCGTAGTGCGGTGGTTATTGTGGTTGCTGGCCGCGTATAGATACCAGGTGCATGACGTTCTCGGGTGCAGCTGTTTAGACAGCGAAGGTACGTTTTGTCTATGCCTACAGCACACTTGCTAACATACCACTGCTTTGTGTCCTTGCAGTAAATAGCCTCTAGTGGTTTCTGTTTAAGGTAACCTGCTCATCTGAATCCTGTTTGAATGAGTGTATGCTTCGAGTGTAAGCCAGCTGTGTTTGCAAACACTTAAACTTGTACTCTGTTTGTTCCTGTCTTATAGAAGCTATTGAAGCACACAGCTATACAGCATTGTTAGCTGCTGTTCTCTTCCAGTTAGTTATAGGTCCGGGTGCTGCTTTTAGAATATATGTATCTCTGTTTTCCCCTCTAGCCTGGGGGCCTAGGTGTGTATATGTGGTTAAGAGGATATTGTGAGCCACAGGTTAGAGGGTTTATTTTTGTTTGTTTGTTTCATTAATTTGTTATCTGTTTCCCCTGTGTCATCTCCCCTGCCGCAATAGCCTGGGTATCGTTTGGGGCCCTAGCCTAGATTACAGGTTGGCCAGGTTTTCCTCTAAGATAGTTTCTCACCTTTGATAAGATGTGCAGTGTAATGCAGTGAAGTGTGAACCCAGGGCTCTACGCAAAGGTTTTCCCCAAGGAGTACATGTGCTCCTAAATGAAAAAATTTAGGAGCACACAAAGAAATTTAGGAGCACAGCGGGGTTTTTTTATGCGGAAGTAAAGCATGTCATTTGTGACCTATAGTTCCAAACATTGTATTTTCCAACGTTCAACCCCATTCATGTTTAGTGTTTCCGAAGCAAGTTAGCTGGTAAATTGATCAAATTACTGCATTTGTTCATATTTCAACACTTTAGTGGACCTCTTATCAATTGTTATTAGTAGTATTTTATATAGCTAGCTTTACTTAAAGTTTATTGTAAGACATAGCTTGTTAGATTCTAAATGCAGTTCGAGTTAGACTGTAGGTCTGGACTGTAACGTAAGCAACACTTTCACCGTAGCTAGCTAGAGAGCACGTGTATCATAACCAGAAGTCTGTTGGTTTATAGTCTGTCAAATTAGTTCTAGTTATTGGTGTTCGTTAGCATACAAAGTTAGTCTTCTCTTATTAGCCTAGTTAGTACATCTGATTAGAGCTAGCAACAATGAATTGCAGATTAAGGGGTCCCCTATCTCAGTGTTAATTTTGGCAGCTATTTTAGATTTAGTCTTAGTCTTAAGACGAAAATGCATATTAGTTTTAGTCACATTTAGTCATTTTTATCCTTCTTAGTTTCAGTCTAGTTCTAGTCGCATTTAATATTATAGCCACATTAAACTCCTTTCCTTCCCTTCTCAGGCCCAGGGACCCCCTGTGTTGTGTCTACAACTGCATAATAGTCAAGCTGGCAGTACTTAAATTGTGGATGCAATTAGTCTCTAATATACAGATATCTTAGTATATCATGCCTACAGCTGAATTCCAATTAAATCAATGTAAATAATAATTTTAAGGCAATACTTAATTAACAGAATTATCATTCAAATATAAGAGAATATCAAGTCTAGATTTTCAAATGATGTGATAGCACATTACAACTACTATGCCTACCTGGCCTTAGAGTTAAATCAACCACATATCCTCCATATGAATTGCTGTGCAATCTGATAACCAACAGATTTAGCTAGGCGGATAGTTTTGACAGTTGAAAGTGGTGCCAATGATAATAACAATTGCCCAAATAGACAAGGATATTTAAACCAATCACATATTCATTTATTTTGTATTCATTAATGTCATGCGTGGCCTGTCCTATAGTCCATTCTGCAATGAGTTTACTAGCTAGCTATTGATAGCTAGTATAACTTAGCTAGGATATGCTACCTCATAGTTAGCTAGCTAAAAGTTTGCCAAGGCTAACGGGAGGCTTAAATCGAAAATTACTACTAGCTATCCAAGCTGACACAACCTATACACATACATTCTAATAACTAGTTATCATTGACAATTACTAGCTAAGTTACCAAACTCCTTTCTTGTCTTAAATTGAGCAGTTGCTGGTGTGAGCTACAGTATGGGAGCTAGCAAAGCCATTTCTAGCTCTGCTTCACAATATTGCTGCCTAGTGTTAAAAGTTAATGTAATACATAAATGTTAATAAAGTATCAAACATAAACAGGATACAACACACCAGTAACCAATTGATATTATGTGTTAATATACCGAAAATGTCAGTGAATCGAGGTGGTGCTGCTGTCTGTCCCGTCGAAAACCATTCAAACAGGTTGCCAGCAGTGGGTTTTTTGCGGGCTACTTATACCAAGTGATGATCACATGTCGGCGAGATCGTCGTAACTCTCTATTTATATGGCTCTGGCCCATTGGTTGGGAATCGTCGCTCTCATTTGCATGAAGTTAAGCGCGTCATCTTGCTATGTTCACATCCTGTAGTCTACACCCTGTCACTTGTTTCTATATGAAATATATGGTATGCTTCACTACTTCGCGCAGTTGTTCGGTGTATTGACAACAGCCCGTCACTCGCGCACTGTGCTCGTAAATTATTTTTCAAGTTCGCACATGCCTATTTTTAGGCGCAAATGCGAGTGAAATACTCGCACTGTAGAGCCCTGGAACCCCTTTTTCTTAATGTGCCCCAGTGGTGCGCTTGCGGTGGTGTGGCCAATGAGCTAGTAGTGTGTGCTCTCCTTCACATGTGGTATTGGAGGCAGGCCCCTGTTAGTCTGTGTGGTCAGTGGCTCCGGATTCTTACCCAATGGCTGGGGCATTCCCCTGAAGTCCATTTAATGTATTTATGTATTTATTTATTGACAACCAAAGTGACACCTTGTTTTAACGAGAAGCAAAATTAAACCTAATCTTTTATATCTTTCCAAAGAACCTGTGTCGGACCATTATTGGGACGGAGTTCCCCTTGCTCTCTATTATAGCTCAAGGGGTGGCGTAGTCTGGTGAGAGGCTGGCCAAGGCTACACATATATTTTGTCCGGCTCTCAGAATTGGCTTGACTTGAACCAACTGCAGCTGCAGCATCTAACCACAAAGAGGTACAATGAGTAAAAGAAATCAAAAGCTTGTAGATACTATTAGTTCATGTGGCAGTAGGCCTAAAACAAAATGGTACACTGACTGAATAATGTTAACTGGAAAGTGTACATGCATTATAAATATTGCTGTCGCATTGCTTATCTAAAATGATGTTTTATAAACTTTTCAAGTTAGATTCATCTGGCTTTGGGAAACTAAAACTGAAGACTGTTATTAAAGTGAAACTGAAACATGTGAAGCCCATCCCTTAGAACTTTTTTCAGGAAGTGATCTACTTGAACTGAAAAATAATGCTCTTTCTTTTACATATGCCTTCATGCTGGAAATTGAGAACATTGGAAGTTTGTATTTACCAATATGTAGGAGATATATGTTTTTACATCTGCATATAGAATAGAGCTGGTCAGGGGGTCACTGTGGCACAAGCAGCAGCCCTGACCATATACGGGGACACGGGTTGAACGTCCACGGTAATCAGTAACGTAATCAACCACGTCACCAAAGAGCGCTTGGGTTGAATTCGTTTTCAACAAACATGGCTGCCGCTGGAGAGCTGAGATGTGTAGATTCTGCCATGAAGTCTGTTTTAGAAGACATCGACAGCGCATTCATTTTGAAAGAGGAACAGAGAAACGCGATCAAGGCATTTGTCTATCGAAAAGATGTTTTTGCCGTCCTTCCTACGGGATTTGGTAAAAGTTTAATTTATCAGCTGGCCCTGGTCACATACTGTGTAAGAGCTTTTACAGCATACATTTGCTGAGTACATCTCTGAAATTTGTCAGTTAGTTACCTAACCTAGTTAGCTACCTAGCCTTTATCAGTGCCAGCTGTGGTCTTGCTGTTTGTTAGTTAGCTAGTTTTAGACAGAAACTGCAAAACAGATTCCCGTACTTGAATATATTGGTGTTGCAAAACATAACATGACACAACATAACATAATATGATAGGGTTTTTTGTACCTGATTATCTGATTTTATCATGATCTTTTTCTGACCTCCAACTTATATACTGTAATCACTTCTGGGTCCAGCAGAGCCGAACACCACATAATATAAATGTGGTGTGTGTGTGTGTGTGTGTGTGTGTGTGTGTGTGTGTGTGTGTGTGTGTGTGTGTGTGTGTGTGTGTGTGTGTGTGTGTGTGTGTGTGTGTGTGTGTGTGTGTGTGTGTGTGTGTGTGTGTGTGTGTGTGTGTGTGTGTGTGTGTGTGTGTGTGTGTGTGTGTGTGTGTGTTTTTAAACATGTTCTTTGCAAAAAGTGATCAAAGGCCTATTCAGGCTGAAAAAACAATGAATTGAGTAAACATTGAAAATGGGACTTAAACATGACAAAGGGGTCAAATAATTAAGTAATTAAAACTCACATAGTTCTGAGACATGCTGTCTTCCATTGAGGGTAGCTAGTGGAATATCTACATAATGTTAGCACTTGATAAGTTAATATATACTGTATATGTGTATCAGTATATGTGTGTGTCTATATATACACATATGTGGGTGTGTGTGTGTGTATTATTCTGCATGGTGTGGATTGATTTTAACCCTAACCTTCGATGTTGACCAGACTGCTCCACAGTTCCTTTGTTCCATCCTTCAGGATTAGCTTCACCCTTTTCCCTGCGCTGCATTGTACTGTGAATGCTGGTACGAAGTTTGGGTTGCACTTAGCATACTTAGCCATCTGTTACAAAGACATATATAACTTATAAATGACAATGTATAACAAGACATATATAACAAATATTAGCTCTTGTACTCTTTTTAACATCAATTCTTGATATCGAACCATTCAGAATTAGCCTCCCAAAACAATGGAGGGTATGGAACCAACATTAGTTGACTACCTGTAAACATTTTAATCAAAAAACAGTCAAAGGTCAAATTGTAGTAGTTTGATTCAATGCATTCTCTGTTGACTCACCTCAGGATTCACATTTAGTCCAGTTGGGTCTGTGACAAGGCTGTATTTTTTGCGTGTGTGGATTTTACACAAATTACTTCCGTCAATGTAGATCTCTTTCTGAGGAAGGATAATCTTTTCTCTCTTTTTCTTAACCTGATGAGGTTTATACAAGAGGAGTTAAAACAATGTAAACAGAGATACTGATAATACTGTTATGACTACAAAGTGATAATAAATTAACTTAAATTTCCATAACTGTGACAAACCTCTTGTATGTCCATGTTTCTTGGCAACAGCAAGACATGAAGTATTGGCTCAGAACTTGTTTGAAGAAAAGGCAGCACCATAGTCCGAATTTTCCTTCCAAATAAGAAATTACAACTGACTTTAAAAGAAAGTCCATAATTAGATAAGCCAGTGACATCGATAACCACATGAGACTCTGTTATCTCTTTGGGTTTAATGATCTCCAGACCATCACCAGTAATATGAGCAACACGCAGACGCACCGGCTTCCAATCTGTGTAAGACAAGAAGAAAGGAATCCACAAAAAATACTGTGACCACTGAAATCAGTTGAACTGTTTTGTGATATGCCTATGGTGGAAGGTGACCTCATCAGCAAGATATGTTGTGTTATTCACCTGAAATAACCTCACAGTGTGGTAGATGTATCTGAACAGGAGTCCCAGGGAAGCAGCTGATGCTATAAAGAGGTCCTGCTGGTTCACAGTGAAGATCGTCCAGTTTGTTTCCCCATGGTACTGAGTGATACTCCACCTCACCTGCCGTCTTCATCTTAAACATCAGACTGGTGAACTTGCACTTGAACAGACCAGCAGTGGGGCATCTCAACCTGTAATGGAAATGCATTGATGGTGAGGATATTTGGTAATGTTCCAATACAAATATATATTTAACAAATTTTGGCCACAATACTTATATAACAAAAATGTAATATTCACTAATATTTTGTGTGTTTTTAGCATTTTTTATTAATTTGCTGATATTAAGTAATTTATGGTCTGTAACAGAAGTAATTCATTAAATATTCATTCATTCATTTAGTTTGGAAGGCCTGAATATAAATATATATATTAATAAATCCTACTCTGTAGTAGAGTAACACAAGAATACTGGGGAAAAAAATGTATCATGTCTTCAGGATGTCATGAGTGTGGACCTTATCATTGTGTTGATTGATTTAACGTATGTGCAAACAGCACTTGTAAATGAAGAATATATGAGGTCTTCTTACGTGTATTTCAAATCTCCATTTTCTTTTTCCCGTACTAGTGGCTCAAGACATTCACAAGATGGGGAGACCTGAATTGCATTAAACCACACATTTATGACTTACAAATAGCTACAAACTGCATATCTGATTATGATCAATCATAAGAGCAGAATCTTAACTTGAACATTCAGTCCTGGTGCATTGTTATTCCTTTAAATTCAATTCAAATTGGTCAAATGTATTCATTTTAAAGACAGAATCCTCAAACTTACTACCACATCTGCAGGGGTTGTATTGCATACGATGGGGCCTGGAATCAGATTTTAAAGGGAAACTGTGATCAATACAAAATAAAGTCCTGTGGTAGATAATCACAATGTATTTGATCAGATCTGCTCACTTAAATTTGGATCGGGGCCTTGTCAATAATGTACACAGGCAACTAAATGTAACTAAAGTAAATATTGCTGTTACTGTAGCCTCATAGTGGAAAATCACTCAAGACAAACTTGATTCCACCTTATTTTGCAGCAGTACTGGTAAAATCCAGTGAATCTTTAATTAATTGATTAAAGGTTAGGGTTAATTTATTTAACAGTTTACATTTACATAAACTACAATATACCACTTGGTGCACAGTAGATTCACTGAAAATCTTTGTGACAAAGCATGTCAGCCAGTTCTCATCAGTCCACCAATTGTTGTATATTATGTTACATCATTTCATAAAACGTCTCGTAGAGAAAAAGAAAAACCCTGTCGGCTCAACAGTTTAGATATTTATTTATAAGCAAAGCTGTTATACGCCATTACAGAAAACACTGACCTATGATAAGATATAAATATAAATATGAATAAATGTATGCTGTAGATTATTACCTAAAGATTGCACAGGTTCAGCTCTATTATTTGAAGGTATATTCCTGATGAGAGGTATCCCTGATTCCAAGGGTATGATATGATTTTTGATACCAACACCATCCTCTAGCACCGTCCTCTTTTTCGAGAGACACGAAAATACCATTCTTGTTTTCTGAAAAATGAGCAGAAAAATGAATCAGAGAGGTTTAATAATGTCATATTGTTGCATTCATTAATCCATTCTCCACAACAGAGACTTATTAATTGGTACTTATTAAGACTTTTGGTATGAGAGATTTTATTATAAAATTGGCAATGTAGAAATATGTTATCAATCATAATAATAGCAATCAGATTTGACCACAGTGCACATGTGCACAGTGCAGTATTCTACTTGAAATGTACAATGTGACTGTTCTGAACAGTAGTGATTAGGCAGTTCACAGTCAGACTGACCATAAGGATTATGTCACTTAATTCTACTTTGTAGAAACTGCAGATTATGTGACACTTCTTTAAGAAAAGTTTGCAGAGAATTTACTGATATATCAAATGTGAGCCTTTAACACAGATAGCAGTCTCCAAAATATAATGTTTCTACATTATCAGCTTCTTGCTGAAATGCAGAAGTTACAGGTACAGTTTTGTGACATTGTGTTGTGTTTGGAGACCCTGATTCGATCACTAAGACTGTATTCCTCTAGAACACTGTTCAGTCTTTTTGTACTCCAGGTCTCTTCACTCATGTCTGCGGCTGCTACGATAAAAAAATAGGAGAAAATATCTTGTGTAGGGGACCGCAGGGCATGTTGTCATACATTAAAGTTTTGATCTCACAATGACTGCAAATGATACACCTTAATGGAGAAAATGTTGTACCAATTTTGTATTGATTTTATTGTTATAAAATATTTCAGTGCAAAATCATTTGCAGGAGGGCAACTCCACAGTGTGTTGTTGTGACTGTTCTGAGTCCAGACATACGGTGTTACACTCTGAGTGTGAGCGGACTGTTTACTTAATTAATGATTCCCATCGGCATACCTAGAACCTGCATCAATGGGGCATGGGGATAGCTGAAGAGGTCATACTTAGAGGCACCTTCATGAACAGGGCACAAGTAGGAACTCTCTCAGTAATGCTTCAGGTGTATCTGTTGGTGTCTGTGGTACTGACAGGTGTCCTAACTCATTGTGAGTGTGGAGGGGTGGAGGGGGAGGGGTTGGGACACCAGACACCACTGTTGAGCCTTCTGGAGGTGTCGTGGGCCTAATTGAGCAAAACACTGATGAAGGAATGTGCCCACTTGACAACCCCAGTAAAATGCTCATGAAGGTCTTTGTTGTTGTTGTTGTTGTTGTTGTTGTTGCTAGGTATTGTTAAGTATCAGTATGCTGACTGTAGTGAATTCTGATGTGTTATAATACATAGGTTGGGTATAAATGATTACATGCAACAGTGAGAGGTTTGGCCTCTGTGGGAAATCCCCAACCAACAATTTAACATTCCCTCTGTCCCTCTCTTTTGTATAACAAATATACATTAAAATTGCCTGTTTAGTATCAGTATTACATAGTACCTGTTTTTTCCATGTAGTGTAGCAATTATCCAGATATGTCTGCTACATAACCAATTCCATGTATCCACTGTATCATCCTACTTCGCTGTTACTCCTTCAGTAATCTGAAAAGAGTTACCGTCAGTAATCTCTGGGGAGATGAGTAACGTAGGCAACAGTGCTAACGGAATGTTCAAGATAACTGTTACACCGCAGCACAGTCTTAAAGGGACAGAGCCACATTCCTAACAATTTTATTATGTGGAATAATCATTCGGAATGCAGGCTAGTCATATGGTATTGTGAGGGACCAAGGCGGCCACCCCACGTTTTGGGATGTGTGCTGACTGGAGTCGATGGTCAAGTTGGGAAAAACATTGCATGAGAAGGTTGTGTCCTTATAAAAATATATTCTTATTTTTTTTACAAGGGGACTTACTTAATTGACCTCAAACGTGCACAAAACAAAACATTAATCAAAGTCCAACAGTGCTCACAAAACTAGGCAAACTAAACAAACTGTATTCACAAATCTAAACACAGAACACCCAATTCTGACTTAACCTCACAGCATTATGAATATACATACAAAACACTCTTCACCTCAAACAACCCTCATGCCATCACTTATCATGACATCATTGTTATCCATCAGTACATCCTGTATTCATTTCACTTGATGTTTATTCTCATCCTTGCTTTGTGCTACTGTACATAATTATTCATATCTGTATGTCTTTGTCTTTATATCACTATAGAAACCAAGGTTAACAAGGTTCAAGGTTCACAGTAACAAGGCTATTCACGTCTATCACGGTTTACAGTCATCACGGGAATCATGGCTTTCGAACGTGATAAGCATATGACATGAGGGTGTGTGTGTGTTTGTGTGTGTGGGTGTGCATCAATACATCTTTTATTGGGAATCTGGCGTCCCTCTGATCTTACCTGTCAGCCTGTTTCAATTGGCACCTCAGAGAACAGCCCTTGACTTCACTCAAGTCATAGAGAACACACTCTGGGATTAAAGCAGATTCCCATTCATTACAAGATGTATGTGTGTTGTTTCTTTCGATTTGGGGTTTAAAAGATGATGTGGGGCTGTTTAATCTTTATCACTGTTCATTACCCAACGATCAGTATGACTTTGATCCAGCGTTTGCAGAGCTGGCAATAAACTACAAGTTATTATACCTTTTGCTGTGATGTGATTCTGCTTCAGGGAAACTCGTAAATTCACCATCACAGCACCCAAGTTTCATATCTGATCTACGAGAGAATACCTGCCAGGGCTTTGAATAGAACACAACACATGTAACACCTTGCCCCAGTCTCACTAATTAACTAATTAGGGATACATTCCAAGGTTAACTCAAGCTAAGACTGTAGTAAAAACATCAAATCACACACTACTAAGCTAAGCTCAGTTTCAGGTGACCTTGACTAAAAGTTAACAAGATAATGATTCCGCTGGTGGTGTCACACTATGTACCTACTCCAGTTTTCAGATTGTGCCCTTAGTTTCACAGAAATCAAAGTGTGACAACTTACCCCACTCTCTCCTGCTTATTACATAGCCTCAATATTTCACATCTCGTGTGAGGTGTAAGTATACAGTACCAATTCAAGTAAATGGCTTTGTAAAAGAAGTAAGCGATGAGTGGCTAATGCCATGTCACTTCCTGACTAGTTGAATACCTACAGTATACTGTACCTGTAATCTCTTAACTAAGTAACTACTGGCTGTGAATGCATATCAAACTGACTAGATAAATAAGCACAGTATACTGTACATGTAATCTGTTCAGTGGCTTTGAATGCATATTAAACTGACTAGATAAATAAGGACAGTATTATTATTATTAAACTCTGCTTTAGTGTCTGAAGGTGCACAGGACTCATGTCTTCACACACACTGAACTCACATTTACAAACAATAAATGTCCATGTACACTGGAGCACACACACATGCATGCACACACACACACACACAGACACACACACTCGCAGGCACACACACTCGCAGGCACACACACTCACAGGCACACACACTCACAGGCACACACACTCACAGGCACACACATACACAGACACACACACTCACAGACAAACAAACTCACAGGCACACACACACACACACTCACAGGCACACACACTCACAGGCACACAGACACACACACTCACAGGCACACACACACAAAGACACACACACTCACAGGCACACACATACACAGACACACACACACTCACAGGCACACACACTCACCGGCACACACACTCACAGGCACACACACTCACAGGCACACACATACACATACACAGACACACACACTCACAGACAAACACACTCACAGGCACACACACTCACAGGCACACACACACACACTCATAGGCACACACAGACACACACACACTCACAGGCACACACACTCACAGGCACACACACACACAGACACACACACTCACAGACACACACACTCACAGGCACACACACTCACACGCACACACACTCACAGGCACAAACTCGCGCACAAACACACAGTGTGCAGTATGCAAAATGTGAGTTCTCTGTTAACCATTGTTATGTCACTTGCTAAGATGTCCATCTGATAATAAGTTGTGGCTCTCTTGGACCTTGAACTGCATCTTTTTACCATTGACTGAAAAGGATCTTCTTTAGACTGCTTCTGCACCACTGCACTACACTGTCCACTTACAGTCAAAGCTGTTCTTGTACAGACACACACACTCACAGACAAACACACTCACAGGCACACACACTCACAGGCACACACACACACACTCATAGGCACACACAGACACACACACACTCACAGGCACACACACTCACAGGCACACACACACACAGACACACACACTCACAGGCACACACACTCACAGACACACACACACACACAGACACACACACTCACAGGCACACACACTCACACGCACACACACTCACAGGCACAAACTCGCGCACAAACACACAGAGTGTGCAGTATGCAAAATGTGAGTTCTCTGTTAACCATTGTTATGTCACTTGCTAAGATGTCCATCTGATAATAAGTTGTGGCTCTCTTGGACCTTGAACTGCATCTTTTTACCATTGACTGAAAAGGATCTTCTTTAGACTGCTTCTGCACCACTGCACTACACTGTCCACTTACAGTCAAAGCTGTTCTTGTACTGTTTTCATTTTCTTGATATATAACCTTGACCTTCTTTTAACATTTTGAAATGAACACATAAAAACCACTAAAAGTTGCTTTTGAGGACAGAAATCTCCCCTCTGAATAAATAATAAAAGCAAAACGTACTTGTGGTTTAATCCTGTGTTGGATTCAGTCCAGACCGATGTGTCAAAGAGCTGAAGAAGAGGCAGAACAGGAGGTCTGACGTTTGACGTTGTGATTGTAGATGAAGTGCAGCTGGGAATGTGAACGTGACTGTGTGATTGAGCTGTAGCGGAGGTGTATGAGTCCAAAAGTGAAGAAAGGGGGCGTGGCCGGAGCTCGGTTCAGAACAGACGTGACAGCAGCTGCATGACTCACAGCAGGACATGTAGATTGCAGTCCATGTACCCGGTTTCCCCATTTATATTAAGTTTTGGTCTTTTGTGTTCTCATAATGTTGCTTCCCTACGAGTCAGGGTTGTAACAGTAACTCCTGCAGGTAGCCCAGCAGACAATGAAATATCAGCTTGCATCCACTGGGTTGCTGGTGACGTGACAGAGCTCTCTGATTCCATCCGTGTGTTTTTGCGTGAGTCAGTGTTTTAGCCCCTTTTTGCCACCTGACAAGTAGAAGTGAGATCCTCTCAGTGTTTCTAGTGCTAACAGATCAATGCCAACATGGCTGGACATAGCCTTCCTTACAAAGACAGGGCAAAAGACGGCGTGACTCGCTACAGCGCAGTGCAGGTGAGTGACATGAACGTTTGGGAAAATGTGAGGCAGATATTACACACTGAGTTGTTCATGTTGATCTTGACAACTGCAAAAAAAAATCTTAGGGGAAACACTGAATAAGTAATCGTGTTAAATAATCGTGATTTCAATATATGATCAAACTAATTGTAATAATGATTTTTGCCTTAATTAAGCAGCCCAAGATCTTGCTATGTTGGTTACCTCAGCAAAGGTCAGTCATTTATTCCCCTTATATGAATAATGTAAAGCAATAGTATGCAGGAATAAACCACTTTTCGAGGTTTTTTTTTTTTTTAAAGAAAAACTACTTTTGATATCATCAAGCCTGCTAGTTTCATACCAAAACTCCTTACTGCTGCTTTAATATTCAGGTAGTAATCGGGTAGTGATACACACAAGATTGGGAGTTTCATTACCTGATTAAATGGGATGCCTTTCATTACCCTGGACAGATCTTCTTCAGTTGATCTCTGTGTGTGGACACATTTCCATACACAAAAACACAACTTCTGAATCTTTGTTTCTGATTTAAGTATCACCAATATGGAAACATTAACTAAACTCTAAACCACAATCCATAGTTGTTGTGTTTTATTGTTTTTCATTTTCAGCTTATTTCCATAGGGTGCCAAATCCTGCCAAATGAAATGGACTTTATTCATACTATTACAGCTCCCCCTAATGGTGAAGGAGAGTAAATGTTACAATGTCAAACACAAGGTGGCAGACCTCCAAGGAGCAGTACGTCAGTTTACCTGGTCAGTGACATTCTGTTGAATTATATGTATTGTGCAGGTCTGGAGACGAGGTTAACAAGAGCAACATGAAAAGCATTAGTCAGAGAGGAGACTGCTTTTACCTCATGCAGTCAGATACACACACAGACTTGCATTCTTGCATGTATTTGACAGGTATACTGTGTTATTATGGGTGTTCTTAGAAGACTAATGGGATCTATAGAACTTGTGAATACTGAAGCATTAGAAGTGAACTCTAAACAACAAGCCATAGTTTTCTTTTGGGGAATACATCATTTTGGACCTTAGTTTCAGATGGTGCCAAATACACTTTATTCATACTCCTACAGCTCCCCCTAAGGGTAAAGGAGAGTAAATATTACATACATGTCAAGTTGTCAAACCCAAAGTGGCAAACTGATGACAGCTGTAGGTTGGAGTTTTAGCTGGATGTAGCAGATTTAACTGGATTCTACAGCACCAGTATACCTGGTCATGTGTAGTGATATTCTGTAGAACTATATGTATGGTCCTGGAGCCAGTATACCTGGTCATGTGTAGAGATATTCTGTAGAACTATATGTATGGTCCTGGAGCCAGTATACCTGGTCATGTGTAGTGATATTCTGTAGAACTATATGTATGGTCCTGGAGAAATGGTTGGACACAGAGAGCCGCATAAAAAGCTCATCCAGTCAGATACACACACAGACTTGCATTCAAGCACACACATAGCAACAAACACATATAATGTGTTATTTTAGGTGTTCTTAATCACCCAATTTAGAGGCAATGGCTGTTTTAGAGGCACATAACACCTCAAGGGCAAATAAAACATGTCCTAGATTTGCCTTCATTTTGAAGAAAAAATAGTCTGCTGCAGCTAACCAATTTAATTGTGAAATATTAGAGTGAAATCAGTAATATAGATGCAGCTCATGACTGATTAAGAAAGCACAAGCGATAGATGCAGCTACACATTTTTGAGTTCCACAAATGTCTCAAAAACATCTCAACACCTTTTTAATACAAATAAAATTTATTTGGCATATTCAGCATTTACTGTCGGTCAAATAAAAGTACCCTCACCAAAACAGTACTGACACAAATTACAGGCGTATGATGTGTATTCTACAACATGTGGGAGGCTGTTGTACTGTTGTACTGTTTTGTTTTGTTTGTTGCCACGTGTGATGCAAGTGAAGCATTTTCTCAAAATATTCATCTTCCATTTTCAATGTAAATAAAAAGTAATACAAATTCCATTATCCAAAAACAAATATTAGTTAAGTCACCATTAACCAGACTGGCAACCTGAGAGGAGTGACTTAGAACAGAGAACATTGCCATGTGTGCACTCGCTTGGTGTATGTGCTTTACAGTTTTTCACAGTTGTTAACACCCAAAAAGCGAAAATTCGGCACAATTTGCACAACCTTCACTTCATGTACCAATCGCTCGACCCAATTTGGCACTACTTCACACTGCCTTATCTGCATTAGACTCTGATTTTCTTTGTTAACACTCTGATGTCAATTACCCATCACCTTGTTGTCAAAACACAACACACAATGTTCAGTTGTTGCACACACTTCTCAAGTAAAATCTCAAAGCATCAACCTACAACACACAAATAGTCAAATCTCTAAACATTCAGGTCTGTTGAGCAACTTGCAATCAGGACTGCAGCATAAAAGTGCCTTGAGCCTCTGTTTTGTTTGATGAGCAATGGAGAACGTGGCAGATAACGACAACCAGAGAAGGAGAGGGGTAAGAGTGAGAGGAGGAGGAAGAGGAGGCAGAGGAGGAGGAGGAGGAGGAAGAGGAGGACAAGAAGAAGGAGGAGGGAGAGGAAGAGGAGGCAGAGGAGGACAGAGAGAAGTAGGAGGAGGAAGAGGAGGACAAGAAGGAAGAGGGAGAGGAATAGGAGGCAGAGGAGGACAGAGAGAAGTAAGAGGAGGAGGAAGAGGACAAGAAGAAGGAGGAGGGAGAGGAAGAGGAGGCAGAGGAGGACAGAGAGAAGTAAGAGGAGGAAGAGGAGGACAAGAAGAAGGAGGAGGGAGAGGAAGAGGAGGCAGAGGAGGAGGAGGAGGACAAGGGGGAGGAGAAGGACAAGGAGAAGAAGGAGAAGGAGGAGGAGAGAGAAGAAGGAGAATGGTGATCTCAAATGAAATCCGGGCAGCTGTTGTAGACCATGTTCTTAACCATGGGTTGAGCATGAGGGAGGCTGGCCAGAGGGTCCAACCTAACCTCAGCCGCTTCACAGTTGCTGCCATCATAAGTTGAGCAGGCCGGTTTACAGTATTGTACTGTTGTCTCTGTGTGCCAGAATAAACCTTCTTTTGCTGCATATTTGTGTGCTGTTTGACTATGAAAAAAGTAGGCCTACACTGAGACATTTTACAAAAGGAGAAATGGCTCATTCTCCAGAGTCATTGTCATTCGTATGGTGTGTTCCATTTCGATGATAGTGTTTTCAATTGTGCCCTTCTGTGTGCTGTAAATGCTTGGTAGTGTGCAGCAAATGCTTAGTTGTGTGTACTCAATGAATGTATGTGTGTGCCTTTTGAAAAAATGGCTGTGTGTACCAAATGAAAACACGAGTTCCATTTTGTGAACAGTTAAGAGATTTGATGGCAAAGAGTCATCTTGCAAAGGGAGTGTCAGGTTTAGCTCTTTGTGTGTGAGGTTTTCAGTTTTCTGTGTTCAGTTTTGAGAAAGCCGTTATTGTTTTGAAAAACGTGTGTTAGCAATTGTGAAAAACTGTAATATATATAATTATTAATAAATTAATAATTAATACAATAATTGATCATTTATCTAATTTAATATCAAAAGGAAGATCCGAAGCACAAATATGGGTGGGTCGGCGCAATGCTCCCACACAACAGCTTCAGTTTAGTTGCGCGACAGACTTTTGAAAATAAGGGCCCATTGTGTCCAGAAAAAGCAGCGGTACCACCCTGTGTTTGGTCTAATAAAGCAGGGGTACCACCCTGTGTTTAGTCTAATAAAGCAGGGGTACCACCCTGTGTTTAGTCTAATAAAGCAGGGGTACCACCCTGTGTTTAGTCCAGAAAAGCAGGGGTACCACCCTGTGTTTAGTCCAGAAAAGCAGGGGTACCACCCTGTGTTTAGTCCAGAAAAGCAGGGTTACCATACTGTGTTTAGCTGACTTCTTACAATGTCAGAGTGTCAGCACCTTCATCTGCATCTCTCTTGATGGATAGCAGCCAACTGAAGTTAAAGAAAAACTATTGAACAATTTGCCATATTTTTATATGCAACTAGTTTTGGTGTCATCCTCAAATTAATGTTGTATATGGTTCATGTCATACATGTCATTCCAATTAGCCATCCAGGATATGCTCATGTAGTTCAGTGTTACCGCCACAACACCCCACAAAAATGTAAGAGCAGCATTCACAGCATGACAGTGCAGCTATATCACCAGTAGACACTAGTTAGCATGTTAGCAAGCTTTTATCAGTGCCAGCTGGGCTGTTGGTGGTGTTCGCAATGTTTTTGTATGGATTTTATGTAGTTAGCTTGCTCGTGTTACACAAAAACTCCTTACTGCTGCTTTAACTGTGCCAATCACTGCGCTTGGGCATAGGACCCCCTCAGACCACAGTTCTGGTACACCCACCTGCCCCAAACACCTCAGCCAGTTCAATTAGATCAATCCAACTTTATTTACATAGCACCGATGATTCCAAAATCAAATTGCAATTCAAAGTGCTTCACAAGCAATTGACAAAAGGTGCATTTAGAGACTGATGCACACCCAATTTAATAATACAATGAAAGAAGATGTGTTAACTAAGATAATAAAAGCAAAATAAAAAATAACATGAGCAATAAAAATGACAAAAAATAAAGTTACACAAAATAAATGGATCATGGTAAAACAGTTAAATGTTTTCACAGATGAGTCATACTCGCAATGGTCAACCTTGTCCTTTGAGAAGGTTTCCTGTGTCGCTATCAGCCCTGGTGAGTCTCTCTTTTTAGAAAGGGAAGGTCATATTAAATATCCCTTTAGATACATGTAGCACTTAATTTTCCTCTTCTTGCCAGACTTTTAATAGTATTTTTCAAGATCTTCAACCAATAAAGAGTCTTCTGTTTGGAGGACCTGGTAGAATATTTCCTGAGCTTTAATCCCCCTCTTGTCCAGTATCCTGAGGAGACACTCATTCTTTTGATAGTCGGCTGTTTTGCTCTCAATATCTTGCCTCTCTGTGTTTTTCAGAACCTTCTTCTGCACCAGCTGGTTGAGAATGGGTCCCAGAACAGTCGGTAGTCGTGTTTCCAGAGCCCCCTTGTGTTTCTGGAAAAAGTCTACGCCGACATCTGAGGAACAAACAGTATATCATGATCACGTCCACATACCATGCACAAGTCCAAGCAAGTACACAATGATATTACACAACTTTTCTGACATTTTATAAAGCGTGTTTTTCTAAATTGCTGCTTAACTTTACTTATTTATCATCAAATTCAAGTATATGGTAATATGAAGGGGCAATAAACACATTTGTCAAGCTAACAGGCTATTCACTGTGTAACCCAGGGAACATGGAAGAGCTTTTACAGCATGAATTTGCTGAGTACATCTCTGATCCTAACCTAGCAAGCTACCTAGCTTTTAGTTAGCTAGTTTGTTAGTTAGATAGTTTTAGACAGAAACTACAAAAACAGATTCTCGTACTTGAATATAATGGTGTTACATAACACGACATGACACAACATAACATAAGATGATAATGTTTTTTTTTACCTGATTATCTGATTTCATCATGATTTTTTTATTATGATTTTCCTGACCTCCAGCTTACATACTGTAATCACTTCTGGTGCCAGCAGAGCCAAACACCACATGATATAATTGTGGAGGCTGTGTGTGTGTGTGTGTGTGTGTGTGTGTGTGTGTGTGTGTGTGTGTGTGTGTTTGTTTTCAAACTTGTTCTTCACCAAGATGTATCAAAGGCCTTTTCAGTCTGAAAAAATTATGAATTGAGTAAACATTAGAAATGGGACTCAAACACAAGAGAGGGGTCAAATAATGAAGTCATTAAAACTCACAAGGTTCTGAGACATGTTGTCTCCCATTGGGTGTAGCTTCCTCTGTCAAAATAATTGTTTTACAGTTTTTTTTATTTTTATGTATTGTTACACCTTGTTTTAAATTAATGCGGTTTTGCTAAGCAGCAATACTGGTCAAATCCAGTGAATCATGAATTAATTGATTCATGGTTAGGGTTAATGAATATAACAGTTGCATTTACATAAACTACAATATATCCAAGGCCATACAATAAAGTGTGTCTTCAGACTATTTGGCTGAATTCATTCATAGAGATTGACTTCTTGATTCCACTCACGCCTCTTCAGTCGCCTCTTCAGTTGCCTCTTCTGTCTTCTCCTGTCTCTGGATGACAGCTCCACTGGGTCCACAGTAGATTCACTGAAATCTGTGTGACAAAGCATGTCAGCCAGTTCTCATCAAACCACCAAATGTTGTATATTTTGTTACATCATTTCATAAAGTGTCTGGTAGAGGAAAGGAAAAACCCTGTCGGCTGAACAATTTAGATGTATATTTATAAGCAAAGCTGTTAAACTACATTACAGAAACACTGACCTATGATAAGACACACAAAACATGAATAAATGTATGCTGAAGATTATTACGTAAAGTTTGCACCTGATTATCTGTTTTTATCATGATCATGATCTTTTTCTCACCTCCAGCTTACATACTGTAATCACTTCTGGGGCCAACAGAGCTGAACGCCACAGAATATAAAAGTGGAGGCTGTGTGTGTGTGTGTGTGTGTGTGTGTGTGTGTGTGTGTGTGTGTGTGTGTGTGTGTGTGTGTGTGTGTGTGTGTGTGTGTGTGTGTGTGTGTGTGTGTGTGTGTGTGTGTGTGTGTGTGTGTGTGTGTGTGTGTGTGTGTGTGTGTGTGTGTGTGTGTGTGTGTGTGTGTGTGTGTGTGTGTGTGTGTGTGTGTGTGTGTGTGTGTGTGTTTGTTTGTTTGTTTGTTTGTTTTCAAACACGTTCTTCACAAAAAATCACCAAAGGCCTATTCAGGCTGAACAAAATATGAATTGAGTAAACATTGAAAATGGAACTGAAACATAACAGAGAGGTGAAATAAGTAAGTAATTAAACTCACCTGGTTCTGCGGCATGTTGTCTCTCATCTGGGGTACCTTTCTCTGTCGAGAGAAATTAAAAAAAAAAAAAATTTTTACATAATGATTTTTGGGGACGGATTTATATTTAGTTAGCAGAAACAGATTTCCAGATATTCTGTAGTGTACATATGCTTATTATCGGAGTGGAATATCTACATAATGTTAGCATTTCATGAATTAAATATATATTATTCTGCATAGTGTGGATTAATTTTAACCCTAACCTTCAATGTTGACCACTCGGTTCCACAGTTCCTTTTTTCCACCCTTCAGGATTAGATTCAGCTCTTTCTCTGTACTGCAAAGTACTGTGAATGCCGGAGAGAAGTTTGGATTGCACTCAACATACTGAGCCCTCTGTTAAAAAGACATACATAACTTATAAATCATCTTAACCCTCCTATTATGTTCAAATTTTACCCACATCTATTATGCTTGGGGTCAATTTGACCCCAGCAATTTAAACCTCCAAAAAATGATTATAATATTTTTTTTTACTCAAGTTTATGTGTCAGGTACTTTAGGTTTGTTTGTTGACTACCTAAATAGCCCTTAAAAATAAAACAATACCCCCACCCACCCCCCTTATACATCCAGAATACATGTTACGCTACTATGGAGAAATATGCAGATCACCATCAAATCTCACTGATTGACTTAAAATTGGAAAGAGATATCCTTCTGGTGTTTTATGGCTTCATATTATTTCTAAGTACATATTGTTGTTATCTATAACATATGGAATAGAAAACTATTTCTGTAATCAAGAATAGTAACAATGTGATAAAAAAAGTTTATATTTCTTATATATTTTATACAATTAAAACAGCCTGGGGTCAAATTGACCCCAAACAACACCTATGCGTAAAGCATGTGTACAGGACATTGAAAACATATCATTATGTTAATTTTGTGTTTACCCAGTTCTCCCCATTAGATTAGGAAAAGTCATTAAATATGAAGCAAAAAGAACTATGCCAATCATTTATTTAGAGACGTTAAACATTGAAAAGGGTCAAATTGACCCCAAACATAATAGGAGGGTTAAATAACAGACATAGTATATCACAAATATTAATAAATGCAAATTTGGAAAACTCCGTGAGCAGAAAAAAATATTTGAAAGAAAGAGCTCTTGTACTCTTTTTAACAATCCACCTTGAAATCTAACCATTCATAATTAGTTAACAACTCCTAAAACAATGGTGGGTATGGAACCAACATCAGTTTTTATCAAGAAACGGCCATATCAGTGGTCAAATTGTAGAAGTTTGATTCAATACATTCTCTGTTGACTTACATCAGGTGTCACAATTAGTTCAGGTGGGTTGGTGAAAAGGCTGTAATATCTGCGTGTGTTGATTATACATTCAGGATTTCTCTCAATGAAGATCTCGGTTTGAGGTTGGATCATTTTGTTTCTCCTACGCTTAACCTGATGAAGTTTATACAAGAGCAGGTAAAATAATGTGAACAGAGATACTAATAATACTGTTTTGACTACAAAGTGACAGTCAATGAACTTTAATTTCCATAATTGTGACAAACCATTAATATGTCAGTGTTACTTGACAACAGCAAGACTTGAAGTTCTGGCCTAGAACTTGTTTGAAGAAAAAGCAGCACCAAGGCCCGGATGTTCCTTCCCCGAGAAGAAGAAGTAAGTCCAAACCCAGATAAGCCAGTGACATCGATAACCACATGAGACTCTGTTATCTCTTTGGGTTCAATGCTCTCCAGACGATCACCAGTAATATGAACAACATGTAGATGCCCCTGCTTCCCATCTGTGCAAGACAATGAGAAAGGAATCCACCAAAAAAACTGTTTCCACTAAAATCAATGTAACTGTTTTGTGATATGCCTATGGTGGAAGGTGACCTCATCAGCAAGATGTGCAGGATATGTTGTGTCATTCACCTGAAATGACCTCACAGTGTGGTAAATATATCTGAACAGGAGTCCCAGGGAGGCAGTTGATGTTGTAAAGGGGTCCTGCTGGTTCACAGTCATGATTTTCCAGCTTGTTTTCCCATGGTACTGAGTGATACTCCACCTCACCTGCCCTCTCCATCTTAAACATCAGACTGGTGAACTTGCACTTGAACAGACCAGCAGTGGGGCACCTCAACCTGTAATGTAAATGCATTGATGGTGAGGATATTAATGTTTGGTTAAAAAATATAGTTAACACATTTTCGCCACAATACTGATATAACTGTGAAAGAAATGTTTCTTTTTAATTATTATCATGATGTGTTTTAGTTTGATATTAGTTAGTTAGTTAAATGGAGGACTAAGCTCTTTCCATTGTTCTGTGAAAGGAAGTTTGAAACTGTGGGAAGAGAAGCTTGGAATTTAGAGGTGTCATGAAATGTTTAGGTTAAGACTGATTTATTTTTGTAGAGTCAGGGTTTTTGAGGGTCTTAGGTAAACATTCTTATCTTTGGAACCCAGGACGGGATGGTACAAGATGGGAGTGTCATGTCTTTGTTCTGTGATATTGTCTCTGCATAAAGTCTGTTTCTTTTTACCAGAGAAGGCAGTGATGGGTTGAACAGCGTTCTGAAAGCACTCCATTCCTCTTTGGAGGAGTGTAGGTTGAAGAAGCGGTCTAACACCATTCACTCCTCTTTGCCAGAGTAAAAGTCAATTATTTATTATATTCTTGGTTGTGTGTCTTAATTCTGAGGTTAATTACAGTCCTAAAAAGGGTGAAATAAATCCCTAACAGTTTGGTCCATTCGATCCGGAGCTCAAGAAGGACCAGATGGACGGGAGCAGAAATACGAAAGCCGAGAAAGAAGGACAGAGAATGACCCTGCGTGTTGAATTGTTCGTTGGGCCGGTTGACGGATTTCTGCCCCCGCCTCACTGCCTTTGACGAGTTCCGAATCCAGATGAGACGCACAACAAGAATATTACGTAAGTAGCCTGGGGTTACTTATTAGAAAAAGATCGGGGATCTTTTTAAAGAGATCCGGGATCTCTTGTTAGCGCTAAAAACTTAGTCGGGGACTAAGAAACCTAGTCCGGGACTATGGTTATGTTGTAGGCCTACGTAAATGATGTACATCTGTGTGTGAATGAGTGTGTGAATGGAGTAAAGTAATTAGGCAAAATTAAAACTTTGGAAAATATCCGGATATTTTTCATAGACTCAAGAGAAGTATTTTGCTTAATTCAAAAAAACTCACCATAATTAATGAATATGAGATGGTTTGAGGAAAGTAAGAAGGCAAGATGGTTTTAAGAGAGAGAGAGAGAGAGAGGATAAGAAAGTCAATGGAAAGTTAAGAAGAAGATTAAAAGAAAGTGAGGATAAGTGTTATTCTTGTGGAGAAAGAGGGGAAAACTGCAGGCTTGATAAACTATAGAGATTTTACTGTGGCCACGTGAAAACTCTATACATTTTATCTGCTTTGTTCATTTGCACGCACTTTTTAGTCTTAAGTGCGTGAAGGGGGAGTTACTAGAAATTATGTAAAGACATAAATAGAGTTGAGCATTTGTGAATGAGAAATTGGGATACTGGCATAGACAGACACTGCGCACGCGCGCAATCCATGCGTCTCATTGAAATAGCCACCAGTGACTGTGGCTGATTTAACAGCACAGGTGGGGAAGGGACACATTGGAATTGTGATCATCATTGTGTATCATCTAATTATCATTGTATCATTATATGATAATGATGGCGATACTGCTTAAATAAAATAATACAAGTGCAGATCGATTTGAGGATGAGGAATTTTGGTCTGATCAACTAAAAAATCTCTATCCAAATAATCGAATTGCATGAATAGCCGCAGGGGTAGAGGCCCGGAGTTAAGTTTAGATTAGATTCAACTGTATAGTCATTGCACAGAGTACAAGTACTGAGACAACGAAATGCAGTGTAGCATCTATAATGAAGAATAAAGGAGTGGGATTCAGAAGAATCTCAGAGTGCTATAAATATATAGATATTATAGTACTGAATGGAAATAATTCCAGTGTTGCAAGAATTGTATTTGCAAAAACGAGTTCATTTGTTTCATTAAGAGATTGTTTGGTGCTCCGAGGCGAGACTAAACGAAGATTTGAGGGTTTGATGATAAGTTTGGCCGTGCTTGACTGTCCTGTAGTGTAATCGCAAATGTCCGTATATTTTTATTCAGGGTGTCAACTTGATAGATGAAATGACGAACACGGTTGCGTGTTGATGTGGGCATTCAGTCATTGGAGCAAGAGTATTGTTTGGAACCTAACGTTTTAAATTGATATTTAAAACTAAAATAAGCAAGTGACCAGTTGTTGGCATAGTTTACTTGAAGGTATTTTGTGTAACATCTGTGAAGAGAGAGCATTTAAAATTGCTGAGAGCATAACACGAAAAAGATCAGATTAAACTTTCTCTCGTTACCTTAGTAGTGCGCCGTCAGAGGGCATAACAAGAGAAAAGTGGAAATACGAGATTGTGATGTGTTGTGAGCTATTGTATGTGCCAAAGTACTGAGTGACTAACATAGCCCGGAATTATTGTAGATTGTTTTTAAGACGTAAAATCGCTAAAGGCAAATTCGACTTTTTAAACAAACCTGTGTGGTTGGCTGTTCAGACGGACAGAGAAGCACACGGGTGGGGGCTATTAGCAGGGGGAACAGAGGGCTCACATTCTCACACACACACACGCTGTATTTTAAAAGGAGAGGAGGTGAGAGGAAGAATTGTCAACTTGCACATATTAGTGTGATTTTATATAAATGGGCAGTGATTAAGAGTCATGGTGATACTTATGTATCAACTGGGGGAATGGTTAGCATAGTACATGAGCACTATACAACATATGGATTAAAAACCTATTAAAAAAATTTTTTGTATGAAATGTGAGATATGTATTCGGCATAACTCAATTAAATTTCACAGTAGCAAAAGCACTGTGCAAAACAATAAGACCAACTTTTGGTGTGTCACAAATTATACTACAAACTAGGAAATGTAAAGAACCAAATACTGTTGGAGTTTTTTTTTGTGTCTCCACAGATACAAGGCCAGGTGAAGGTGAAGGTGACTGGGTGTTCATCAAAATCATCAAATGAAAGAGCTGGTCTGACGACAGGGGGGAGGAAACATATCAAGTGCTACTGTCTACCCCCACTGCCGTTAAAATTGCAGAACGCTCCACCTGGATTCACCTGTCACACTGTCACACTGTAAACTTCGTTCATTTTTTTTTAGGATGCACCACTAGCGTTGAGTAGGGTTTCGTGCCTACTTGAGGGGGTTGAGAAATATAGCTCTTTTCCGTCTTAACGTCACCTAACCTCCAGGGAGCGCCCTGAGGGTTAGAGATTCTGGTCAACATAGTAGAGGTGTATCTGTGTTTTGTGTTTATTGTTTTTCTTGTTTATTTGTGTTTATTGTTTTTCTGTATACATTATATAACTTGGGTAAAACAATGTTTAAGCTGTAACTATTAATGATTACTTCAGGGGTAATGTTGGGTCTATGGTCCTCTACAAGTGTAATTGAGAGAATCCATAAGAGGTGGATTTCATATGGGGAAAATTAGACCATGGGGAACGTTACTCATCTGTATTCTACTAATTCATGGTATAGATATGCATCCATGCAAGCGAACAGACTTGATAGGACTAATTGCTATGTATGTACCTTAATGCCAACATCCTACTTTCACCCTAGACTTAAATCAAGGCTACTCTCATTCCAAGCAATGATCTGTGTTGGAGAGAAGTGTGCCCCAGACAACTGGGGCTACAGTAAGCCATTTTATTATACAGACGATACCCAGGTGCAGGATCTGTGTAACAATACCCACCCACTAGCAGAACTAAAAAACATGCCACAACCTAGCTGTCACCTTAAGGGGCAGTCCATTCCATATTCCTAATGTGTTTTTCTATTAGTGGAACAAAGAGAGTAGGCTCTCTGAGACGGAAACAGTGTAATGAAATTGTCATCGATACTGCTATACTGTCATCAAACACTGCTTCCTCAGCCAACGTCGTACCCTGTCCATTGGGAACATTTCCTTATGTTGAGGTTGGAATGCAGGGCATTGCCACTCTGACAAGGGTACCCCTAAGGTGAGAGAGGTATTGTGGTTGTGTGGTAGTATATGGTACAGTCATCTTCTTCCACACTGGGGTGGCGTATGCGCCCCCGCCCAGGTCATGGACCATTTTTGTGTTGTCAGTGCTATCTCGAGGCAAAGTACCTCGTAAGAAGAGGTTTGCTGTTGAGAAGAATGACAGCGTGTGGGGGATTGACGTGACTGGTGACTAAAAGATTTGGACCACCAGCTCCAAGGTTATTTTGTTTCTGTTTCAGGCCCTATGAGTAAGAAAAGTCATGTTAAGAATGGAAACGCTTAGATAGGTTAGGATTTTGTTAATGCCAACTTAGTTAGTGTATTTACTCACTGCTGCTGGTGGGGGAGTTTTGTGACTGATATCTGTTGTATTTGGATATTGGATTATATTCATAGTGTCTCTGTGACTGAAGCCTTACAGCAAATGAAGGTTGTTATGTGATGCTTTATTACAAGACAAAGTGGTGAAATCTGGTTGTTTGGTTTACATCTGGTACATGGTGGTAAATGATGTTGAAAGGTCTGTTCTCTATTGTAGCAATTTGTATACTTTTTGTATTTTTATGATGTGTATTTCTACATGTTTCTAAGTTCTCATGTCTAGTCTTGTATGTACTTCTGTGTGGAGTGAACTGTTGTCTGGAACCATCAAGATGATGATGCTTTAGTTTAATGATGTTTAGACTAGTATTGTTTTCATGATAAACAGGAGGGAAATGTGAAAGAAATGTTTCTTTTTAATTATTATCATGATGTGTTTTAGTTTGATATTAGTTAGTTAGTTAAATGGAGGACTAAGCTCTTTCCATTGTTCTGTGAAAGGAAGTTTGAAACTGTGGGAAGAGAAGCTTGGAATTTAGAGGTGTCATGAAATGTTTAGGTTAAGACTGATTTATTTTTGTAGAGTCAGGGTTTTTGAGGGTCTTAGGTAAACATTCTTATCTTTGGAACCCAGGACGGGATGGTACAAGATGGGAGTGTCATGTCTTTGTTCTGTGATATTGTCTCTGCATAAAGTCTGTTTCTTTTTACCAGAGAAGGCAGTGATGGGTTGAACAGCGTTCTGAAAGCACTCCATTCCTCTTTGGAGGAGTGTAGGTTGAAGAAGCGGTCTAACACCATTCACTCCTCTTTGCCAGAGTAAAAGTCAATTATTTATTATATTCTTGGTTGTGTGTCTTAATTCTGAGGTTAATTACAGTCCTAAAAAGGGTGAAATAAATCCCTAACAATAACTCAAATGTAATATTCACCAATATTTTAATGGTCTGTAACATAAGTAATTCATTAAATGTTCATTGATTCATTTAGTTTGGAGAGCCTGAATAGATTTATATATATTAATAAAACCTACCGCGTAGAAGAGCCATCACTGGAATACTGGGGAAACTATTAATCATGTCAAACTATTTATCATGTCTTCAGGTTATGTCAGGAGTGTGGACATTATAATTGTGTTGATTGATTTTACTTATGTGCAAACAGCACTTGTAAATGAAGAATATATGAGATCCCAACGCACAGTTAAAAACAAAGGCCATAGATACAATAGAAACAATAGAAGCCCAGCAAATATTCTATCTATACCCCGGCATATTCCTCCTTCCTGTGAGCCACTATATCCAGAAAATATTTCAATGGCAATACTAAATATTAGGTCACTATCAGGGAAAACATTTCTCATTAACGATCTTATATGTGAACGTAAATTAGACTGTATGTTTTTAACAGAAACCTGGCTAAACAAAAATGGGTCTGCAGCTCTTATTGAAGCATCCCCTCCCAATTATAGCTTTTTTCAGTCCATTAGAACAGGTAAAAAAGGGGGCGGGACAGCCACCATAACCACGGATGCCCTGTGCTGCAGGAGCATCTCCTTCGATGATTTTGCCTCATTTGAATATCATGCCATAGTTCTAAAGTGCCAGCCTCCTGTTCTGACAGTAACTGTGTATAGGCCACCCAAGCAATGTCCCACTTTTCTAACAGACTTTTCAGAACTACTCTCCATTATACACACAAACTACGATAAGATTATTATCACTGGTGATTTTAACATACATGTTGATAATGGGAACGACTCAAAGGCCCGGGATTTTATGAATCTCTTGAATTCCATGGACTTTACACAACACATCACTGAACCCACTCACAACCGTGGCCACACCCTTGATCTAGTTATTACAAAGGGTCTTACAACTGTTATATCGTCTATCTGTGACCTTGCTCTTTCTGACCACTTTTGTATTTTCTTTACAGCACTGGTACCTAAAGTTAGAAATAGTGCTGAATGTTTTATTAAGAAACGCTATCTTAACTCTGCAGCAGCTGAGAATTTCAAAGTAATGATGAACATAACTAGTGCAAAAAACCCAGATACGGGGCCATCATGTGTTAATGATCTAGTAACTACTCTAAATACAAAATTAAGGACAGCACTTGACTCTGTAGCACCATTGAAACAAAAAAAGGTTTTAGCCAAACAAAAAGCTCCATGGAGAAATGAGGAAATTATTAAACTTAAGAGATCCTGCAGAAGGTCTGAGCGTACATGGAGAAAGACCAAGCTACAGGTCCACCTTGATATCTTTAAGGATAAACTTTCAGTCTTTAATAAAGCAATAAGAAATGCTAGGAAGGATCATTTCTCTAATTTGATATCTACAAATTCTAACAATTCCAGGGTCCTCTTTTCAACAATAGACAGCCTTATAAATCCTGCACCTAAAGTAGATGATAGTCTCTTTTCCACCTCCAAATGTGAGGAATTTGCAGCATTCTTCAGAGATAAGATAACGAACATTAGGAAAAATATTGCTCAAGAAATTCCAAATGTCTTGTTTTCTGATCCCCTTCCACCATGCTGTAACAGTATGAGCTTTTTTGCACTGGCTGATATAGAAATGCTGAGCAAAATAGTGTCACAACTGAAGCCGTCTACATGCCCTCTTGATCCCCTTCCCACCAAATTTTTTAAGACCATCTTTGACTCTGTGTCTAAGGACATTCTAGCCATTATAAACTGTTCCCTGCTTACAGGTATTTTCCCATCAGAACTTAAAACTGCCCTGGTGAGACCCCTCCTGAAGAAAAGCAATTTAGACTCTTCAGTTCTAAACAATTTTAGACCCATCTCTAACCTTCCCTTTCTAAGCAAAATCCTGGAAAAAATTGTCTTTAAACAGTTAAATAATTTCCTAGATGCTAACTGTGCATTTGACACCTTCCAATCTGGTTTTCGCTCCAATCATAGCACAGAAACGGCATTAGTCAAGGTTGTAAATGATCTCAGGATTAATGCTGACTCCAAAAAATCTGTCTTGGCCCTTCTGGATCTGAGCGCAGCCTTTGATACTGTTGATCACAATATCCTTATTGATAGACTTGAAAATTGGGTTGGCCTCACTGGTCCGGTCCTAAACTGGTTTAGGACCTATCTAACTGGCCGGGAATACTTTGTCGCCCTCGGAGACCACAGCTCAAAAAACATTTGTATGACCTGTGGGGTCCCTCAAGGATCCATTTTAGGGCCCTTACTTTTCAGTCTATACATGCTACCCCTTGGTAGTGTAATTAGGAGGCACAACATCGACTATCATAGCTATGCAGATGACACCCAGCTCTATATTTCTGTAACACCCAACAACTACAGCTCTATTGATTGTTTGGTAAATTGCATTTCTGATATAAATGTATGGATGTCACAAAACTTTCTCCAGCTAAACCAAGATAAAACAGAGGTATTAGTCATTGGTGAAAAAACGAGAGAGAGAAACTAACTGCACACTTAAAAACACTAGCACTTAACACCAAGCACCAAGCCAGAAACCTAGGCGTCATACTTGACTCAGATCTCAATTTTGAAACCCATATCAAAAATATAATTAAAACATCTTTTTATCACTTAAGAACATTGCTAAGGTGCAACCGTTTCTCGCTCAGGCTGACACCGAAAGACTGATGCACGCGTTTATCACGAGCAGGCTAGACTACTGTAACTCGCTTTTGTCTGGTCTACCAAAAAGCCATTAGTCAACTACAAACAATACAGAATGCAGCAGCGCGAGTCCTCACTAAAACAAGACGGAGAGCGCACATCACACCAGTATTAAAATCACTGCACTGGCTACCTGTTAGTTTTAGAATAGATTTCAAGGTTCTCCTACTAGTCTATAAATCACTCCATAGTCATGCACCTGAATATATAACAGACATGCTCTCAAGGTACACACCCAGTAGATCCCTGAGGTCCTCCGGCACTGAACTTCTAACAGTTCCAAAAGCCAGGACAAAGAGACATGGGGAAGCAGCTTTTAGTTTCTATGCCCCCAACCTTTGGAACACTCTGCCAGAATACCTAAGAATGGCCGAAACGGTTGAAACCTTTAAACATGCACTTAAGACATACCTCTTTGATCTCGCTTATCACTCACTGTAAAATGTATTTAACATTTATGGAACATTTATTTATTTACTTATTTCTGTCTCTTTTCAAGTATTTGTACCCCCCCCCCCCCAGCAGCTGTCTCTTAGTTTGACGATAACTGTGCTGAGCAGTCCTTTATGGTGCCAGTGCGGTTAGTACGTAATTTCCTGTTCATTTATCTCTGGCAAAATCTGTGTCTTTTTATAAGTGTTTTGTAACTTGTAAAATGTATTTATTTAACATTAATGTAACATTTATTTATTTATTTACTTATCTGTGTCTCTTTACAAGTGTTTGTACCCCCCCCCCCCCCCCCCCCCCCCCCCCCCAGCAGCTTAGTTTGACGATGACCGTGCTGAGTAGTCCTTTACGGTGGCAGTGCGGTTAGTACGTTTATTTTATTTTATTCATTTATCTCTTGAAAATCTGTGTGTTTTATACAAGTGTAACCCCCCCCCCCCCCCCTTTTCTTTCCTACTGTGAGGCGCATTGTGTTACTTCCTTGTATGAAATGCGCCGTACAAATAAAGTTTGATTTGATTTGATTTGATTTGATTTGATTTGATCTTCTTACCTGTATTTCACATCTCCATTTTCTTCTTCCTGTAATAGTGGCTCAACACATTCCTGAATGCATTAAATCACACATTTATGACTTACAGTGCCCTCCACAATTATTGGCACCCCTAGTGAATATGAGCGAAACAGGCTATAAAAAAATATGTCTTTGCTGTTTATCCTCTTGGTCTTTCACTCAAAATATTTACAAAAATCTTACCTTTTCAAGTAAAACTATTGAAAGAAAAAAAAACTGTTGACATTAAATAAATATTTTTCCCCAAAACATGTGTGCCACAATTATTGGCACCCCTTAATTTTATGTTTTGTGCAGCCTCCCTTTGCCAAGATAACAGCTCTGAGTCTTCTCCTATAATGCGTGATGAGGTTGGTGAACACATGGCACGGGATCTGAGACCATTCCTACATGCAGTATCTCTCCAGATCCTTCAGATTCTGTGGTCAACGTTTGTAGACTCGGCTTCAGCTCATCCCACAGATATTCTATGGGGTTTAGGTCGGGGGACTGTGATGGCCATGGCAAAACTTCATTCTGCGGTCGGTGAACCATTTTTGTGTTGATTTTGAGGTGTGCTTCGGATCATTGACCTGCTGGAAGGTCCAACCACAGCCCATTTTAAGCTTACTGGAGGGGGCTGTTAGGTTTTCATTTAATATCTGCTGGTATTTGATGGAGTCCATGATACCATGTATCCTAACAAGATGTCCAGGGTCTTTGGAAGAAAAATAGCCCCACAACATCAAAGATCCGCCACCATTCTTCACATTGGGTATGGGGGTCTTTTCTGTATGGCTATCTTTCTGTCTACGCCAAACCCACCTTTGATGTTTGTTGCCAAAAAGCTTTATTTTGGTCTCATCTGACCATATAACTCGGCCCCATTGAAGGTCTGACTTACATTTGGCAAACTGTAGGCGCTTTAGTTTGTAGTTGATTGACAGCAGAGGCTTTTTCTGGCAACCCTCCAAAACAACTTGTGGTGATGTAGGTGGCGTCTGATGGTAGTTTTGGAGACTTTCTGACCCCAAGACTCAACTCACCTCTACAATTCTCCAGCTGTGATCCTTGGAGATTCTTTTGCCAGTCGAACCATCCTCCTCACGGTGCGTGGGGTCAATGTACACACGTCCTCTTCCAGGCTGATTCTTAACATCTCCTGTCGCTTTAAACTTCTTAATTATTTCCATGATAGTGGAAATGGGTATTTTCAACTCTTTAGAGATTTTCTTGTGTCCATTTCTTGATTTGTGCAGCTCCAAAACTTTACGTTGCACATCGTCACTGTGTTCTTGGGTCTTTCCCATAGTGATGAATGACTAATGGAATTTGGCCTGTGTCACCTCATATTTGTACGCCAGTGGAACAGGAAGTCATGATTGACCTCTTAAGAGTTCCTTATCAAACAGGTGAACTTAAAAATGTAAAACATGACTGGAAATATACTTCAGATAGATTTTAATTATAAGATTTTTTAGGGGTGCCAATAATTGTGGCACACATGTTTTGGGGAAAAATATTTATTTAATGTCAACAGTTTTTTTTTCTTTCAATAATTTTACTTCATTGAAAAGGTAAGATTTTTGTGAATATTTTGAGTGAAAGACCAAGAAGATAAACAGCAAAGACATATTTTGTTATAGCCTGTTTTGCTCATATTCACTAGGGGTGCCAATAATTGTGGAGGGCACTGTACATATAGCTACAAAACTGGACATATGATTATGATCAATCATAACAGAAGAATCTTTATTTGAACATTAAGTTCTGGTGTATTGTTATTCCTTTAAATTCAGTTCAAATTGGTCAAATGTATTCATTTTAAAGATAGAATCCTCAAACTTACTTCCACATCTGCACAGGTTGTAATACATGCGATGGGGCCTGGAATCAGATTTAAAAGGGAAACTGTGATCCAGAAAAAACAGTCCTGAGCTAGATAATCTCGATGTATTTGATCAGATCCACTCACTGTCATGGAGATCAAGATCTGTCAATAATGTAGAAAGTTGCAGCTCTTCCTTTTTTCCTAAAGAAAAACCATTAAGCCAGAATAGAATACAATCACCATATACAGATGTCAACATCAGCTATTAGTCTCACTGGTATATGTTTGTGTCATTACAGTTTACAGTATACATGTAAATATTATTAATATGCGTACGTATACTCACGTTTGCCTAACAACAACCCCTCCAGTTCAGATTCATCTATGGGAAGAACACCGGCAACGAAATGTTACTAAAGTAAATATTGCTGTTACTGTAGCCTCATAGTGGAAAATCACTCAACACAAACTTGATTTCACCTTATTTTGAATTAAGGCGGTTTGCTAAGCAGCAATACTGGTCAAATCCTGTGAATCATGAATTAATTAATTAATTGTTAGATGTTAATGTATTTAACAGTTTGCATTTACATAAACTACAATATACCCAAGGCCATACAATAAAGTGTGACCACAATGTGTCTTCAGACTATTTGGCTGAATGTATTCATAGAGATTGACTGCTTGTTTTCACTCACGCCCCTTCAGTCGTCTCTTCAGTCCTCTCCTCTCTCTGGATGACAGCTCCACTGGGTGCACAGTAGATTCACTGAAATCTTTGTGACAAAGCATGTCAGCCAGTTATCATCAGACCACCAATTGGTGTATATTTTGTTACATCATTTGATAAAGCGTCTCGTAGTAGAGGAAAGGAAAAACCCTGTCGGCTCAACAATTACGACATTTATTCATAAGCAAACCTGTTAAATGCCATTACAGAAACACTGACCTATGATAAGACACAATACATTTGAATACATGCTGAAGATTATTACCTAAAGATTGCACCGGATCAGCTCTATTCTTCAATAGTATCTCCCTGATGAAACGCAACCATGATTCCAAGAGTGTGAGAAGATTTGTGATATCAACCCCATCCTCTAGCAGATGCTGTATTTCATCTGCCTTTTTCAAGAGATGTGCAATCACCTCTCCTGTTTCCTGATCACTGAGCAGAAACATTTATAAGAGAGGTTTAATAATGTCATATTGTTGCATTCATTGATCCATTCTCCACAACAGAGTGAACTTATTGATTATTTATTAATTATAACTAATTATGACTTTTGTTATGTGAGATTTAATTATAAAATTGGCAATGTAAAAATAACAAATATCAGCATTCTGATGTGACCATTCTACCTGAAATGTACAGTGTGATTGTTCTACACAGTAGTGATTATGCAGTTCGCTGTCAGTCTGACAATACGGATTATGTCACGTCATTCTACTTTGTAGAAACCGCAGATTATGTTACACTTCTTAAAAAACAGTTTTCATATCCATGACTATGACCCTTTAACACAGACAGCAGTCTCCAAATTATAATAAAAACAAACATGTTTTAAGATTATCAACAGAAGTTACAGGTACAGTTTTGTGACCTTGTGTTCTGTTGGGAGGTCCTGATGAGCTGTGAGACATCATTGAGGCTCTGTTTGTATTCTTCTAGAACACTGTTCAGTCTTTCTCTACTACAGGTCTCTTCACTCATGTCTGCGGCTGCTACAATAAAAAATAGGAGAAAATATCTTGTGTAGCAGGGCATGTTGTCATACATTACAGTTTCTTTTTCTCACAATTACTTCAAATGATACACCCTAATGGAGAAAATGTTGTTCCAATTTTGTACTGATTTTATTGTTATCTAATATTTCAGTGCAAAATCATTTAAAGGAAGGCAACTTCACTGTGTATTGTTGTGACTGTTATGAGACCAGACACAGGGTTACACTCTGAGGGCCTCATTTACTAACATTGCGACCGCAGCTTAATCTGCGCCTTTGCCAAACCGCATATACCGCACAGTATTTTTCTGCATTTTCCGTGGTATTTAGAACCTTGTCGCGTAATCAGCGCCTAACCCCGCCCATTAGTGTTAATAGCGCACCACTAAAATAGGAGAGAATGGGTACATATTCCTGCCACCATGGTTGAAGAGTTAGAATTAGAATTCGAGTTTTTGGTTTACGAGGTTAGAGCAAACGTAGACCCCGTCCACACTAAATATAGAAACGCATAAATATTTCTCTGTTTAGCCCTTCTGTCCACACTAAAACGGCGTATTCCGACACTGAAACGATGTTTTTCAAAAAATAGTTGCTTTTTAAGGGTTGAACAGGACCGTAAAGGTGCCTTTCCCTTCTATTCAGTGAGGTGCCTTAAATTCTGTGATTTTTATTTCATCCTTTTTAAACCCTGATGCCAGCGTTACTTCTCTAACATTCCATCTAATGTTAGGAAGGGGACACTCTTTGCGAACATGCGTTTATTGTGGACAGGGACGTTTGATTGTCATGGCACTGGGGGTTGCTTGCGCTCGAGAGGCTATAACGTCAAAATTAACATGGAACGTGAAATGAATATGCTGCTCTGTCTCTGTCTCTCTGTCTACAATTTACTTAGTGTACTTCGAGTAAAAGTACTTTTCCTGAATAGATACACGTTACTCCTACGCAGAAGGCGAGCACTGTACTCGGTGTGCTTGAAGGATGGGTTGAAACACGGTTTAAACTTTAAATCATACATGGAGCGGCGATTCTGGGTAAGACCTGGCTGAACAGCTAGCTGGTGGAACAATTTTTTATATGCCTATATTAAATGATATATAAAATATAAACATTTACACAAATAACATTTCTGATGTTCGTATTTTTCAAATTTCTCGCACGCATAAAGTTTTCATTTAGCAGCTGATATGTCATGCTAAAACAACTCTTGTTTCGTTACTAATACATAATTAGGCGCACTTTACGCATCTCCTCCCATCTCTTTGCGACGAACACCCACTTTCCCTTATGCCCTCCCAGCAGCGGTAATCTGCGCTTTAACTCAGGTGCGACACCTTTGGAACTACGGTTTTATGTCTTAACCCGCTGAAATGACGTATGAAATGGGCGCAATCCTGTTAGTAAATGAGGCCCTGAGTGTGAGTGGACAGTTTACTACATTAATGATTCCCATTGGCATACCTAGAGCCTGCATCAATGGGGCATGGGAATAGCTGAAGAGGTCATACTTAGAGGCACCTTCATGAACAGGGCACAAGTATGGCTGAAGATGGCATACTTAGGGGCACCTTAATCAATTGGACACAAGTGCTGAAGATGGCATACTTACAGCCTCAAGCACATGGGCCTATGTAAAGCTTAAAAGCCCTGTAAGATGGGCATTCTGTCATGGTTGTTTTGAGGAACTCTCTCAGTAATGCTTCAGGTGTATTTGTTGTTGTCTGTGGTACTGATTGGTGTCATAACTAATTGTGAACGTGGAGGGGGGGTGGGACACCAGACACCGCTGTTGAGCCTTCTGGAGGTGCCGTGGGCCTAATTCAGCAAAACACTGACGAAGGAATTTGCCCACTTGACAACCCCAGTAAAGTGCTCACGAAGGTGTCTCTTTGATGTTGATGTTGTTGTTGTTTTTGTCGACCATCTCAAGCTGGAAGATGCTCTCCTGTTAGCAGACTCCTACAGAAACAGCCGGTACCCATACACCAAGACCAAGGCATCCCTAACAGAGCTGTATGGTCAGCCACACAAGCTGGCCCTGCAGCACATCACTGAATTCCTGAAGCAGAGCCTAGCGTACGGTGTTCATTTTAGGACATCCTCAGATCTCAGACTCAAGTGTCAGACTCAAAAGAAAAGGCGTCAGGTCTCAGACCAAAAGTCGTCAGACTCGGGCGAAACGGCTTCAGTCTCAGAAAAACCTCTGTCATTCTCAGACAAAACGGCGTCATTCTCACACAAAACTTCGTCAAACCAAACGCCATCATTCTCAGACAAAGCGGCGTAAAAAAAAACGGCGTCATTCTCACACAAAACTTTGTCAAACCGAACGGCGTCATTCTCACACAAAACTTTGTGAATTCATAGTTTTCACGTGACGTCAGAATGACCAGCTGAAGGGCAAAAAACACCTTCCACACCTGTCTAACACTGGAGTTTATACAGGAACCGACCACCTTTCATTCAATATCATTTAATATCTCCGCTTTAACATTGTCTGACTTAGGTAGTAAAATGCTAGACAGTTGTTGCTCGGTTGGCTGTTCAAATCGGCGAGGAGACAAGCCCGGATTTTGTTTTTATCGCATTTAAAACCCGCCCACGTTGCTACCAGTTGATTGTAGACGTCTTCTGGGTTAACTTTTCTCGGACACACAGTAAAGCAGCCATACTTTTGGGGCTGGCAATAAAAGCAGTCACCCTGTTCTGGTCGCCTCATTTACCAGAATAACTACCTAAAACGGGAATAGATCAAGTAATAAAGTCAAGAAACAAAGCATCAACACAATTCAAATTGGATTACCCGGTTTCTTCTCTGAGATTGCGACAAGTACCTAAGCAAGTAGGCTTGGCTAGTGTATTTTGTCATCCAACTGGTAGTACTACAATGCCAGTAGAAAATATATGGGATAATTTAAGTTGTCATTCGCCAGACGAGGTGTTCGTACTTGTTTAAACCAGAAAATTGTGTCAAATGATAAAGAACAGCGTTGGGTAGGCTAAAGGCTGCTAGCTAACAGCAGGTAGCTCGTAGCTAACAGCAGGTAGTTCGTAGCTAACAGCAGGTAGCTCGTAGCTAACAGCAGGTATCTCGCTAGCTGGTAGCTAGCTATTAAATGGCACTCATCTTTGCTCTGATTATGAAGATGTTTTTTGTTTTCACCTTCCAGACGACAGCGTTGTGAACCCATCCACTCCTGAAAATTAAATAACTAGCTGTGCTTTTGTAGGCTTTCAGTTTTTGAGATGTGTAGGGGGATGGGTTTTCTATTAGATAGATGTAAATATCTCCACACTGGAGCTCTGGCAGGGACTTCGTCGAGGTTAAAGGAATAAAAATGTCAGCGGGTGCAGTACATGGATCAAACATTTTATTTTTTTCTAAATATCTCTGTTTGGCTATAGTGGTATGGTCTGTGGTTGATGGCGATCGTAGTTGAGTAGGCGGCACTGCTCGAAGTTGTCCACTGTTTAACGCTGTTTCGCTGTTCTTTTTGCCCGTCAGCTACCTATTGTAGTCACGTGACTGAAAACTATGAATGGTTGTTTTCTGCAAGCTAGTTCACTCGTGTAAAGTAAAGTAATGTTTAGTCCTCTGGTTGCCATGGATACTACAACCAAACTCCACTCAGATCTCAGACTCAGACAAAACGATGTCAAACTAAACAACACAATCGCCATTAACGTATACCATGAAACTATTCAAATGTTGTGTACTATCATAGACCTTATGCTAGTTTGTTAAGTTTGACTAGCTAGCGAAGTTAGGTTAGCGACAAGTGGAGGCATTAATTCTTCAGCAAAGTCGGCAACCGGAGGACTAAACATGGGTTTACTTTACACGAGTGAACTAGCTTGCAGAAAACAACAATTTCGTATTATATCAAAAGTAATTTTTCTTGCTGTACCAGTCAACAGAAACACCACAGCGGTATTCACTGTAAAAGCTGCTACTTTAGCTAATTCAGAAAGCTAGTCAACAGCTCCCTCATCTAGTTCTGACAACTTTTTTTCTAACAAAGTTCTGCTGAGAATTACGGCGTTTGGTTTGACAAAGTTTTGTGTGAGAATGACGCCGTTTGGTTAGACAAAGTTTTGTCTGAGAATGACGCCGTTTGGTTTGACAAAGTTTTGTGTGGGAATTACGCAGTTTGGTTTGACAAAGTTTTGTGTGAGAATGACGGCGTTTTTTTTACGCCGTTTTGTCTGAGAATGATGGCGTTTGGTTTGACGAAGTTTTGTGTGAGAATGACGCCGTTTTGTCTAAGAATGACAGAGGTTTTTCTGAGACTGAAGCCGCGGCATGCTCCACCACTGTCCTGCTTGGACGAGTCAGAGCAGCCCAAGAAATACTGCCCTTTCTGTGACAACATCCAGCAATACTTCAACCAGTGCACAGCATTCAAACAGCTGTCAAAGGACCTCTCTGTGATGGACCGAGCCTCGGGTTACCGTCAAAATGTGGGTTTGGCCAAAAAGCTCAGCAACAGAGTGAGGGTTCAAAGTTATAGGCTTTTATTAACTCTTCAGTGATGTTTAAAAAACCTGCTAAGTCTCTCTATAAGCAGAGGACATCAGTCAGCAGTCTCTAGAAACACCTGCTAAGCCTCTAAGTATGCAGACAACATTCAGCAGTCGCAATACCCTGGCCTGACTGCCACACACCTACCTCCAGCCACTGAACATTTGCACTAAATTGTTCATTGTATATATCTATTTATGTTAAATTGTTGTCATATCCATATTCATCGTACTTATATCTTATCATGCCTCCTACCTCATTTATAACTTTATTACTTCTACTGCCACCTTCACCTGTACTTCACCTGCACTTTACATATATCTATATCACATCTGCACTAATCACCTTTATTGCTGCTCATGTTCTTACTGCTCATACCACTTATATCTTATGTCATACTGTATATACCACATTTATCTATATTTATATTACCATTTGCACATACTCTGCACTCTTCTACTTTGCACTTCTGGTTAGATGCTAACTGCATTTCGTTGCCTCAGTACCTGTACTCTGTGCAATGACAATAAAGTTGAATCTAATCTAATCTAATCTAAAACCTGCTAAGACTCTCTATAAGCATATGACATCAGTCTATGCAAATTTCCATGTACAGGCACACGCACTTAGACATACACACTTGAACACAAACAAACAGAGTGTGTGCAGTATGCAAAATGTGAGTTCACTGTTAACTACTGTTCACTGAGTTAACCCCTGTTATGCCACTTGCTGAGGTGTCCTTCTAAAAAAAAAAACCGATATGAGCTTTAAGCTTAAACTGTTGTCATTTTCCTGATATATAACCTTGATTTTCTTTTAACATTTTGAAATGAACACATGGAAATCAATAAAAGTTGTTTTGGAAGACAGAAATCTCCTCTCTGAATAATTAATAAAAGTAAATCTTACTTGATTTAATCCTGCGTGGATTCAGTCCTGTTCGATGTGTCAAAGAGCGGAAGAAGAGGCAGAACATGAAGTCTGTGATGTTTTCCTTGCAAACTAATTAAACTTGAATGGCAACCTTAGGCAAATATGGGACTGAACAATGACATCCTTCTTTAAAGACTATCAGGTGACTTCTATACTTGATTAAAGTCAGAGTTTCATATTTCCCTATCACCCTCTTTAAACATTTTGAAATGAACACATGAAAATCACTAAACTTAGCTTTTGAAGACAGAAATCTCCACTCTGAATAATTAATAAAAGCAGATCCTACTTGATTTAATCCTGTGTGGATTCAGTCCAGACCGATGTGTCAAAGAGCTGAAGAAGAGGCAGAACAGGAAGTCTGTGATGTTTTCCTTGCAAATGAGTTGAATGGCAACCTTAGGCAAATATGACATTCATATTGACATTATTGGAATGACATCCTTGTTTAAAGACCATCAGGTGACTCTCATGTCACCAGTGAGTTGAGATAGTTTATATGGTCTCTCACGCAGCTCAAAGACAGCAGGCAAATAATGTGGACCTCAGTTTCCAACTCAAAGTGTAACATGGTTTGAAATGCTTCAGCCTCACTAACCAAGCTACCCCAACCCATCCTAATCCCCTATAGTTTCCCCTAAATGCATGCTGTAATATATGCCAGACAAAACACAATCTAACCCAAGATGAATATAAATGAAATGGGGCAGACATACAACAGAAACACACTTATTAACCAACATGTACCAAAAGTAGATTGTAAAATAAATAGTCTTCCAGTCAAATTTAGCAAAACAAAATTGCTGTCATAATTAGTCAGTGTTGGTAAATGCTATGTAAGGGATAATGTATTATCCAAAAATAAATCCCGACGGGGCGAACAGCACCCCGATGCGCAGCGGAGTTGGGATGGCCCATTCAAATCAACGGAACTTTTTGGAACATTCTGAAGAGCCGTATAATAAAGGCCTAGTATTTGTTGATTTGTGTTCATTGTTTACCTCTGTTTCAGATACCTGTGATTACCTGCAGGTGCCAGATGCCTGAACTGGCCACACCCCTCACACTCCCTCTCTCACACTGCAGCTTTCACGGAATGGCAGACAACACAAAGATTGCAGGCGGATGGAGTTTAATGAGCCAGTACGGGGTTAACAGGGTTAAACACAAACCCTGTTATCATGCCAAATGAAGTGGACCTTATGCATACTATTACAGCGCCCCCTAAAGGTGAAGGAGAGTACATTTTACAATATGTCATGTTGTCAAACACAAGGTGGCAGACCTCCAAGGAGCAGTACGTCAGTTTGCCTGGTCACATCTAGTGACATTCTGTTGAATTATATGTATTGTGCTGGACTGGAGACGAGTTTACAAGAGCAACGTGAAAAGCATTAGTCAGAGAAGAGACTGCTTTTACCTCAGTCAGATACACACACAGACTTGCATTCTTGCATGTATTTGACATTATTTTGGGTGTTCTGAGAAGACTGATTGTGAATACTGAAGAATTAGAAGTGAACTCTAAACAACAAGCCATAGTTTTCTGTTGGGGAATACATCCTTATGGACCTTAGTTTCAGATGGTGCCAAATTAACTTTATTCATACTCCTACAGCTCCCCCTACTGGTAAAGGACAGTAAATATTACATATATGTCAAGTTGTCAAACCCAAAGTGGCAAACTGATGACAGCTGTAGGTTTGAGTTTTAGCTGGATTCTCCAGCACCAGTATACCTGGTCATGTGTAGTGATATTCTTTAGAACTATATGTTTGGTCCTGGAGAAATGGTTGGACACTGAGAGCAGCATTAAAAGCCTTAGTGAGAGAGGAGAAGCTTTTACCTCATGCAGTCAGATACACACACAGACTTGCATTCAAGCACACACACAGCAACACACACATACACTCAAGCACATATGCAGATTAACTGTCTATCCCACACACACACACACACACACACACACACACACACACACACACACAAACACACACACACACATGTATTCCACATGTAATGTGTTATTTTAGGTGTTCTTAATCGCCCTATTTAGAGGCTATGGCTGTTTTAGAGGCACGTCACACCTCGAGGGCAAACAATACATGTCAGTAGTTATTAAGATTTACTTTATGTCCATATTGATTAATTACTGCTGTCAATATGATTGATATACAGAGTATTATTTGATTGAGTAATGTCTCACTAGTCTTAGGATCTCTCTATCCCCCAAGCTGTTGTTAGTTGTCAGGCCCACAGTCACAGCTAAGTCTTGTCAGACAGGGGGATGTCGGGGGGTATAAGTGTCTGGGTCCTTTTGTCAAACATATGTATAATCACAACACATACGTTTTAACTGATGCAGGGAGCTGTATGGGAACAAGGCCTTTAGACCCCATTTTATCCGTAGAGACAACAAGCAGACATAGGGTAATTTACTCTGAGGAAGAAGGTTGTCAAAAGGGTGGTTTATACCCCCAGACAGTCAAAATACCCACACCCAGGCCTCAAATCAGACCCACCAATGGGGGTCTTTTTTGCACAAGTGTAAAGAGGCTACATAGCACATTTGCAGACCGCCGAACTAAGGCTTGAAATACTGTTAAAAATACCATAATGGCTGCAACAACAAGTGACATTTCCAGTCTCACACCGATTAGGGGCGCGGCATGATTGGTGGAACGAACTGCCTAGTACTACCAGAGCAGGGGCGTCCCTCTCTACCTTCAAGAAGCTTTTGAAGACCCAACTCTTCAGAGAGCACCTCCCTTCCTAACTGGCACCTTGACTAGCGCTTAACTTGCACTTCAGCAGTTACATTCTTGCACTTCTTTTTCCTTTCTAGGTCGTTTTTCTAATTATGTAATGTAGTATTTATTGTTACACCATGTTTTTTATTGCTCTTAGCTTGAATGTTCTCTCCCTTGTACGTCGCTTTGGACAAAAGCGTCTGCTAAATGACTAAATGTAAATGTGATAGGAATTATTTCTATATCCCAAATGTATCGGAGACTCAGTCAGATTGTGATGAAAAACCAAATCCAGGTTTATTCTTTCAGTGGCGCGCACCAGAGGAGGAAAGAGAGTTAGATTTCACTGTGTGTTCCACCTAAATCTCCTTCACTGAGTGTCTTTTGGGAAAGCACAGAATTTAAGCTGTGTGCATGCCAGGGGGGGTGGATCCCTAAATGCTAATTATTATATGTCTCTAGTCAGGGGGGGAAGCTGTGAGGGCTTCTCACACCTCATGTAGGCCAGGAACAGAATACACATGAGAAGTTTTTACAACTCATGAAATCCAAAGAACACTAAAATGACCACTAGGTCAGATATATTGAATTATTGACTATGGAATATATTTATTAAACTAACTATCAAATGTCGGTCCCTTCATTCCCCCTTTTCAAGACTTAAGGTCTTGGACATAAATCTTTGTTTTTAAGATCAGAGTAAACGCTTGCTTAAGTTTTGGGTGAACACAGTCAGTTTTTCTTCTCTCTCTCTCTTTCTCCCAAAAGGTGCGCGTTCTCTCGCGAGGTAAGGCGAAACCTTTTTCTCATCAGGGTGCCTCACACCTGTTTGCCAATTTTTGGTGGGCCCCCCTGATGTTTTTAAGGGGAAATTCCTTACCGACGTCAAATCAAAATGACCGCCCTCTCCAGCCGCGAGAGCCGACAAATGTAAGCAGAGAAATAATTACATGTACAGTACAGGGTAGCCATTCGGAAACATGAAGTTACAAACAGTGGGAACACAGAACAAAATGAACTATACATGAAGATGAACTCAAACAAAAATGAAATTGCTCGGATTACACAATTGTACAGGAGATAACGGATTATGGGAGATACATTACAGTGTTACAACATCTTAAAGCATTTCCTTTCTGGTTACTGAGGTGTACATGGCATGTCATTACTTTATTGAAATGTGGGTTGACGGTTTGATACAGTTAAGTGTGTGTCTGTGAGCAAGTATCCGTGTGTGTGTGTTTGTGTGTGTGTGTGTTAATGTGTGTGTGTCTGTGACGCTTGAATTGTCCGTTGTTTCCCTCCTGTGGTCTTTGCTCCATATGGGGTCATTTAGCCTATGCGTCTCTTAGCATATCAGGAGGTTGCCGTTCCTTTCAGATGTGTTGCTCGTCTGTGAAGGTTGAAGTTGTTGGCTGTTCGCGATGTTTGTTCAAAAGGTCCTGCTGTTCCCTCTGTTGTCCCCCTTTCGACACCTTGGCAAGATGCTGTTCTATGAGTTGAAAGGTGTTGATGGAGTTGATGTTGATTGAATTAACGCTGTCTGGGTTTCCAATGGCCGCTCCACCCCCTTTTGATTCCGTGGCGAGCTTTATCGGTCCAACTGTGAGGGACGGTGGTAGGGTCCAGGTGACCGTCAGCTGATTCGCTTCTGAAAGAGATCTTAACAAAAGAATGAATCTTATGCAAAAGGTTTAATTTGTGATAAATGAGCCCAACGATGTCGACCATTTCCTAATGACAGGAAGCACGAAGTTTCTGTTAACATAATTAACACATAACATCCTGTGAAATAAATGGAAAGTAATTAACAGTTTACCCTGAAAACAAGTCAGTGAAAAGTCATGTAAAATCATTCATACAGCCGGCCGGCACAAAGACACACACACACACACATTCATGTGCTTGCTCCGGTGACAGATGTTCATGCCTAGAGAAAAGGAAACAAGCTGTTTAAGTTACAGAATTATGTCATAAAGCCCCTTTTTGTATCCAGATTCCAGTGGCCCTTGATTTTTGTTCTTCATAATTAATTCAGCGTTCCTGGATCATTTGATGAAGTCAGACATTCATCCAGTCTAAGACCTGTTTGAGAAAGAACATTCTGCAGTTATCATTTTATTTAGGATATGTATTTAGTAGTAAGATAAACCTTTTGTAATATTGCACCTGATTACCTTTGACAGAGAATGCAGTTATTGGGGAAGAATGTCTGAATATGATGCATCCAATGAGTCAAACTGGTCCTATTGATCAGTGATGTTAGATTTAGCCAAACTTCTGAGAAGATTTAAAATCTCAGAGGTTGTGTCAGAGTCCATGCCCCGCTGCTGAGAGGACACAGGTTTATCTGTGTTTCTCTGTCTATTTCTACAATGTCTGGACCAATGGCCTGATTTCCCACATCTGTGACAATTTGAATGTGTGGGTGCATCCTGTCTTCTTTGCTGATAACTATTGTGAGAGGGTACGTCCTGTACTGCAGCTATGTGTTGTGTTTGTTCTTTACGTTTAGTCAGTGATTCTTTAGTTTGTTCACTCTGTCCTGTAACTTTACGGACAGAGCCCTTACAAAGTTGTGGCAGTGTGTCAGAGAGTGTGATAATCTCTGCCTGATGGGCCATTGGGGCTTCAGCCGCCATGGTGAAGTGGGGGCTGTTCCATACGGGACCTGAGATGTGAGTTGAATGGTATGTGTAATGACTGTCTGTATAGATATGGACAGGAGCGACAAATGGTGAGGGAACGACTGTAGGTACATCAATATTCATTACAGCAACAATTTGGAGAGATATTTCCTCAACCTGTGAAATGGCTTTACCCACACTGACCATTAGTTCAGTTTTTAGCTTGGCATAATCTGCTTTACCTCTAGGATTTTTTACATCAGTAGGTAGGATTTTTCCCAGTAAACTTTTAAAAATGTCCTGAAGTTTGTCAGCATTCTGTTTCATACTTTCACGCAGTCTAGGAAGGGTCGCTGGCTGGCCGTCTGATTCCACCAAGAAACCCTGTGAACGCTGTGTCCATCTGCTCATGAGATAGCGCGAATATCGCTGTCTTTTCTTTTCAGACTTAATGTCTAAAACCCATTCACTGGCTTTCCTGACTCCCCAAATTAGCTGAAAACCATCTTTTATCATCTCAATTTTAACTTTCTCATGTTTTATATCATTTCCCACACTGGCCATTGCAATCTGAACACTCAAAGGGACCATACGTCTTGAATCTTTGTTTTCCATCTCAAAAAGACTGAATCTGCACAATTTAATGTAAAATAATTTACAAATTAACTTAGAACAATTTCGAAATTCAAATATTAAAATGCTGTAGATCCCTTTCCACAACACTTAGGCCTATATCCTCTTGGGAACAATATCTGAGCGTGGCAGAAACTAGATTTTCACAAATGATCCAACCCACAGCTCAGACTGTGCTGAATCAGATGTCTGCTACTCTCTAAACAGAGCAGGCTCAAGAGTGTAGTTTCTCCCAAGGGAGAATTACTCAACACTCTGATGTGAATATGGAGCTGAAGGCTCACACACTCGAATTAAGCTTTAGCTTGCCCACGGTGAACTTGCTAGTGCAAAGACTCAATTCCGTCTGAGAATTCCAATCTCAAGACTGTTACTACGATCTACGGCACATATTGTTCCCAAGATTAAGTAAGTTTACTTACCAAAGTGTTGTATCAAACGGGGTACAGAGGATCTTTACAGCAGAACTGAAATCTCAGCAAAATTCCAAGAATTAATATCTCGGTGGTGGACCTCCAATTGATAGGAATTATTTCTATATCCCAAATGTATCGGAGACTCAGTCAGATTGTGATGAAAAACCAAATCCAGGTTTATTCTTTCAGTGGCGCGCACCAGAGGAGGAAAGAGAGTTAGATTTCACTGTGTGTTCCACCTAAATCTCCTTCACTGAGTGTCTTTTGGGAAAGCACAGAATTTAAGCTGTGTGCATGCCAGGGGGGGTGGATCCCTAAATGCTAATTATTATATGTCTCTAGTCAGGGGGGGAAGCTGTGAGGGCTTCTCACACCTCATGTAGGCCAGGAACAGAATACACATGAGAAGTTTTTACAACTCATGAAATCCAAAGAACACTAAAATGACCACTAGGTCAGATATATTGAATTATTGACTATGGAATATATTTATTAAACTAACTATCAAATGTCGGTCCCTTCAAATGTAAATGTAAATGATCTCTGAAATAACTTTTGAACCTAAAAGAAGAAGAAACCCGAAAAGTTTGATGGGTTTTCTTAAATTTTTTACGGAAGCACTAATATATGAATGGCCTGATGGACGAATAGGAGGGTACGTTTTTGACAAAGAAGAACATTGTGTGAAACTATACACGTTGGATACGCCCGGCACAGGCTTTACAAACGACATGCAACATCTCTCATTTAGTGCCGAACAATGGAAGATGTCTAGGACCAAGTTCTGGAAAGACCTTGGTGTATCAAGACTGGATGGTGACCAAGTTCTAAAGAAGATTGATATGTTATTCAAAATGTGCCTGCTTGAAGACCACTGCAATGAGATTAGAGTGAGACTATTTTAAACACATGGAAACACCGACCACTCCCCCTTTTTTCAAGCATTGAAAAAGAGGGAGCTCCCCTGTATGGCGGTGACCATTGCCATACCGTTTACGGATGGACACACAGCTCTAACTATGAATTTCACGACCGAACTAGACAGCGCTACCATGGACTCCACGACCCCCGGAACCACCACAACCAATACGACCTACAAGCTACATGAAGACGTGATTGCAACTCCGGAGCTACCCCCCAAAATCATAAAAGAGTGTGTACATGTCATCCTAAATCGTACTCTCAACAAGATTCTGCAGGAGTGTTGTAATGGGTGTAAAGTGGATCACCCTAGTCAACGTCAACACCCCTGCCTTTTTTAACTACCATCAGATTTCTACGAGTCCAACCATGAAGAGGTGAAAAAGAGACTTTACCATCTAGGGTTGCTGCATGTTCTGACCATGGTTAGTTAGGCCTTTGTATTCCTCTCGGAACATAGGCCATTGATGAATTGTTTCCACCCTCGTCTGTCCTGAGCCATCCTCTCCAGCTGTTTCCATGTCAGCCCCTTCTTCTTGAATTCCTGCTCTGTGCTCCGTCTCCAGTTGTTTTTGGGTTGTCCTCTACCGCGTTTGCCTTGTGGGTTCCATGTCAGTGCCTGTTTTGTTATTGCTGTTGTGTTTCTTCGTAGTGTGTGTCCAATCTAGCTCCATTTTCTCCTTAACAGCTGTATATCTACTGTTTCTTGTTTTGTGCATTCCCATAGGTTGATGTTGCTAATTGTGTTTGGCCAGAAGACTCCAAGGATGCGTCTTAGTGGTTTATGAAGGTTTGCAGTTTGTGTTTGTGATGTTAGTGGTGGTTCTCCAGGTTTCGGAGCCATAGAGCAGCACGGTTTTGACTTTGGAGTTGAAGATTTGAAGCTTCGTCTTGAGGGAGATATTTTTACTTATCCAAATTTTGTTTAAGATGTTAAATGCTATTCTTGCTTTCCCAATTCTTGTCTTCACGTCCTCCTCTGTCCCACCATCAACAGCTATCACACTTCCCAGGTAGGTGAAATTGTCCACATCTTCCAGCGTCTGGTCCCCGATGGTTATTGGGTCCGTGTTCTTGGTGTTTATCCGCATTACTTTGGTTTTTGGTCCATTTATTTTGAGTCCAAGTCCAGCTGCCATTTTTTCTAGCAGTTCGGATTTGTCCTGCATCTGTTGGTGGCTATGGGAGAGTAGTGCGATGTCATCCGCAAAGTCGAGGTCCTCCAGATGTTCTATTAGACTCCACTGGATGGCAGTCTTTTTATTGTGGGTTGATTGTACCATGATCCAGTCAATGCACAGAAGGAAGAGGAAAGGGGAAAGCAGGCAGCCCTGTTTCACGCCAGTGAGCACTTAGAATTTTTCTTGTGCGCATCCCTGGAAGAGTACGTTGCATTGCATGTCCCAGTACATGTTCTTAATGATGTTGGTATACTTTGAGGGGGATTCCATAGTGTGCCATGAGTTTCCATAGCATTTCACGGTCTACACTGTCAAATGCCTTTGCAAAGTCTATGAAATTGACATGAACAGGTGTTCGCCATTCTATAGACTGCTCAATGATGATCCTGAGGCTAGCAATTTGGTCGCTGCATGATCTTTTATTTCTGAAACCAGCTTGGTTTTCTCTCAGTTCATCATCAACCCCCTTACGCAGTCTCTCCAAGATGATGCGGCTGAAAACTTTGCCTGGTGTTGATAGCAACATGATCCCTCGGTAGCTGTTGCAATCCCTGAGGTTATCTTTCTTTGGTATGACAGCAATGAGCCCGTCCTTCCAGTCTGTTGGTATGTTTCCTTCTTCCAACCATATGGTCTTTGTTAGCTGGTGGAGCATGGTGGTTGAGGTGTCGAGATTTGCTTGTAGAGCCTCTGATGGGATGTCATCTGGCCCTGCTGCTTTACCACGTCGCAATGCCTTGATGGCCTTCCTCACCTCAGATCTTGTTGGGGGGCCACAGTTGATGTCCAGCGTGTGTGTGGCTGGTGGGATCTCTACCTTTTGGGCAGGGGGCTGTCTGTTGAGCAGCTCCTTAAAGTGTTCTGTCCACCTTCGATGTTGTTCTTCTTTGGTGGTGAGGAGTCGTCCCTGTTTGTCCCTGATCTGGGTGTTTGTCTGTCTAAACTTTCCAGCTAGTTTCTTGGTGGTCATGTAGAGTTCTTTGATGTTGTTTTTTCCAGCTGCTTCCTCTGCTTCCCGTGCCAAATTCTCGATGTAATTCCGCTTGTCACATTTTGCACTTTTCTTCACTTCTTTATTTGCGTTTCATATTCTTTGTGAGCTGCTGCCTTTTTTGCTCAGGTTTTGCTTTTGTTTAGTGTGTCTTTTTTTGCCCTCCTTTCTTCAATTTTCTTCAGTGTGTTTGTTGATAACCAAGGTTTATGGTTTGTTGCTTTTCTCCCCACTACTTCTAGGCACACCTCCTTCCATATGTTTTTCAGGTTGCTCTAGTGCTCTTCCACTGATTTGTGCTGTTCTTCTTGCAGGGCTTGGAACCTGTTCTGTAAGGTGGTTTGGTACAGTTCAGTTGTTCCTATGTCCTGGAAGAGCTGGGTGTTGAACTTTGTTCTTGTGTTGGTGGGGTTGTTGCATCGCTTCAGCTTGAGCTGGAGTTTTGCAGCCAGTAGGTGGTGGTCTGACCCAGCGTCTGCCCCCCTCTTCACACGGACATCTAGGAGAGAGCGCCTGAACTTCCTGTTTATGCATATGTGGTCGATTTGATTTTCGGTAATGTGATCAGGTGACATCCAGGTGGCTTTGTGGGTGGGTTTATGTGGAAAGACTGTCCCTCCTATGACCAGATTGTAGTCAGCACAGGTGTCTGCAAATCTCTTGCCATTTTCATTCATGCAGCCGATTCCATCTTTCCCCATTACCAGTTGGTATCCACTGTTGTTGTTTCCCACCTTTGCGTTCATGTCGCCCATGAGTAAAGTGATGTCTGTTTCTTTCCTGGCCTGGAGTAGTTGTTGTAGTTGGTTATAGAACATTTCTTTCGTTTCCTCCTCAGTGTTGTTGGTGGGTGCATAACACTGTATGAGTGGTAGGTTGATTCTTTTATGGGTATCTTGCTGTAATAAGCCTGGAATTAATGCGCTCCCAGATGATCAGGGCCCTCTGTGCTTCTTTGAAGAGCATAAAGGCCACTCCCTCTGTGTGTGGTGCTTTATCATCCGGATGTCCAGAATAGAGTATGGACTCGCCGCTGGCCAGTTTCACTTCTCCTGTCTGGAGCCATCTGGATTCGCACAGACCGAGGATAGAGATCTTGTATCTCCTCATCTCACTTGCTATGACTGACTTCTTTCCTGCTGTGTACATGGTCCTGATGTTCCAGGTTGCAATGTTAGTGGGTTGCCTGGGAGGTAGAAGATTCTGACGCACCCTCTTTGTATGGTTTTCGAAATGCGTCTTCATTTCCTCTTCAGCCTGTATGGTTGGAAAGTCTTCATCTCCCAGGTTGCGGGGTTTCTTTTTCTTCATCAATGTTTCAGTAATCATTTGTATTCACTTCACAGGGGATTGGCATAGGTTCTGACCATAGATGGATTATAAAACCATGGGCCCCTGGGCCTGGACATGTAAAAGGCCCCCTTCCCTTCGTGCAGATTTGAGTTTGTGAAAAGGAGGACACTTGCAGGGGGAGGGGACGGGGTAGTGTATAGCATGCCAACCACGCCCCCTCCCCCTTGATCAGACAAGGATCCTTATCTCAGGGAACCTGTTTTTCCTCAGAAAAGCTTGATACTGTGTCACAGCCAGTCAATGCATGAAACACAGGAAGAGCACGTGCCTTCTCAGGCCCAAGTCCACCTGAGATTTCATGGGCTGCTAGGTATCAACACTTTTTCCAGTACCAAATGCCAACCAAAGCTCATCCGCTGGATTTAGACCTTGAGCTGCTGCCTGCCACCGCCAAAACCACAACCCCTTCATAGAGGCATTCAGAAAATGACTGTTACGAAGGAGGTAAAATAGCCTTTCATTTTTTAGTAAAGACAACAAGTTTTGAAAAAATTGATATATTTTACAGTGCATTATCTGTGTCTGTAGTATCCTCCTACCAAGTACAGTCTCATACCAACAGCAACCTACCATTTCGAACTGGCGTTAGCACGTTAACTATTTATGTAAAACAGGGTATCACTAGGGGGAAAAATATTAAAAGAGTTTTTCTTAATTTTAGATATGGAATTTAATCTAAATTTAACGTAAATTGTATCTATTTACTTGGAAGCCTAATTAGAGCATATGACAAATATGAACACGAGGTTTGTTGAAACAGTCAAGTCATATCTCTCAGATGAATTTTAACTTGGAGGTGACACCAACATTTCACTTGATATCTGTAGGTAAATGGCCTTGATTTGTGAGAACAAAAAAAGATTCTGGACTAATGTTACATTACTTATTTTAATTCTGCATCACAAAATGTATGATTCAATATTGAAGTTATCCAAATCATATGCAATATACGTAACTTTATTGCTATTACAAATTTCATGCTAATCATGGCTACCATCTTTAATTGTTATTCATTTTAAATATGTTTTTTAAGTATAAAATTCCAAAAACTATGTATGATGACTAAATTTAACTAACAAGATCATCAACATCATACTATATTCTAGCCTGACGATGTCATACTCATAATTCTAGTCAGAATATGAGTCTGATACCACCCCATTGGGCTGTGATTATGGGGCGTGTTTCAACCGAACCAGAAAAAAAAATGCCTCTTCGCTCAATTGGATATATCTAGAACCAATCAGAGCATCGTAGACCATGGGGCCAGCTGATACATTAAACTTTTACCGGATCCCGTAGGAAGGATGGCAAAAACATCTTTTCGATCGACAAATGCCTTGATCGCGTTTCTCTGTTCCTCTTTCAAAATGAATGTGCTGTCAATGTCTTCTAAAACAGACTCGAATTTCCACATTTCAGCTCTCCAGCGGCAGCCATGTTTGTTGAAAACGAATTCAACCCAAACGCTCTTTGGTGACGTGGTTGATTACGTTACGGTTGATCATCTGTCCATCATCGTATAAAGCCCGCCCTGACAATTTGATTGGTCAGAACAGCTTCTGGTCTGGCATCATTTCTTCCCAACGGAGCGACACCAGACCGAACTTCCCGACCTAAAATGTTGTGGGCGGGGCTAAGTTCGTCTGGCATCCAGGCTAATTATATTCCATAATAATAAGAAAATTGATCTGAAAACTATTAATTATCTAAATAATTTTGGACTGTCTTTGGCTACAGGCTATGTGTACCAATTTTCTCTATTGGCATAGTCTATTTAAAGTACCAGCCGCTAAACAGAAGAAGAATACGAAACATAGCCTACCTGCAACTTGGTGAAGCAGAATAAAGTAGGATATTCCTGAGTTTTCATTTAGATGCCCACGTCATCAACTCCCTCTGTAGCCTATACCCCTGTTAGTCTCACACTTATAAACAAGAGTCAGGAGGTTGGATGTGTAGATCTGAAGTTCATTGCTGTCGTCCCGTCCAGCAATGGAGGTGGTTCATGAAGCATCTTGGTGTGTATGTGCTGATCAAAATGTTTTAATGGCCCCTACTCCTCCTATCATTTTGGTTGTGTGTGGCAGTGGCTGCCCCGGCCAATCAGAATTAGTTTCACTTTTGTCTTTTGGTCTAACATCAGTCAGTGACGGCTCCTGCTTCACACACTGAACTGTTCCATGTTTACAGATAAAAAAACACTACACAAGCATTTATAGACAACGTATGTATAATGTAGTCTTCAGTACACATACACAATAACTATATTTATTAACAAAAACGAATTTATTATTTGTATGTATTCACAATGAATTTCACAATCACTTATTTATTATTATAAGAACTTGCTATTGCAATAACTTATCATTTATTCATGACTTTTTGTATTACAACAAAATCATTCATATGAACATCACAGAAACAGTTGATGTAAGCCTCGCACAGGTCTCAGGATATGCATTATAATTTTAAACAATGGCCAGTAGTAGTGTGTGTGTATGCGCGTGTGTGTGTGTGTGTGTGTGTGTGTGTGTGTGTGTGTATGTGTGCTTGAGTCAGTGTATATTTGTGTCCGTGTGAGTAAGAGAGGGGGGCACAAAGAGTCAGTGATACAGAATTGAGGAGAAACTATGAGATTCGAAACAAAGATTTTACCAGGCATACAATCTCAAAGAAATCCTATATGGATTTATACAGAATAGCAGTTAAAAGTTAACTACTGTTTTGTCGTATTGTATATGTGGGTGGCTGACTTGGCTGTCCTAAGTGTTTTCTTAGATGGGGTGTAATTTAAAGGAGGCTTAGTATAGTTTATTTTGCAAGAGAGAGCACAAAGCGCTGTTGGTCAAACTTGTTCTATTCTCTGTAACTATTTTTTTTTAACCATACTGAAAGTCCTCATCTTTCCATACAAGGCCCCAGAATCTGTCCACTCTCTATTCCTGAGGTAACTCCTTGCTAATATGTTTTTGAGACTTGACAGGTTGACGGACGTCATTACCGCCGTGCCCTATGTTGAAATCGATAAGACAAGCTTTGCAAAGAGCATGACCATTATCTTGATGAATGTTCGATATGTATGGAAACTCCTCTGTCCAACAAAACATACATTTTCAAAAATATTTCACTTTCTTCTGTGGTACACCGGCATCGGCGTTTTCCTTTTCAGTTTCAACTTCGCGAATCAATAGCCTGCGCATACAGATCAACTGCGCAATAGGATGTAGGTTACCAGATTGACAAATGGGTTGAAAATGGTATATTGTATTTATTGTGTAAGACATGAATGCATTTCATACATGATCTGACAACTTTAGCTCAATGGACAAACATTTTGATTTGATTATTAATAAAATACGTTTGGACCTCGTAAAATACGGGGGATTACCGGGAGAAATGACAAAACGGGAGGGGGGGCTGGAGATGGTTCAGAAATACGGGATAAACCCGGGAAAACGGGCACTTTGCAGGTCTGGGGCTTAGTCAGCTCTCGGACTACCATCATATTTAGTTGAACTGGGCGTTGATATTGAGAAAATAACACACTTTAGATTATCTGTGTGGCAACGAACATTCATGACTGACATTTTCGTTCCGGACTGCTCAGCCAAAGATTCATAAGCGTTGCTGAGACAGACCCATTGTTAAGATGAGCTCTCTTCCCAAATACTGCATTAATTAAACACACGAAACAAAGCTTAAGAGCATTGGTTTACAAGTCCCATATGGCGTCAGTTTAGTGCCAAAACTCACACATGCGAGGAAACGTCTATTCGAGTGAATTTCAGGTTTTCGCAAGCGTGAATTTCTTCTGCGCACTCAATTTTAGCAGCCGCGAGAGGAAATTCAACAACTGCGAGCGCAGAGACTGACATACTCTCTCGCGAAAACTTGGTCTGCTCGCTCGAATTTATCATACGCTCTCGCGAAAACTTTATCTGCTCGCTCGAATTTATCATACGCTCTCGCGAAAACTTTATCTGCTCGCTCGAAAGTATGACTTTTGGCAGTGTGTGGGCGGTTTTCTGTTTCAAATATGTTTATTGGGAAACACATCATACAGCAGTGAAATTGGCAATTGACAGCAACATGTTTCCTTTTTCATTTCACAAACAAAAACAACAGAGAAGACAAATGTAAACAAACATCACACACCATACAAAAAATTAAATACAAAATACAAAATAAAAACCCCCACCCAAAACAGACACCCTCCCACCACAACCCCCCCTCCCTTCCCTTACCATAACCCACCCATCCCTCCCTAGGAGTGCATTTTACTTGGGTGTCAATTCAATTCTCTATCAAGATGAGAGATCAAAGGTTGCCAAATTTTCTGAAAGTCCCTCAGCTTGTCTTTCAGAATGAATCTAATTCTCTCCAAATGTAGAGTACCTGTCAAGTCAGTCAGCCAGTGTTTAAAGGAGGGTACCTCTTTCTTTTTCCAGAGAAGTAAGATCAGCTTTTTTGCAGCTATTAGACCGTATGCCAGAAGACGCTGTTGTGCTATATTTAATTTCCTTAGCTCTTCAGATATTCCCAAAATTATTAAAATAGGGTCTGGCTCTATCTGAACCTTCAAGATCACAGAAAGAAACCGAAATATTTCGACCCAATAATATTGAAGTTTGGGGCAAAGAGCATAACTATGTGATAAGGTAGCCTCCATGGACTCACATTTATCACACAAAGGTGAGACTTCTGGAAAAATGTTATGCAATTTTGTCTTTGAAAAGTGTAGCCTGTGCAGGATTTTAAATTGTATTAAACAGTGTCTGGCATTAATGGAACAGTCGTGGATGTATTCTAAACTCTCCTCCCACACATTAGGAAGTATAACGGCCCCAATCTCTTTTTCCCACTCCTCTTTTATTTTGTCCATTTTGGGAAGGCACATGCTTTGTAGTGTGTCATACAGTTGTGAACTTATGTAACGAGAGTTAGCAAACAGTTTAATAAAACTCTCTAACTTGTCTGCCACTGCCTTCTCAAAGTTAGGAAGATGTGTTCTGACATAGTCTCTAATCTGAAGGTATCTGAAGAACTGATTCTTTGGCATGTTATATTTCTCTTGGAGTTGTTGGAAAGAAGCAAAAGTCCCTTCTATGTACAGGTTGCCAACATTACAAATTCCTATTTGCTTCCAGGTATTAAAGGTCCCGTCCAGAACAGAGGGAGTGAAGGTGGGGTTTGCTGCTATAGGAAGCAAAAAAGACACTGCATTAAGTTTGAAATGTTTTCTTAGTTGTTTCCATATCCTAATTGTGTCGTGAATGATAGGGTTGTGTTTAAAACAGGTTCTTTTGACTGGTACAGGTGATAGCATAACTGCTCTAATAGAGAATGGTAGGCAATCCTCCCGTTCCATCTCTAGCCCATCGAAGGGTGATGGAGTGTCATCCAACCAGTGTGCAATAGAGCGTATTCCGGTGGCCCAGTAGTATAGAATAAAATTAGGCAGTGCCAGCCCCCCGTTGGTTTTGTGTTTGCAGAGATGGTCCTTTTTTATTCGATGAGACTTGTAGTTCCATATAAAGGGAAGAATAATAGAGTCCAGTTTCCTAAAAAAAGATTTTGTAAGGTATATAGGCAAGTTTTGAAAAAGATAAAGTAGCTGGGGGAGGAAGATCATCTTAATAGCATTTACTCTACCCAACAGGGAGATAGGGAGTGTTCTCCAGAATTGAATATTGTGCTCTAGCTTGTTTAACAGCACAGGGAAGTTAGCCTTGTAAAGAGCGTTATAGTTCTTGGTAATTACTATTCCCAGATAGGTTAAGTTGTCCGATATTATATGAAAGGGAAGCTGTTTGAGCCAGTCTTGATCCTCAAATTGTACTGGTAGTAGCTCACTTTTACTCCCGTTAATCTTATACCCAGAAAAAGTACCAAATAAATTAAACATTTTCAGTACTGATGGAATTGTAATCATTGGTTGAGTAACATATAACAAAATGTCGTCTGCGTACAATGATATTGTATTTTTGGTAAACTCTGTGTTGTAGCCATGGATTTCTGGATGTGATCGAATGGTTTCAGCAAGTGGTTCTATGGCTAGCGCAAACAGTAATGGGCTAAGTGGGCATCCCTGCCTAGTACCCCTGCCAAGCTGAAAAGGAGTAGAAAGAGTCCGGTTAGTGAATATCCTGGCGCAGGGGCCATTGTATAACAGCTTAGTCCAGGACACAAACTTCTCACCGCAGTTGAATTTCTGCAAGACTGCAAATAAGTATGGCCATTCAACCCGGTCGAATGCCTTTTCAGCATCCAAAGTGAGGATAATAAGGTCTTTTTTGGGAAGTCTGGGAAAATGCATGATATTTAGAAGACGTCTAAAGTTGTGGAAGGAGTTTCTATTGGGAATAAACCCAGTTTGGTCAGGATGTACCAACTTACCCATAAAGGCATTAAGTCTTCTGGCCATTGTTTTGGCCAGAATTTTTTGATCTGTGTTTAACAATGATATTGGCCTATATGAGCCCACCTCTTCTAGGTCTTTCCCTTTTTTTGGGAGAAGAATGATGGTGGCTTCAGTCAGCGTCTGAGGCAATACACCATCATCATATGACTGGGTGTATAGTTTGCCTAGGTAGGGGGCCAGCAATCCTCCAAACTTCTTATATATCTCAATGCTAAAACCATCCGGTCCTGGGCTTTTAGCATTTTTCATTGACCCAATGGTTGCTAGTAATTCCTCACATGTAATGTCTGCCTCTAAGGCATCGCGGTCCGTTTGACTTAGTGATGGGAGTTCACATTCGTCTAAAAATGATTGCATTGTTTCAGGTAGAGAAGTTGATTCAGATGTATACAATGTTTCATAGAACTGCCTAAATCTGTCATTAATATCTTTGGGGGAGGTAAGGATATTACCTGAGCCTGACTTAATTCTGTGGATAGTCCTGTCATTTTCAAGTTTTCGCAGTTGCCTTGCTAATAATTTATGTGGTTTGTCTCCGAATTCAAAATATCTCTGTTTTGTGAAGATAAAGGCTCTGCAAATTCTATCTGATAATATTTTGTTAAGTTTGTATTTAAGGGTTGAGATTTTTGTATGTTTTTCTGAAGAGGGTTGCTGGGTATTCTCTATGTCTAACTGATGGATTTCTTTCTCAAGTTCTAGCTGTATTGCTTTGTTGCGCTTCTTGAGAGAAGATTGGAAAGAAATAATGCACCCTCTCAAATAAGCCTTACAAGCTTCCCATAGTAGTGTAGGAGAGGTATCATTTTTATCATTGGTTTCAAAATATATCTTAATGTTTGATTCTAGGTATTCACAGAACTTTGCATCTGTGGTAAGCTGGGGGTTAAATCTCCAGCTTCTCTGGATAGGCACATTTTCACCAAGCTTTAGTGAAAATGATACTGGACTGTGGTCAGAAATAATAATATTGTGATATTTTGCATTATAGGAAAGTGGTAATAGTTTGCCATCAACTAACTAACATCAAAACTTAATACACCACCTAGCCCAAACCTACTACTGACAACCCAAAATTAGCACTGGAAGGCAGACCACACTAACTTTGGCTGCACCAGTACACTCTTTGCCCATATTAAACCATATACAAACGGTATCTATACCCAGAACGTACAAACCCAACGCAAATCACACTAAAAGAAGTATCAATCAGGAAAATCTAATAAAGATACAAACCTTATCAGCACTCAATGAAACTTGTACAATCCTAAAACTGGGCCTTATTAACATTCGGTCCTTAACATCAAAAGGTGCACTTATAAATGAGCTGATAACGGACAACAACATTCAAATACTTTTCCTAACTGAAACCTGGCTAAAACCAGATGAATTCCTAGCCTTAAATGAGTCCACCCCTCCAAGTCATGTTAACTGTCACATCCCCCGCAGCACAGGGCGTGGAGGTGGAGTAGCTACAATTTCCCTCGCTAACCTATGTATTTCCCCAAGACCTAAATTTAAATTTGCATCATTTGAAGTCCTCGTACTTCATCTTATGCATCCAAACTCAAAAGCCACTCAGCCGGTCACTCTTGTGACACTATATAGACCACCAGGCCCCTACACTGAATTTTTATCTGAATTTTCCGACTTCCTATCCGCCCTAGTTGTAAACTCTGATAAAATCCTCATAGTGGGAGATTTTAATATCCACATGGATAATGAAAATAATAGCCTTACAATTGCATTCCAATCACTAATAGACTCTATCGGGTTCTCCCAACATGTAAACACACCAACTCACCACCATAATCACACCATTGACCTTGTATTAACACATGGCCTAGAAATTGACCGCCCTCTAGTTCTACCTCAAAATACTGCCCTTTCAGATCACCACCTAATTACATTCAACATGAAATTAGATCTCCGTCCAACAACGGAATTAACCTACTTCTACAGCCGCTGTCTATCCGACAGGACTACAGCAGAATTCATATCAAAACTACCAGTCGCTCTTGCCACAGCTCCTACCACTGGCAAAGTAAATGACGTACGCACACCCCCACCCCATATCGACCTACTAACGGATGGCGTCATACATGCGCTCCACTCAACCCTTGACACTGTTGCGCCACTAAAAAAGAGAATAAGAAAACTGAAAAGACTGGCCCCATGGTACACTGATCAAACTCGTGCACTTAAACAAACCACACGAAAACTAGAAAAAAAATGGTACTCCACCAAACTTGAGGTATTCCACCTGGCATGGAAGGATAGTCTTCTAAGCTATAAACGAGTACTTTCTGAGGCAAAATCGGCTTACTATTCTTCATTGATTGACAATAATAAAAACAACCCAAAGTTCCTATTTAACACCATTTCTAGGCTAACAAAAAACCACAATACAATCGAACATTCTGTTCCCATAAGCTTTAGTGGTAATGATTTCATGACCTTTTTCAATAACAAAATTCTAACAATAAGAGAACAAATACATAGTCTCCTCCTTACACCTCTTCCAAAATGCCCTATGGCTATGGCAACACCCCCTAAACCTGGTGCTCTCCTTGAATCCTTCGCACCCATTGACCTCCCTGAACTAAACTCCCTGATCCTCTCATCTAAATCATCGACGTGCCTACTAGACCCTATCCCCACAAAACTTCTTAAACATGCACTATCGTTGTAAGTGGCACTCTGTCTTAGTTCTATATGCCACTAATGGAGCAGGCTTCTAGCAACCAGTGTGAACGCGACAAAAAATCCAAACTTCCAAAATTCTTCCTTTTAAACTTTTACTGACAAAAACGTAACGTACAAACAAAACATGAATTCTTTGGGTCTTAATAACAGTAAATCAGTGCATTGGTATTGTCGGTCAGAAAAACTGTGTTGCTCCTTAACCTGACCATCTCAAACTAAACAAGCACAAGTTGGTCACATGACCACCGTTCTCTCCTGATTCTAAACATTCCACTCATTTAACCAATCAAGTTACTTTACAGCTATGAATTAACTAATATTTCTCCATACATGAAATTATGGATTTAGAGATTTAAATAAACAATATTCTAAATAATAATATTTTTATACAATAAAACTCTTCTTCAAATTGGCTCTTACATTTCCGGCCCCTAATTGTTATGCAGGTGGGCAGAACAATTACTAAACTCCTTTATTTAAACAAGAGCCAAACAATGTAATCTTACAATATGCTCATGCCTTATACATAGAATAACTCAAACCTTACAATACATACTCAAAACTATACAGTTCAAGAATCCAATTCAAAAGTCCTAGAGCCATTTTCATCCTGACTCTAGTATCAAGCAAAGCTTGCTGACTGGTCTATCCAGCTTGTTGGTCTTCGTCTGCACAATAGCTCTCCTTACCACACCTTTGCCGTCTGGTAAAGTCTTACTGATCCGTCCCATTACCCAGGAATTCCGCGGAGCAGCATCATCTGCAATCAAGACGACATCTCCTTCTTGAAGATTCCTTCTTGGTCTTGACCATTTCTGTCGATTCTGCAGTGATGGTAGGTACTCTCTGAGCCACCTGGTCCAAAACAGATCTGCAATATATTGTACTTGCCGCCATCGTCTTCGAGCATATTGGTCATCCTTGGAGAAAATTCCAGGAGGGATGCTTGGTTGTGCCTTCAAAAGCAACAAGTGATTGGGTGTCAAGACGTCCAGATCGTTGGGATTGTCTGACGCCAGTGTGAGAGGCCTGTTGTTAATGATGGACTCCACCTCACACATGACTGTTAACAGCCCTTCGTCATCCAGAGACTGCTGTTGGACGATTGATCTCAAGATCTTTCGGACTGTACGAATCTGTCTTTCCCATACACCGCCGTGATGAGAAGCTGCAGGTGCATTGAAGATCCATTTGACACCTTTCTCCATCATTGCATCTGCAATCCTTTTCTGGGTTAGATCTTGAAGTGCCTCGCGTATCTCTCTCTCAGCAGCAACGAAATTAGTCCCATTGTCTGAGCGCATGATCTTGACCTGACCTCGTCTGCATGTAAAGCGGCGGAGCGCATTTACGCAGGAGTCGGTGTCCAGACTGTGGGCAATCTCAATGTGGACAGCTCTTGTTGTGAGGCAAGTAAAGAGTACTCCATACCTTTTAACATGGCTGCGCCCTCTCTTGACCTCGAAAGGCCCAAAAAAGTCCACTCCTACGTTTGTGAAAGGAGGCTGATCCGGGATGATGCGATCCAATGGCAGATCAGCCATCTTTTGCTCTCCAGTCCTACTGTTCAGCCGTCTGCAGACTGTGCATCTTGAAATGATACCTCTGATCAATGAGCTTGCTTGAGGTATCCAATACTTTGTGCGCAGCTTAGATAACATATAGTTGCGCCCACAATGTCCAATTTGTTTATGGATATGTTGCAGGATAAGAGCAGCCACTGGTGACCCTTTGGAAAGAATTGCAGGGTGCTTTGTCTCCTCTGGCAATGACAACCTGGAGAGTCGTCCACCCACTCTTACGATTGCATCCTTCAGCAAGGGATCCAATTTGTAGATTGGGCTGTTCTTCTTCACATATCCCTTTGTTTGAAGAGCCATGATTTCCTCTGGGTAAGTCTGAATCTGGCAAACCCGTATGAGTTCCTTTTCAGCCTCTTCCAAGTCTTCTATGTCAAGCAAAGCTGGTTTAAGCGTCCACCTGAACTTCTTCATGTGCGCTGTAGCCAACATATCCCGCTTGTTTGGGCAGATTTCTGACTGTTTGATTTTATCCGTGAAAGCTTTTCTCTCCTCTCTCAACTCTAACAGTGTTCTTCTCAGTTTTAAAAACCAAGCAACTGCTCTTTTGATGCGTGTCCAATCTGAGAAGTTTGATATGAGCTTGTTCAGAGACGAGGCCTGTTGTTGAGGAGCATCCTCTTCAACTCCTACTGCACAGGACTTGACCTCAGGGTCCTCTACGGATATGTCCATCATGTAAGGCAATTCCGGCCAATCTTCCTGAGATTTTAAGAGGAAACCTGGACCTTGCAACCACGTCTTGCCTTCTACAAAGTCCCTCACTCTCATTCCCCTTGAAGCTTGGTCTGCCGGATTTTCCGCTGACTTCACATAATGCCATTGTGAGGGATGGGAATGTTCCCTGATCATTGTGACTCTGTTTGCAACGAAAGTCTTGAAGCGACTGTGTTGGTTTCCTATGTATCTCAGAACTGTGGTGCTGTCAGTCCAAAAGATGGAGTCTTGGAGTGGCACCTGCAGCTCACGTCGCAGCATCTGATCCATTCTCACAGCCACCACTGCGGCTGTCAACTCTAGCCGTGGAATTGTCACACATTTCAAAGGTGCTACCCTTGCTTTTCCCATCAAAAGAGTGCAACATCTTTCACCTTCTTTGTATTCCAACAGCAGGTAAGTGGCAGTACCATAACCAATCTCTGATGCGTCAGCGAAGTGGTGTAGTTGTGCTGACTGCAAAGATCCAAATGTCAATGGCTTCACACACCTGCTTACTGTGAATCCTTCCAGCATTTTCAACTCTGACAACCATTCTTGCCATCTTTGTGCATGTGGTTCCATGATTTCCTGGTCCCAGCAACACTTTTCTTCACAGAGCGCCCTCAAGATTAGCTTTGCAGGCAGAATGGCTGGTGCCAGGAATCCAAGTGGATCATATATCGCACTTACAACAGACAGGATCCCACGCCTTGTCATAGGTTTTTCAGGTATCTTCATATGGAATTTGAAACTATCTGAGTTTGTGCACCACTGGACACCCAGTGCACGCTCCATGGGAAGAATATTGTGGCTTAGGCCTAAGTCTTTGATCTCCGTGGCTCGGTCTTCTTCAGGAATTGTCAATAGGACAGTCTTACTAGAGCTGATCCACTTAGTCAGTTGAAAGCCTCCCTTTGCACACAATGCTCTCAAATCTCTCACAAGTTCAACTGCTTGAGCCTCAGTAGGAACTGACTTCAGGCAGTCGTCCACATAAAAATTGTGGAGAACTGTGTCAACTGCTGTTTGGTTAGCTGTTCCCCTGTTGTCCTCGGCTGTTTTCCTCAAGGCATAAGATGCACAACTCGGTGAAGACGTAGCACCAAAAAGGTGAACCGTCATTCTAAACTCTTCCATCTCTTCACTCAGGTTGCCATCTGGCCACCACAAGAAGCGAAGGAGATCTGCATCTTTCTCAGGGACCTTTACTTGATAAAACATAGCCTTGACATCCGCCATCAACGCCACTGTTTCCTGTCTGAACCTGATCAGAACACCTATAAGCGTGTTGGTAAGATTCGGACCCTGCAATAACTGCTCATTCAGAGAGACTCCTCTGTATGATGCTGTGCAGTCAAAGACTACGCAAATCTTGTTCTTCTTGGGGTGATATACTCCATGGTGAGGAATGTACCACACCTTGCCATCATCACGCAACAGTTGTTCCGTGGGGACCTTTACTGCATAGCCATTCTCAATGACGTCCTTCATGAATGCCTTATAGTCCTCATGGAAGCTCTCATGTCTTTTCAATTTCCTTTTCAGGCTGATGGCACGCTGTTCTGCTATGCAACGATTGTTTGGCATTTTCCTTGTCTCATCTTTCAGTGGCAAACTTATGCAGTAATGTCCATCTTCCAGTTTAGCTGAACTCTCCACCAGAGTCATGAACTTGTGGTCCTCTTGTGACAATTCTTCTTTCTCTTCACAGTCACGCTCTGGGAAGTCTGCATTATACTGCTGTCGTAACAACTCTTCGATTTCCACAACTGAAAGACGATTGACTGTGTGGCTCTCATTGGTGTCACTCTTCATCTGTAAACCTCTTATTGGTCCATTTACCACCCAACCTAGGGCAGTTCGGACTGCATAGGGACCATCTCTTTCACTGTGTATAACCTGCCATGGCTCCATTGCCTTTGGAACATTGGTGCCAATGAGCAGACCCACTTCAGCGTCAATATGAGGTAGTGACACATCTTTCAGGTAAGACCACTTTGCAATGTCTTCCTGTTTGGGAATGTTATCCTTCTGAACTGGAATGAAGCCGTGGGTGAATACCTTGGGCAGATCTATGTAAGAATCCTCTTCCACACCGCACATCTCTAAGTCTGTCAAGACAAGCGTCTTCAAAGTCTTACCATCATCTGCTTTGTTACAGCCCATGGTGTTAAGCAGAATCTGTGTTCGTCTACCCCTGAGATTCAGCTTTCTTCTGAGATCTTCTGTGCAGAAGCTTGCTGTGCTGCCAGGATCAATAAACGCGTATGTTTCCACATATCTATCACTCTTCTTTGACTTCACCTTAACAGGCAAAACAGCTAATGCACATTTTCCTCCGGCCCCAGTGTAGGCACATGCTTCTTCACTCAGAGAGACGCATGCATTGGAGATTTCCTTGCTCTCAGAGCCATCCTCTTCCTGCTTATCCGCAGACACACTGTCATCTTTCTTAACAATGTGCAACAAGTCTGGATGTCTTTGTGAGCATGTTTGACACTTTGCTCTCTTTTTGCAGTCTTTGCTGAGGTGTCCCGGGGACAGACATCCAAAGCACAAGCCTTTGGATTTCAAGAAATCCAATCTTTCCTTGAATGGTGAATCCTTTAATTTTCTACACTCTGCTAGAGTGTGTTTGTTGTGACAATAAACACAGGGTTTCTGTGAAGCGACAATAGCAGCCTTTTTAATTGTCACCTGTTGTTCCCTTTCTTCTTGTGGAGCTACAACTCCTGTAGCAAAGCTGCTGCTTCCCTTGTGGACACTTTTCTTGAACTTCTGATCTTTTTTATCCCTTTCTTCCTTCATTCCATGAGATCCGAACAAGCTTCCAAATAGGGGGTCCATGGCAATTTTCGCCTGTCGGTCAATGAATTTAACCAGTTCCGAGAATCTTGCACGTCCTCTCCCCTTCTCTTGAATATCAAAAGCTGTAATTCTCCACTTCTCACGCAAGTTATAAGGAAGCTTAGACAGGACAGTCCTCATATTAGTTGGATTGTCCATCTCATCCATGAACTCTAAATCACCCATTGTGTTATTGCAGCCAGTCAAGAACAACGCATAAGCATTGAGAGCTTTGCCATCTTCCATCCTGATGACCTGCCAATTCAACGCCTTCTCTATGTAGGCATTAGCAATTTTCAGCTCGTTGCCATAATGTTTCTGTAGTAGCCTCCTTGCTTCTTTGTAGCCTTTTTCAGGAGACATATGCTCACAGCTTCGGATTAATTCCTGTGGTTCGCCACTGGTGTATTGTTCCAGATAGTAGAATTTATCTTGGTAGGTATCAGCCTTGCTCTCCACAACATGTTCAAATGCTCTGATGAACGATTTGTAGGTGAGAGGATCACCTTTAAACACTGGTACCTCTTTGCGTGGCAAACTCGATAAGTTATGCTGTTTCACGAGCATTTCTGTGATGTCACTTTGTTTTTGTAACACCTGATGGAGTTCTCTATCATCACTGTCCTTTTGTTTTGCAGGTTGTTTCTGCGTGTTCATCGTTGTCTGGTATGTCACAGGTCTGGAACTCTGAGAAGCCTTCCCTGGTGGTGACTGCAGGCAATCATCTTTTTCCTCCTCCAACTTCACTCTACATTTAGAAATGTAACTGTTCATGCCATCTTCTTCATATGACTCTAAAACCTTTAGTTTTGCAGTAGACTCGGCAAGTGCTGCATCAACTTCCAACTTCTCTCTTTTAGCTTTGAGCTTAGCTTTTAGCGTAGCTTCCTCTAGATCAAGAACTTGTTTTTGTTCTAATGCTAATGCTCGTGCTTTGAGTGCTGCACGTTCTGCCTCCTCCTTGACACGTATTGTAGACAATGAGCTCCGTGAGGATCTTCTTGATCCAGTGGAAACACCTGAACCATATTTACTTTTAGGTCTGCAATCTTTCAAATTAACTTGTGACACACTATCATCAGCTTGTACCTCATCTGGTTCTGGTGGGACATCTGCTCTTGGAGCCTTTTCTTTTCTTTTAATCTCCTCCCAGACCCAAGTCAGTGAGGTTTCCATATAATCTTTAACTGATGTCAATTTGTTATCAAACCCTTTTTGATCTTCAATTATTTCTTCTTCATCCATCAAAAATATTATGGATTCATTGAGCTCTAATAGTTCTTTATGCAAGTTGCACAAATCATTTTGCAAAAGATTTTGTACAGTATAAAGATCATCTTCATTTCCTTTAAGCTCATCAATTTGTTTCATTTTAGCAGTGATCTGGCCGAATTTTCCTTTCCTGGTTCCCATTAGCCTACGCAGTTTCTCTAGTGTAGCCTTTTCAGTAGGCTTTGGCTCCCTCTTGTGGCTAACATCATCGGGTGTCGGTACACTTCCAGAAAGTTCTGCCATCTTCATTAATCAATGCAAATTCACTAACAAATGTCTCCAAAATAGTCTTCCGACAGCAAATGTTAATGTCTCAATGGTTTCTTCAAATCGCAATGATTATCAAGAATTAGATGATTCCAAACTTCAGTATGTTAACCAAACACTTCGATTTTGCTGTATGACTCAGCACTTCCAGTAGCAATAACCAGTCATGTTAGCTAGCACAGGATAGCAATAACCGCTAATGCTAACGTTAGCACAGGATAGCTGCAGCTTTAGCTCACCTTTTCCAACTTCTTTTCAAACCTTGAAGCTGACTTTCACTCTTCGAGCTATCTTATTCTTGCTCCAAATCTGGGTTTTCTGTTTGTCTTCTTCCAGTGAAGCAAGTTTTTCTGACTTTATGTAAGTGGCACTCTGTCTTAGTTCTATATGCCACTAATGGAGCAGGCTTCTAGCAACCAGTGTGAACGCGACAAAAAATCCAAACTTCCAAAATTCTTCCTTTTAAACTTTTACTGACAAAAACGTAACGTACAAACAAAACATGAATTCTTTGGGTCTTAATAACAGTAAATCAGTGCATTGGTATTGTCGGTCAGAAAAACTGTGTTGCTCCTTAACCTGACCATCTCAAACTAAACAAGCACAAGTTGGTCACATGACCACCGTTCTCTCCTGATTCTAAACATTCCACTCATTTAACCAATCAAGTTACTTTACAGCTATGAATTAACTAATATTTCTCCATACATGAAATTATGGATTTAGAGATTTAAATAAACAATATTCTAAATAATAATATTTTTATACAATAAAACTCTTCTTCAAATTGGCTCTTACAATCGTTATTAAGTGAGACATTACTTAATGTAATGAATAATTCACTAATTTCCGGATACGTCCCCAAATCATTTAAAATAGCAGTGATCAAACCATCTCTCAAAAAACCTAACCTTGATCCTGATAATCTAGCTAACTATAGACCCATATCTAACCTCCCCTTCTTGTCAAAAATACTTGAAAAAATAGTAGCTAAGCAACTTACTTCCTTTCTACACCAAAACAAAATCGAAGAAACCCTCCAATCTGGCTTTAGAGCCCACCACAGCACTGAAACGGCCTTAGTCAAAGTCCTGAATGACCTACTAATCGCATCCGATCATGGGTGCACCTCAATACTAGTAGATACTATAGATCACCATATCCTATTACAGAGACTTGAACATCATGTTGGCATCAAAGGCTGTGCCTTATCCTGGTTTAGATCTTACCTCTCTGATCGCCATCAATTCGTTCACGTCCATGAGAAGTCATCCGATCACACTAGAGTAAGCTACGGTGTTCCCCAAGGCTCTGTCCTCGGACCACTGCTCTTTTCCCTTTACATGCTACCCTTAGGTGCTGTCATAAGGAACCATGGCATTAACTTCCACTGCTATGCTGATGACACCCAACTCTACCTATCCATGAAACCTGATGAAATTGTACATTTACCCAAGATAGAAACTTGCCTGCAAGATGTAAAATCTTGGATGGCTAACAACTTCCTGCTCCTCAATTCTGATAAAACTGAGGTTATGCTTGTAGGCCCCGATCAATTGAGAATGACACTATCTAGCCATCTATCCACACTCGATGGCATCCCAACACCCAATACTAGCATCAAAAACCTTGGTGTAACTATCAACCATGACCTCCTATTTGACTCACACATAAAACAGATCTCAAAGACATCATTTTTTCATTTACGCAATATTGCCAAAATTAGAAAAGTCCTATCCCTCCAAGATGCAGAAAAACTAATCCACGCATTTATTACTTCCCGACTAGATTACTGCAATGCTCTCCTGTCCGGATGCAGCATCAACTCAATAAAGAGCCTCCAACTTATACAGAACGCTGCTGCCCGTACACTCACCAGAACTAAAAAATATGAGCACATCTCACCTGTACTTGCCTCTCTGCATTGGCTCCCTGTCAAAAGTAGAATTGATTTCAAAGTACTCCTGCTAACATACAAAGCCCTAAATTACCTGGCTCCAAACTACCTTAAGGAACTAGTTGTCCCCTACTGCCCTCTAAGACCGCTCCGTTCCCAGAGTGCAGGCCTTCTCGTAGTTCCAAGAATATCAAAAACCACAGTAGGAGGCAGAGCCTTTAGCTACCGAGCCCCCTTTCTCTGGAACAATCTCCCTGCCTCCATTCGAGATGCAGACACCCTACCGAAATTCAAATCGAGACTAAAGACATTCCTCTTCAGTACATCCTATAGCCATAAGTAATTGCGTCAACTAAGCCTAACCTTAACTAAAAATACGTAGCACATACACACGTAGGGTACACACCCGCTCTGCCCCTGATCGTCTTGGGTGGGCCTAGGGGCTGAGCAGGGGGGAGAGACAACAAGGCCAATCCCGGCATGGAGGTTGCCCTGCCCATTCTGGTGGCGCGCCTCTCATCTCTCACTCCTGTGATGCTTTTCCATAGGGCCACTTGGTGGATCCCCCACCAAGTCAACGGGAAGGTAAATACAAGGTAAATTACAAGGTAAAACAGTTCACCAAACTGTTAGGAAAGGCAAATTAGCCACAGATTAGCCAACCGAAAATTGAATTTCGCCCGAAATAGCAACCGCTAGCAGACTCAAAAAACATATGCAACTAAATATTTTACCCTATTACATAAACCAAACAAATCTAAACAGATGTAATACCCCCCCAATCAACTAAACTGGACTAAAATAAATTTAAAAAAAAAATACTAAATAATATTCCCTTACACCTAGCCAGGCAGCCTCTCTCCCTCTCTCTCTTGCTCTCTCCCTCTCTCTCTCTCCCTCTCCCTCTCCTCTCATATCACATTGCTAATGCTTATAATAATACTGATAAAATGGCCATATTGCCTACTGTAAATCTACTACCCAAAGGTATCTCCTTATCTGTTTCTGAAAGAAATGTCTACTAACAAAAATGTTCTCTCTCCCTTGTAGCATGTTCCAATTGCTGATGGAAGTGGAAACATTGCTCCTCACCCCCACTACTCCTCAACTACGCATATGGACAGCCAAACTCTACCCACTCACTCTGTTCTTTTTCTTTCTCTCCTAATCCAGACTATCTTCGCTATGGGACGCTGCTGTAGTCTCTCCACCCGGTCTACCCGTAGAAACCCTCGCCCAATTGCACCCACCGCCACCGCACTGCCGTACACTTACCCTACCTCATACCCTATGCTAGCATTTATATACAATATATATTATTGCCACCATCAACCTGTTTCTCTGCTCCTACTCCCCTTACCCCTGTAACAGTAAACCTTTGAGCACAGTGTATACCCACTAAACTGGTCTTGTTTGTATCATGTATTTACCACTGGATGTCTGTATATATATTATGTACATCTACCAAATGCAGGCTATGTACAACACCTGTTGTTTCCCTTCCCCTTCTGCCACACAACCCTCCCCCCTTCCCCCCTTCCTATCTCCACCCGGCCGACCTCAAGCAGATGGGTTCCCCCTTATGTGCCGTGGTTCTGCTTAAGGTTCCTTCCTGACTAACAGGGAGTTTTTTCTTGCCCGTGTTGCCATTGTGCTTGCACTAAGGGGGTTTCAGGCTCTGGGCTCTGTAAAGCGCCTAGAGACAATTGTATTGTTATGGCGCTATATAAATAAAATTGAATTGAATTGAATTGAATGATAGAGATAGGTAGTTCCAGTTCAATGAAGTTCAAGTGCTTTGTGCTAAATAAAGTCAATCATTGAACTACTCAAACTCAAACAACAATACATTAAACGTTATATGTAACGTATTAGTGTAAACACCTTTATTCACATACCAATATTTCCAGTAACAGACTCCCGAGACCCCGGCATCTTGTTATATGTAACTTATTAGCAGCTAGCTTCTACATTGATCTTCAATTAAAGTGTTAGCAGCAAGCTAACAATAATTTTCGAAAGCTTAAGTTAAGACCTACAAATTTCTGTTTGCCCTGACAGCGTTCATGTAGTATATAAAAAACAAACCGAGTCGATGTAGACATATAAAAGTCGTGTAAACACCTTTATTCACATACAAATATTTCCAGTAACAGACTCCCAAGACCCCAGCATCTTGTTATATGTAACTTATTAGCAGCTAGCTTCTACATTGATCTTCAATTAAAGTGTTAGCAGCAAGCTAACAAGAATGGTCGCGAGCTTCAGATAAGACCTACAATATTCTGTTTGCCCTGACAGTGTTCGTGTAGTATATAAACAACAAACCGAGTCGATGTAGACATATAAAAGTCGTGTGAACACCTGTATTCACCTTTATTCACATAAAATATTTCCCAGTAACAGAATCCCGAGACTCCGCCATCTTGCTTTGATTTTTTTAATTACTCCCGCCCATCTGCACAACTTCAGCTGTCAATTCTCACACACGTCAAACTGATTGGTTACCGCCTGGTCTGCATTTGCATAGAGTTAAAGGTTCGACAACTTTAGAAGGGAGGCGGACACGGTTCGTTGCGCGACAGACGGGACTTCGTCTCCATTCATTCCCAATGAGAGCGGGACGAATAACGTCATAATGGAAACGTAGCATGAGTGCACACACACACACTCCTACACACATGTTTTATTCAGACAAACAACCTCCTTATACAGCTCATCTGTCAGTCCTCTTATCAGATTTCTGTAGACATGCCCGGAGGGCATTACTGAAATACAAGCACACACACAACCAGCTTATGTACTGTGGTGTCAAGATTAATGACTGAAACACACACACACACACACACACGCAGGGCTCTCAAGTTTTGAAGACAGGCAAGAGTGACATTCTCCCCCCCCCCCCCCCCCCGTTAGGGGGTCAAAATTAATTAATGAATTGCTTTTTACCTGACATCTTTGAAAGGCAGCAATGATTAATGCATCCATGGCCAGGATATAATAATAAAATATGACATTATTTTAAAAGTCAGAGGCAATCGGACTTTTCAACGTCCCGCACTGGGTTCGATCCTGCCACCTCTGACATCCCAAGGAGTGAGTTTCACCGATACACACCGGCTACATCTATGAATACTTGTTCTGAGCAGGTGTTGTCAGTGAACAGGCTGTAAAACTGTTGCTTAAGAGACTCGTGAAAAACTGATGCTAATTATCTGAGAAACATTTTTCAACAGCAGTCAAGTTGTCATTGTTTGTGTGAAACAAGTTGTGAATTTGTTGTAACATTAAAACAGGAGATCATGACTGTGCTCAAAGTGATGCTCGAGCTTCAGCGGTTTGCTTTGTTGGTGAACAAAACTTTCGGAAGACGTAGCAGAATCACGAAAAATTACAGGATATGCTTTTTTTCCCATTGGTTGTTGCATTAAATCTTACCCAGATACAATGGTGCTATTTTCCGATTGGCTATTGTATAGACCCTTTAGTTTTTTTGATTGGCTGATAAGTGGCAGGCTCGACTAAGAACTCCAGGGGAGACGCGCTTGACTGCCGGTTCCATAGTGAGAGTGGGGCGGCCAGAGGAATTTTGGTTGGGTGCTGCGGCATATTAAATTTATTATAAATATTTTTTTCCTGCGTGAGAAATACAATGTGTGGCGGGAGGGCGTGACTAAAGACCGAAATGAGTGACTGTCACTCTCAATGCGTGACACTTGAGAGCCCTGCACACGTGTATACACACTCACTCTCAAACTCACTCCCAGCTCCTGTACCACGGCATCAACATAGTCACCTACCACACACACACACACACACACAAACACACACACACACACACACACACGGGCAAACATATATACACACTCTACCACCATCCCAAAGGGATGTACATAACTGCAAACTGAACTCAAGAGTGTTCGGTGTGAGTGTGGTGTGTGTGTTCTGGAGCTGGCCTGTAACTTTATGGTCACATGAGCGACACAGGAGATAGACCAATGGGGATTCCTGGCTTGTGGTTACCAGGTTACAGAACTTAACAGTTGCTCATTTGTTTCAGCAACGTGTCATTCTGCCTTCACTCCCATTGGTTGTCGCCGTGTCGCTCAGTATTTGCATAAAATAGACCTCTAGCCTTTTATTGCCCCCCCCCTAGTTGGTCCCTCACCTGAAGCTTATTCTTATCCGCGTTTGCCTCTACAGGCATCTCTGTGACCCATCAATGCAGGAGCACAGGGATTCACAGGCATCTCTATGACCCATCAATGCAGGAGCACAGGGATTCACAGGCATCTCTATGACCCATCAATGCAGGAGCACAGGGATTCACAGGCATCTCTATGACCCATCAATGCAGGAGCACAGGGATTCCCAGATGGCACAGAACTCGTGGAGGGGGATCACTGCAACACATGGAAAAGACCAGATGTCTGTGTGGTTTACTAATGTTACCGTAGTGCCTGATGAAGACCTGAGGGTCAAAAGTTTGCATTTCGGCTGTGCTCACAAGTACCGTCTTTTCCTGAAGGAAAATACTGTTCCATAATGCAGAGGGTGTCTTTTGATAACAACTTATGTTTACGTAGTTAATGTTATGTAGTTTTTCTGGCCTTTTGATTAGTAATAAACACAAGCACAAACCAGACCCATCAATTTTAATTAACAAATGGATATATGTATAACGGTCATGTCATATCGGTTATTTCACTGTGCTCTGTCACTGCTTCCAGCTGTTAAACCACACATCAAATGAATACTGGTGATGCAGTTAAACGGTCATTATACTCTAATTTGCTGCATACCTTCCAGTGGTTTAGATGGTGTTCTTCTCGGCAGCAATACTAAATCATGTTTTGGAGAAAAGGAGTCAAGCACACCTCAAGCGTGACCATAAAAGGTTATGGCGCTGTGTCAAGTGAGGGTACACCTGGAATTCATCCACTGTGTTTGTTTGCGTATGGTTTCATCTAGAACCTGCATAAACAGTCAGCCTCTCTTTTAACTGTAACCTGATGTCATTCTAACCACGAACCCTGTTCTGGGCAGACTCTAACTCTCTCTCTCTCTCCACCGGTCCACCTGTCTTTGTTCTCTCCCAGAGAGACACCTGTTTTCCCACCGCCATTCCCCGGGAACAGACATCCTCGTCTCTTTGCCGCTCAGAGAGAGCAGAGCCTCGCTCTCACATTTCTCGTTAGCCAGGTAAAGACTGCTAATGGAGACTAAGCAAGTTTAGCGCGAGCAGCTAACATAAGGACTGCTAGCTAACGACAACTAGTACAAAACTGTGAATGGACCAAACGGAAGGGACGGAGCAACCAAGTCCTCCGAGATACACCGCAACATCACAGCTAAGACAACTTTCTTTATCTACGGACATCTTTATCATCCCTTCTCTGTGCCTCATCGACATCGAATCCGCCAGCACAACCCCTTTTCCCTAAGGACTAGAAACTCCGTCATAACTGGGCATTTAGCTATTCTATCATACTCACTACCTGGATAAACATACAACTGTTATATGGTTGCCATTTGTACATGTATTTTATTTGTTTTGTTCACCGAACATAACTGTTGATATATTGTCATTTGGTAGTTGGCTTCGCCACACCATCCTAGGGTTATTTTTCGAGACAAAAGATCTTGCATGCCTTAATAACCATTTACGCGAAGGGAACACTCAAACATGGCGCTGTACATAGGCTCGATCTCTGTTCATATAACATGTATGTTTGCGAAAGTGCACACACATGCACATGGAACTACGGTGATCGAATAAAGGAACACACACACGCATTCTTTCTGGTGCGCACCCGACAGCACACACCAAAGCACACACTCCCCTTTAATTCAACAGTTATTTACATTTAATTAGATTATATATTGTGTGTTTTTTAAGTCTGATCATTGTGTTAATAAACGCTTTAATTATATACACTGATGTATTTAATGTTACACAAAAATGAATGCTGCCAACCTCTTCTATTCAGAACTCCAAAGACCTTCAACCTTGCTATTATTAAGGTAACTTTGGTTGTAGTTATGAAGTTAATTATTAAATTGATAGTTATATTTTATGAGACTGATATACATTGAGACTGATTTGTGGTTGATTATTATTTTGACCACTGTGGAGGACACTACACTTTGTGTGACACTAGGTGTTCAACTTAATGTATCTGCCTTTGTGTTAAATGGTTGATGCCTGTCCAATCTGGTGAGATTGCCAACATGTTGGTGCTGTTGTCAGGATAGTACTAATGTGTCTTGGTGGCCCTCGTGAAGACGGTATCACTATTAACACACAATTGCACCCACATTTATCTGGCGCCTACTCACAAAGTAAGGTACCTACAAGTTTTGGTGCTCGTGTAAGAATGGTACAAATTGTACCTACACAAGCAGACCAGGGCCTTTTCGTCGTAGCTCGATAAGCGTTTTATCAAGCAAATTTTCAGGCTAAGATTAAAAAAAACACCCCTCCTTTTGGTTCGTGGAAGCACCTTTCAATAAATCACGATAGTAACATATCAATTAGCACTAACCTGCTCCAGCGCAGGCTAGCTTAAGTGTAGCTGGATAAGCTTGCCACACCCCCGGAAAAAGGAGGGATCCCATTGACCAAGGAGCCATATTAGATAGTTAGATTAGCGTAGGGAGAGAGTACTTTGCGATCGCCAAGATCCATTATTCCATCATGATGAGTTCTTGTATGAGCGCATTTTTGTAGTGTCGGCGATGCGGAGAACAAAGCACTCATAATTATATGACAGTGTTATTAGTACACCATAGCATATACTTATTGTAGAAAATGATACGGTGGACTCATGATAAGAAGAGAGAAATATACACAATTTCTTTTCACTGCTTCAATTTATTGCATTTGTTATTAATATATGTAGCGCCCCCAGCCCATATATGTGGTACTGTCAGTGACGCCCTGAGTTCTTACTATCTTATATGAATTCAATAACGTAAATTATGCTGTGAATATTATACCTTTACTGACTGCAATTCACCTTCTTGCAACCTAGACTAACTTCACTGTAATAAACCACTTAGTACAAAATAATGCATAGAAACATGAATCTCCACCCTTAAGGTATAGTTTAGGTACTTGTATTGAAAATGAATTCAACTGGTATACAATAAAATAAAATAAAATAGATAACACTGAATATAAAAATAAAAGTAGAATGCACTGTCATGAATTTAAATCAGATACCTTATCAAATGATAGCAGTTATCCTGCTTGTTTAACCAAACTGAACTGGTTACCTATAACCTCATACAAATCATACACAAGCTCAGATTACATCAAACATTTAAATTATGGGCCCATAAAGTGATAAACTAAGCCGGCATATATCTATTTGAAAAACCCCAAACATGAATTGTTCCTGTTTCAGACCTGATGTTGTTGCTTGTGGGCGTTGTGGCCTTTAAAACGTAAATTGGCCTTTTCACGCAAACAGTAGGCTACAGCTATTTAAACATAAGAATAGTATAAATTACGATCCTTTGTTAAATGAACATTTTACCTTATCAGAAAATAAGCAAAAAACAAATACATTGTCTGTCTGGTAAACAGACAGAAAAACCCAAAGGAAACTTAACCATGTATTTTCTACAAGGTTACATATATTTACATTAAGTCATTTAACAGACGCTTTTATTCAAAGCGACTTACAAGGAAATGTAAAACTACACCGAGGTAGGAGGTGAAGGGAATCAAACTAGCAATCTTGCAGTTACTAACTGGCAGCATTATCCTCTGTACCAGATCACACTTGCCGTCACGTATTCATACATATATATCAACCAATAAATATCCTCACACACCTTTTCTTGTCTTGCTCTTACGGCGTTGGCAGTTTTGATTTTTGCCATGATTATGCTCTTGTATTCTTCATAAGCGTTCATGTTCATCTCCTGCTCGCCAGCGGAGAAAAAAATTGCGTTTAGAACCATTATACCGTTAGAAAATCATTGTTTTGGTGATCGACCTTTCCTGCCTGGTTTAGCCTGGTTGAAATTAACCACATGATTTGGATCAGCCGTTGACAAGCCGATATTTCCTGTTCTCAATCAGCTCGCTAATGTTAACGGGCTAAAAGGACAATTGATTAACTTAGCTTCAGCCCTTACGACGAACGGGCCCCAGCGCCTTTAGTTTGTAACAAGACACAGTAAATAATCTCCGCTCTGAGATAACACAGACTGGACAAGTGTCACACCAGTGTAAGCATGTGGAAACACAAGGTGGCAGTACTGTGGTGACCACACTATGGGAAGCACAGATAAGGAGTACTGTTGAGCTGGCAACATTATTTTGTGAATATAAAACTCATATGTGATTCTTCATCAACACTTTACCACCACTCTGTCCAAATTACTGGAGCTTTTAATTATTTGCTGATACTTATAACATAGTACATAACAAGATTAGTAAGTTCGAATCGTATGTGAGAGTCCGAGTCGGTCACCCCACGATCTAGGGATGTATGCTTGGTTGGAATGGGGTTGCAGATGGGAAACAGCAGGAGACGGTGGCTTTCTTATCAAAAATATCTAGGCTATTTATTTTCACAGGGAGATGCGACAACTACCCAAAAACAGACATTTACCCTTTTCTCCCTTTTGGGCCACGGTGAGAAGGGGGGGATTTCACCTTCTCATATGGTCATTTACCAAAGCAATTTACCAATGTAAAAAATAATTTCTTTGTATTAAAATGTTAAAGGTAGGGATAGCTTTGCGGTTAGAGCTAGATGGAAACTCATAAGAGGACTCAGGAGATGTAGTCGTTGATAAAGATGGGATTCTTTATTCCCCCCAAAAAGGTCCGTAAGGCGGTAAAATAATACAATACTTATACCACAGAAAACACTGGTCAATACAAAAATAAATGGACATGATAGTCTATACCAAGTGCTCACATAAGTAATAGCAAATGGGACCACAGAGAGTTCCAAAGACGTACGTCTCTTCTCAATGGCAACTCCCCCGACACAGAGAAAAAGCACGTCTAAATAAGCCTTGACACGCACCTTCAACTGGACCATTCCAATATATTAAAATCAGGGGTGTTATAGGCAAAACACAGTTGGCTCAAAGCAGCCATAATCAATGTCCCCAAATAGCTAGGAAAACATACCGCCAGTCTGCTGGCATGTTATTGTTAACTGTATTGGCGCATGCGCCGTGTGTCTTCCATCTCTGTATTGTACCTGCATGTCTCCGGTGCGTTCGCCCGGTTTGCTCCGTGTACAGTAAAGTACCAACTACATACTTACTCTCGGTTGTGAGTTATTCCTAACTACTGGCGTGGTGGCAGCGCAAGGTCACCGAACCCAACCTCACGTCAACCATTCCCATCATAACTCGGACGCACGAGTCACTAACTGAGAAGGTAGTTGGCTAACTTATCTATCCATCTGCATAATGGCAGCTAACGTTAACCGCGCACCGAAACAGTGGTGCTTGTCCAAACAAGAGACTTTGAATTCTTTTGAAAACTGGAAGCAGAACTTACTTTACACACTGTCTTTGGATCCATTGTTTGCCCCGTTTCTCGTCGAGGGGGCGACGTGGACTAAAAAGAGTAAAAATAACGTTCTAAGAGGATTCAGAGATGACGGCGATAACTTGCCTGCAGCTCGTAGACGGACTGCTCAACAGAAAGTGAGTCATTTGGAACTGATGCTAGGTCAAATTGCCAACTATTGTCCCGTGATCTCACGCAACACTATTGTCAAAAATTCTATATCCATAGACATTATCTGGCAAGCCATTCGCCTGCATTATGGGTTTCAGACAACTGGCGCTCAGTTAATTGATTTTGTGGATATACACCTGGAAACTGATGAGCGACCTGAAGATCTATATCAGCGCCTTATGGCCTTCACAGAGGATAGCCTTCTCAAAGCCAATGTATTGACTCACCACAGCGAAGTTGTGTCTGAGGACGAGGAGCTATCCCCCTCCCTCGAGAACTTCATAGTTGTGACATGGTTACGTCTAATACACCCTGAGTTACCCAAACTCATCAAACAGCGCTATGGCACTGAGTTACGCACACGCACACTGGCCTCTATTAAATCAGAGATTTCTCAAGCCCTTGACTCTCTCCTCAACGAAATCCGCTCTGCCGACAATGCTAAAATCATGCGTGCTGCTGCCACTAGCCGGGCATATAGTAGCCCATTGCCACGCAGGCCCTCATATGGTCCCTCTGCTAGAATGCCAATAAGAACTGGCTCCCACGAGAAATCATGTCCCCTTTGCAAACAAGCAGGACGCCTGAGCAACACACACTTCCTCAGCACATGCAAATACTTACCTGAGCAGGATCGAAAATTCATGCTTAAGGCTAGGCAAATTGTTTCTGTGCTTGACGGAGACCCTGATGATGACGCACTTGTGTGCCATGAATTCCCTGATGAGCCACCTCCCCATGAATTCCCAGAGCCCACACAGCCTCACACTGCTCGCTCTGTTCAAGTCCGTCAATCTCCATACATTGACACTTTCTGCAAACACCACCATGCACGCATCATCCTTGACAGCGGTGCCACGTGCAACATGATTAGACTATCAGCTGCTCGCCGGCTTGATGTCCACATCACCCCCAGCTCCCAGTCAGCCCACCAGGCTGATGGTTCCTCTCCCATGAAGGTGGTTGGCGAGACCCGCCTCACATTCTGTCGCGACTCAAAGTCATTTCAGTTTGAAGGCCTGGTAGTGGAGAACTTGGATGTTGACGTACTAGCAGGCACCCCCTTTATGTCCACAAATGACATTTCTGTGCGACCTGCTAAAAGACTTGTCACCTTGGGCGATGGGACAGCATTTCCCTATGGCTCTACTGGTAGCCATCATGACATCAATACCGTCCGTCGCACCATTGTATTGCGTGCTCCTCCCACGTCCACCACAGTATGGCCGGGTGAATTTGTAGAGATTTGTCTCCCACCTGATGCTCCATCTGACTCTGCATATGTCATGGAGCCCCGTCTGGATGCACAACGTGTACGCAGGTGTGATGTGGCACAGACCTGGCCTCGCCCTGGGGTCGTATCCAGCGTCGCAGGGAGGATCCGTATCCCTAACCTCTCTAATGAGCCTCACATCCTGAAGCGCCACCAACACTTTTGCCAAGTGGATCCCCTCTCATCCCCTACCACTCCTCACCCAGTACCTGCTCCTTACACCAGCATGCCAATAGTCAGACACCTTTTGTCACCAGCTACTGGACCTAAGCACTCCCAGAGCGTCCAATTGGATCCGGACAACTTGCTCTCTCCTGCCATCAAGCATAGGTTCCGTACATTACTGGACCAACATGATGAGGTATTCAACCCTGCTATCCCTGGTTACAATGGTGCCCTAGGCCCTTTTGAAGCCAAAGTTAACATGGGTCCTGTTGAACCGCCCCAACGCAAGGGCCGCTTACCTCTGTATGGCAGGGACAAACTTACTGAGTTACAACAAAAGTTTGATGAGCTAGAGAATCTCGGGGTCTTCCATCGTCCAGAGGATGTGGATGTGTCGGTGGAGTATCTCAACCCTTCGTTCTTAGTGAGGAAACAGAGTGGCGGGTATCGTCTGGTGACTGCCTTCACGGACGTTGGCCGATATTCCAAACCCCAGCCCTCTCTGATGCCTGACGTCGATAGCACCATACGACAAATAGCCCAATGGCGACACCTGATAGCAACTGACCTAACCAATGCCTTCTACCAGATACCACTAGCACACAAATCCATGAAATACTGTGGCGTCGTCACCCCTTTTCGTGGAGTCCGTGTCTATACACGCTCAGCCATGGGCATGCCTGGATCAGAGACGGCTCTTGAAGAACTCATGTGCCGCGTGCTAGGAGATCTACTTCAAGCAGGTGTCGTGGCAAAGCTTGCTGACGATTTATACTGTGGCGGCAACTCCCCAGAAGAGCTGTTGAAAAACTGGTCTTCGGTTCTACATGCGCTCAGCCGCTGCAATTTACGCCTGTCAGCATCTAAGACTGTCATTAACCCTCGCTCCACGACCGTATTGGGGTGGGTGTGGTCCCAGGGTAAACTTCAGCCTAGTCCCCATCGAGTGTCCACACTAGCTGCTTGTGAGCCCCCGACAACGGTGGGAGGCATGAAGTCCTTCATCGGTGCCATCAAAGTAATGGCCCGTGTAATTCAACACTGCTCTGCCCTCCTTGCCCCTCTGGACGATGCCATAGCCGGGAAGGCATCACAGGAGAAGATCACATGGACTGACGAACTACACTGCTCCTTCAATAAGGTGAAAGAGTCACTCTCCTCGAGCCGTTCCGTCACTCTGCCGCGTCCAGATGACCAGTTATGGATTGTCTCTGATGGCGCTGTGAGAAGACCTGGCGTAGCCGCTACCCTGTATGTCATGCGCAACAACAAACTTGCTCTTGCTGGCTTCTTCAGCGCCAAATTGCGTAACCACCAGTTGACGTGGCTGCCCTGCGAGGTGGAGGCCCTCGCTATCGCAGCGGCTGTCAAACACTTTGGCCCGTACATAATCCAGTCTTCACACAGAGCATGTGTCCTGACAGACAGCAAGCCATGCGTACAAGCCTATGAGAAGTTGTGCAGGGGTGAGTTCTCTGCGAGTCCCAGAGTGTCTACATTCCTCTCTACGGCAAGCAGATTCCAAGTATCAATCCGACATGTAGCGGGCGCTGCCATTCTCCCGTCTGATTTTGCCAGTCGCAACCCCCCTGACTGTACTGACATGGCATGCCAGGTGTGCATTTTTGTGCAACACACACAGGCTTCAGTTGTGCGCCTACTGTCTAGTGAGGACATCCTGGCTGGTCGCGCTAGACTTCCATTCACGAGCAGAACGGCATGGAGATCTCTGCAGTCTGAGTGTCCGGATTTGCGTCGCACCCATGCACATCTTACTCAAGGAACACGGCCATCTAAGAAGCTTACCAACATCAAGGACGTCAAGAGATATCTCAACATAGCATCCATAACCAGTGAGGGTATGCTCATCGTGAGACGTGACGAGCCCCTCTCCCCTTCACTTGAGTGCATTATCGTTCCTAGGCAGGTTTTGGACGGTCTGTTAACTGCTTTGCACTTGCAGCTTAGCCATCCCACAGCGCACCAGCTGAGAAAGATTGTAGGGAGATACTTTTTTGCCCTTGACCTTGACAAGGCCGTCAGCCGTGTCACTGATGGCTGTCATTCGTGTGCGGCCCTCAGACATACACCCCAGGCCATTGTAGAGCAGTCCTCATCCGACCCCCCAGCTGCCGTCGGCATCACCTTTGCTGCTGATGTCATGAAACGTGCACGCCAATTAGTACTGGTGGTACGAGAGTGTGTGACATCCTTTACTGTGGCCATGCTTGTGGAAGATGAGTGTCACCAGACTTTGCGGGATGGACTCATCAGATTATGTGTGGAACTACGCCCCCTAGATGGCCCCTTTGCCGTGATCCGGACAGATCCGGCCCCTGCCTTTAAGGCCCTGGTAGCTGATTCGCTTCTCGTTCAACACAGGATTTCATTAGAGCTAGGGCGAGCCAAGAACCCCAATAAAAACCCTGTCGCAGAAAAGGCCGTGCAGGAGTTGGAGGAGGAACTGCTCAGGCAGCAGCCACGTGGTGGTCCAGTATCAGCGAGGCTCCTAGCCATAGCAACTGCTTGCCTGAACTCCAGAATCCGGTCACGCGGCCTGTCCGCCCGAGAGATGTGGACACAGAGAGACCAGTTCACCTGCACTCGGTTGCCTCTGGCTGATGAGGAGCTTATACGGCTGCAGCATGACAAGCGGGTACAGAATCACCCTTATAGTGAGAAATCTAAAGCTCCTAGGGGGAAGACCCTACTCCCCACTTCAATCGAGGTTGGTGACCTTGTCTACCTTCACGTGGATCGCAACAAATCATGCAGCCGCGACCGATACCTCGTTGTTTCTGTCGAGGGCCTCTGGTGTGGTTTGCGCAAATTTGCAGGTTCACAGCTTAGAGACCTCACCTATCGTGTCAAGACAAGTGACTGCTACAAAGTCCCAGCCACCTGCCCCGATGCCAGCCGTGTCTCCAGCTTCGACGACGCATCAGATGACGACGACATGATGGCTCCAGCTATGCCCCAGGTGGTATTCCCCCAGATACCCCCTCCCGCCATCCCCCCCGAAATAGCATCAGTGCCCACTCCGATGGGTCAACACCACTACTCCACAGCCCTATCCTGTGAGTTGCAGGAGGCTCCTGAGTCTACACAAGCTGACCCTGACGTTGCGCCCCTCTCACCAAGGCGTTCCACCAGGCAGCGTCGCCAGCCCTCTCGTCTGAGTGACTATGTCATGGACTTGTGATGGACTTTTTGCGTATCCCTTTTCATGAACCTTACTTCACTGCTCCTTGTATGTGTAATGCCATACTGTTCTCATTCTCACGTGTATAGCTGGTGTAGGTTTAACACAGCTCGTTTTGAGTCCTGCCCATATAACATTTAGCTAGTTTGCCTGTATGGGTGGTCATTTTCGATAATTGTGTGTTACAGTTTGAGTTATTGTGGTCTGTAATGTAGTGATCTGTTGACATGCTCTCTCACACAGGTAAGCGGTGGGAAGAAGAAAGGTGGTCACGCCAGTCTGCTGGCATGTTATTGTTAACTGTATTGGCGCATGCGCCGTGTGTCTTCCATCTCTGTATTGTACCTGCATGTCTCCGGTGCGTTCGCCCGGTTTGCTCCGTGTACAGTAAAGTACCAACTACATACTTACTCTCGGTTGTGAGTTATTCCTAACTACTGGCGTCTTGATTCCACTCACGCCTCTTCAGTCGCCTCTTCAGTCCTCTCCTCTCTACGGATGACAGCTCCACTGGGTGCACAGTAGATTCACTGAAAGCTGTGTGACAAAGCATGTCAGCCAGTTCCCATCAGACCACCAATTGTTGTATATTTTGTTACATCATTCATAAATGTGACTTCTTGTAGAGAAAAGGAAAAACCCTGTCGGCTCAACAATTCAGATATTTATTTATAAGCAAAGCTGTTATATGCCATTACAGAAATGTGACCTATGATAAGACACAATCAAGATGAATAGATGCTGAAGATTATTACCTAAAGATTGCACCGGATCAGCTCTATTCTTTGATAGTATCTCCCTGATAAAATGCAACCCTGATTCCAAGAGTGTGCGAAAATTTGTGATATCAACACCATCCTCTAGCAGATTCTGTATTTCATCTGCCTTTTTCAAGAGATTTGCAATCACCTCTCCTGTTTCCTGATCACTGAGAAGAAAAATGAATCAGAGAGGTTTATTAATGTCATATTGTTGCATTCATTGATCCATTCTCCACAACAGAGTGAGACTTATTGATTATGTATTAATTAATACTTATTAAGACTTTTGTTATGAGAGATTTAATTATAAAATTGGCAATGTAGAAATAACAAATAACAGCATGCTGATCTGACTGTATTCTACCTGACATTTACAGTGTGACTGTTCTACATAGAAGTGACTATGCAGTTCGCTGTCAGTCTGACGATAAGGATTATGTCACGTCAATCTACTTTGTAGAAACTGCAGATTATGTTGCACCTCTTTAAGAACAGTTTTCAGCAGTGACATGCGGTGAGGTTCGTGGCTGGTGAGGCACTGACTCTTTTAGAGTCAAATTTACAAATACATAAACCCAATAGAGTATCTAAGATCACCATTTAATTGGCAGCTTTCACATTGATTACTGGTTGTTTTTCATATCAGCATTCTTTACACACACATAGGTAATGTGCATACAGTAGGCAGCTGCTAGCTTGTGATGAATTCATGTGTAAATATTATGCACTCATGAATATGAACTTGTGAATATAAACTCTTTCTTACGAAGTTGCACAAGCACCCTGAGGGTTTCTACCTTTTCCCATTATAATTTTAAGAGTTAAATCGAGGACACTATAACATCAGCTAGATAACCAGCTATCATTTCATGCAAATTGAACTCTTCCGATTAACTCGTAAGGTTATTAAGTGTCATTAGCTAGCTAATTAGCTAACGTAGCAACAGGATAACCATTGCAACCAGGAAACACAACTTACCTACAATTTAAGTTTAATTTCTCAAAATCAGCTCACCAATAAAAAGCAGTCTTGGGTTCAAAGTGATCACAACCACTTGTGTGATGTTAAATGGCTTCACATAGACAGGGGTGCAAACTCATCAGGGATGAAAAAGGTGACAACGATGCGAACCCCCTAGGAGGGTCCGGGGCATGCTCCCCGGGGAATATATTTTATATACAAGAACATTTTGCACATTTTAAAGTTCAATGCATCAATCTGGTGCACTTTGACAACAAAATGATGAGGCTAGATCTATGAAAAACTTTGTGTTGTTGTAAACAATTTTGTGCTCTGGTAACAGTTTCATCATAAACATTCCTGTGTTGAATGTTGCACGAGCACAGGCCAACCCAACCACCCAGCCCGATACCCTCCCGACCACCCACTCCAGTCTACTTCACCAAAGCACATTACGTCACAGATCTCCATCAGGTATTAAGCAAATAAAAGGGCCAACTATTGGAACAGAAAATCAACAGAGGCTGCATCAGGCATGGCCTAGCTTCTCCGTGTTCTTGAAAAACTGTGACAGTGGGAACCCATATTATTTTCCCTTTACATTACTCTTTGAGTCTAGGTTGTCAGGACAAGGCCCATTTGCACCGGACTCCTGCCTCTAGTTGAGCCACAGTAATGGCATCCTCCTCCTAAAATTCTCTCATTCTGAAAACAAACTGAAGTAGGAGAGTGGTAAGTTTGTTAAGTTGCAGTGAAGCGCCCAGCAGTAGAAAACGGGTCAGTGCTTCAGATTACATACATATAGGGAACTGTGGTCAGGGGAGGCAGAGCCTCATGAAAAGTAAAAAACAAATAATGATCAAATAAAATAAATATTAATATGTATCTACTGATCTATGCTTTAAATTAAAGATTTGTATGATCATTTATAAATTAATCATTTATATAATCAAAATCGCTGAATTTGACCATGTCCTGTTCAAACAGAGAGGCGACGCGCGAGGTGAGGCAGCAACGAGCTGTGCCTCATCTCAGATTGTGCAATCCCTCACACACTGGGTTGAGCGCATGCCTTTAGCTTTCCCATTGTTTGTCATCACTGAAATATTTGTAGACACTTTTATTATGTCGTTTGTATCCATAGAATAGGTAATGTAATGTATTTCACGTATGTGAAGAAGCTATTTAGTCTTGCTGATCTGTCATAAAACCACAGTGAAAAAGCACATAGGGGAGGCAAACCTAACCTCTGCCTCAATAAAGGGGCTGTGCGAGAGCCTGGAAAATGGACTTCCAATCCAGTGAAGTGATAAATACATAATGGGAGACCAATGCCAGAGCTAAAAGGTTTGCTTCAAACGACAGGACAGAAGATAATTTTAGCAGCTAAACTCCGGACCAAACTCGGCTGACGGCCATGTCTTAAATGTAAATGTACATTTGTCGGCGTTTTCACGCTTAGATTTGTCAAAAGTTACCGAGAAAAAGACACTGTACTATCCGATAACACCGTTATTGTAACCAGCAAAAATGATTGATGTGATTTGCGAGGCGTCTGTCAGCCAACTGTCTGACTTTAGCACGTTAGCCTACGTTAGATAGCATAACGTTATTGCAGCGTACCAACGTCACACTTTAGCGTACATGCCATCTTAAAAAGGCCGCTCGAAATCAACGCTTTCACCCGAAACATGGGTTGGCCAAACGAACAAGCTTGAAAAAAATATTCATGACAGCTTAAGTTCGCAAATTACTTGGAGGACCCCCCCGCCCCCCAAAAAAATTTTTTTTATTGCAGATCTACACGAATCACACAAATGACCTATTTTGGATCAAAAACGGCGAATTTCGCCGAAAGGTGACGAGTTTGCACCCCTGCATAGACATAAAACAAGAGAAATAATGGGAAATCAACAGAGCTGCCGCTGTAAGTTCAAAACCCAATTTATTCTTGAGGTTCCAAACATGTTCAAAGCAATTTGGCTTTGAATGTGAGAAGTCGATCGAGTTATCTTCTGTCCCGTCGCTTGAAGCATACCTTTTAGCTCCGGCATTGGTCTCCCATTATTAATCATTTCACGTTTGGACTGAAAGTCCAGTTTTAAGAACTGCTTCAGCTTAGCAATACAATCTTCCATTTTCGCAGTCAAGTAGTCGCGTAAGTGTAGAAGAAGAGCAACGTTCCCCAGCATAACCCCGACAGGTGCGTTCTCGCACGCCCCCTTCATTGAGGCAGAGGTACTGTGTGCGTTTTGAGCTCAGCTCAAAGGTTCTACGCATGCGCATGCATGCGCAAAACCCAGTTTGGAGCGATTGTGCAATCCTAGGTGAGGCACTGCCTCACTAGCTCCCATAGACAATACATGGTGCTGTCATGGTAAAAGGTGTCCGGGCACCAGAAGGGGTCCGGGCGACGTCATAATGGCTTTCGAACGACTCTTGAGTGACAGTTGCTATACCAACGCTAGCATTACGTAACCTGGACAGTACGTAACCCGGACCCCTTTTGGCTATCAGTCAGTGAGTCTCAAGAGTCGTTCGAAAGCCATCAGCTACTTTTTAATCGCTTAATATCGTGCCTAAACGGACACTACGTAACCCAGACGCCTTTTGGCTATCAGTCAGTGAGTGTCAAGAGTCGTTCAAAAGACATCAGCTACTTTTTAGTCGCTTAAGATTGTTGCACAACGGGGGAATTGCTAATCGCTAACGAGATGCTAGTGGCTAAACCTATGTGCTTACTTACAAGAGACTGGCAGCCAATATTAAGCGACTAAAAAGCAGCTGATGGCTTTCGAACAACTCTTGAGACTATCTGACTGATAGCCAAAAAGTGTCCGGGTTACATAGTGTCCTTTTAAGCACAATATTAATAGACTAAGCTGTAGTTTTAGCTACACCTGCCTTGCAGGTATCCTGTAGCAAATGTCAACAGGTTTCGCCGCTAGCATCTCGTTAGCGACTATCAATTACTCTGTTGTGCAACAATTCCCTGTTTTGTGAAAATGTAATTGTGGGGGCCGTCAGATATGTCTAATAATCACAACACATTAAGGACTTTCTTAGAGCAACACAACAAAGGAATTACTAATCGCTAACAAGATCCTAGCGCAAACCTGAAATTTCATTACTTTGATACTATAACAAACTAGCGAGTCAACAACTTTCCTAACACAGTCAAACATCAAGCACATGGTTGTTTTGATTGGTTTATTGCAGGTCAAATACAGGCAAGCTGGTCTCAGGTAGACAAGTATAATGGGAGAAGCTCTGGGGTAAATTGCGTTATTGAGGTATTTAATGCAGCGCAAGTCTGTCACTTCCAAAAAAGTGTCCGGGTGACGTAATGCTAGCGTTGGTATAGCAACTGTCACTTAAGAGTCGTTCGAAAGCCAATATTACATCACCCGGACCCCTTTTAGCACCCGGACACCTTTTGCCATGACAGTGCCTCACCTGACGGCACGTCCCTTGTTTTCTCCCGTCTATTTGAATAAGACATGCGCAAATTCAGCGAATTCAGCGATTTTGATTATAAAAATGCTCGAAATGATTGGAATCATGCAGAAATTACACCTATACCACAGATTAGTAGAGAAATATGAATATTTATTTTATTTTATAATTTTATTTTTTTTTACTTTTCAAGAAAGTAAAAACCTGCCTCATATGACCGCACGTCCCTGGTTTTCAGGGAATTTAGTACTGTATCAAATCTGACCCTTTAACACAGACAGCAGTCTCCAAATTATAATAAAAATTAACATGTTATCACATTATCAGCTACTTGTTGAATTGCAGAGGTTACAGGTAAAGATGTATGACCTTGTGTTGTGTTGTGAGGTCCTGATGAGCTGTGAGACATCATTGAGGCTCTGTTTGTATTCCTCTAGAACACTGTTCAGTCTTTCTGCACTCCAGGTCTCTTCAATCATGTCTGCGGCTGCTACAATAAAACATGAGGAGAAAATATCTTGTGTAGCGTCACATCAGGGCATGTTGTCATACATTCCAGTTGTTTTATCACAATGACAAATGATACACCTTAATGGAGAAAATGTTGTACCAATTTTGTACCGATTTTATTGTTATGTAATATTTCAGTGCCAAATAATTTGAAGGAAGGCAACTTCACTGTGTATTGTTGTGACTGTTATAAGACCAGACACACAGGTTACTAGGGAGTGTGAGCGCATTGTTTACTTCATTAATTATTCCCATTGGCATACCTAGAGCCTGCATCAATGGGTTTGGGGATAGCTGAAGAGGGCATACTTAGAGGCACCTGTAGGTAGGGCATACGTATTGCCTATGGGATCCATATTGAAACCGGAAGTGGGTACTTTACTCCTGTCTCTGGTTGGTTAAAACTTGTCATCTGACCTGAACAGAAAATGACGAGGACCTTTGTTTTATTCTTGAGGAACCATGTAGATTGCCTTACTTTTAATGTTTTGTCACGTTGTTGAAGTTCAAGTTCAACATTAATAGCAATTGAATTACACTTGTGTCAGTGTAATCGCCGGTAATAGCGGTAAATAAATGTAAACGTAAATAACTTGAATGACTGATAAAGGATATATGTTACACATCACAAACACACGTAATTGATGTTTTTTGTGTGAAAATTAGGTCATTGGTTAGCTTAAATTTTAGTATCTTACGCAAGCTAATTGACCTAGCTAGCTAGCTAGCTATACGGTGCTTGGTTAGCTCAAGCTAGCTATACGGTGTTTTGGTTAGTTCAATCTAGCACTCTCACAGACACACAGACACACACAATCAATGTTTTTTTTGAAAAATTAGATAATTGGTTATCTTAAATAACAGTATTTTACGTGAGCTAATTGACCTAGCTATGTACTATACGGTGTTTGGTTAGCCCGCTATCAAATGGTTGTGGGCAGTGCCTGACGTTACCTGAGGGAAAATAAAACACTAAGGTTGCGCGCCTAAATACGGTTCATTCTCGCAAATGCTGTGAAACAGAGGTTGATATCTCCCCATGCTATTTCAATTGTTTTTCCGTGAGGATGCATCAATGTTTAGTTTTTCCACATTGTGTCACATACGTTAGCTAACTACCTAGCTATATACTATACGGTTTTTGGTTAGCTAAAGCTAGCACTGTCACAGGCACGCACGCACGCACGCACACACACACAGCCCGTAAATGCAACCATTTCTGAAATAGTCGTTGAAAAAGTCAACATGCTTCAGTGGTCTGCTTCTTGTTAAAAAAAAACAAACACCATTTTTCATTTTCTGAACTCATTTCAATAACATATAGCATGATGCATACCAGGAGGTGTTCAGGGGCTTAGTAAATCTAGGCTATTGCATTGGTGTGCTACATTGTTTTGTATATTTTGCATTACGCATAGTGTTACGGACAGTTAGTGCAGTCACTTCGTGACATGAGCAACAGACATTTAACCCGATGTGAAGTCAAGCCAATGCGGCAATTTGTTTATTTACACTAGCTTGTAACTATTAATAGCTTATTTGACACGGTATAAAAGTTTGATTAGCACGCTAGTTGTGTGTTTGGTCGTATAGCTTCGTAAAAGTTCGGTTAACAAGTCAGTTGAGTATTGAGCCGTATAAAAAAAAAAAAAGATTGTTTAAAAATCAGGCTATCGACACAATTTCTCAACGAAAAAGTAAAGGTTCTGGTATTAGCCAATCAAACGTAGTAAAGTACCCACTTCAATACGGATCCCATAGGAAATACGTATCCCCTACATACAGCACCTTCATGAACAGGGCACAAGCATGGCTGAAGATGGCATACTTAGGGGCACCCTAATCAATTGGGCACAAGTATGGCTGAAGATGGCATATTGAGGGGCACCTTAATCAATTGGGCGTAAGTGCTGAAGATGGCATACTTACAGCCTCAAGCACATGGGCCTATGTAAACCTGAAAAACCCTGTTAGATGGGCATTCTGTCATGGTTGTTGTGAGGAACTCTCTCAGTAATGCTTCGGTGTATTTGTTGTTGTCTGATTGGTGTCCTAACTCAGGGGGTTTCAACTGGTTTTGTCCCAGGGACTACCATTCTGACCAGAAAGTAATCCGCGGCCCACTTATGTGCCAGTGATTCCCAAACCCTTCTTTTTCATGTTTGTAACCGCTGCCACGCCCCCTCCCCCTGCACACATATTCTGCCTATAATACTTGTCAGTGTAATTCCTTCGCTGAATATGGGTCTACATCAGTATTTTGGGCAATGCGACTTGGCTATTCAGACATAAATATGTCGACGGGCCCAGGTATATTTATAAAAATAAAAAAAGTCAATGGTGAACTGATCAACATAGGCTCATGTCGCGGACCCCTGCAATGCTGTCGCGGACCACCAGGGGGCCACGGACCCCTGGTTGAAAACCCCTGTCCTAACTAATCGTGAACGTGGGACACCAGACACCACTGTTGAGCCTTTTTGAGGTGCCGTGGGCCTAATTCAGCAAAACACTGAGGAAGGAATTTGACAATTGCTCAAGTGCTCTCTTTGTTGTTGTTGTTGTTGTTGTTGTCGACCATCTCAAGCTGGAAGATGCTCTCCTGTTAGCAGACTCCTACAGCAACAGCCGTTACCCATACACCAAGACCATGGCTTCCCCCACAGAGCTGTATGGTCAGCCACACAAGCTGGCCCTGTAGCACATCAATGAAGTCCTGAAGCAGAGCCCAGCGACATGCTCCACCACTGTCCTGCTTGGACGTGACCCCCCTGTTAAGGAAGTTGAGCCACGGAAGTCAGAGCAGCCCAAGAAATACTGCCCTTTCTGTGACAACATCCAGCAATACTTCAACCAGTGCACAGCATTCAAACAGCTGTCAAAGGAACAGAACGTGAGCTGGATCAAGTCAGGGAAACAGTGCTGGAGCTGTGGAAGACCAAGCAGCGCAGTGCTACCTGAAGGCCAGATGGCAGAAGTTCAATCAGACACATATGGAGGTGCTGCACGAGGTGAACCCCAGAGCAGAGAAGTCAGCCCCCAAAGCCAGTCAGCCGGTGACAACATGAGGAGTAGTTGTGTGCTGCTAAAAATGGTGAAGGTGTGCCTGTACAATGGCAATACGATAATGGAGATGTACCCCATCCTGGATGACAGATCCGAGTGCACAATTCTCCTTCACAGTGAGGCTCAGGAGCTGGGTCTTCAAGGACGGAGTGAGGATCTGGCACTCTTAACTTTCCGACGAGACAGGGAGGGCAGTTTTGTTGTGGCAGATTGCTCTGTTTCTTTTCTATCAGAAGACTGGAGACTGGTTGTAGAAATCTGGAGTTTTATTGTAATCAATAAGCTACAATAAGGAGATGGTCCATGGATTAGCTCGATCTCTCTGTATGAACGTTCTGCATCCTATTTTAAGGCCTGATTTATGGGGTGTGTCCTGTTCTGGCTGTTTGCCAAAACCAATCAGATTTATCTATTTCCCATTTCCTTAACTTACCTAATTACCCCCATGTGCGTGTTTCCCTGAGATTCCCTGAGATCCTTGTGGGTGTGTGTGTATCCTGAAACCCTCTGACCCCTTGTGTGCCTGAGGCTTCTCTGAGAACATCTGACCCCTTCCTCATCTGGTGTTAATTGGCGCCTGTGTAATGGTCTATGTCTGCTTCCTGTTAAGTCTACTCTTCCTAAAGTGAGACTCTACTGATAAGCTAATCCGTGTCCATCTTAACATAAAAATATCCCACATTTTCCTTTTCTGTGGCATCAGCCAGTCACCCCTAGAAGCAGTTCCGGATTGAGCAAGCATTCACCTCAGCAGAGCTTGGCCTCTCTGAGACGGACCGAGCCTCGGGTTAGCGTCAAAATGTGGTTTTGGCCAAAAAGATCAGCAATAGAGTGAGGGTTCAAAGTTATATGCTTTTATTAACTCTTCAATGATGTTTAGAAAACCTGCTAAGCCTCTCTATAAGCAGAGGACATCAGTCAGCAGTCTCTAGAAACACCTGCTAAGCCTCTAAGTAGGCAAAGGACAACATTCAGCAGTCGCAATGAAAAGAAAACCTGCTAAGCCTCTCTATAAGCAGAGGACAACATTTTGCATAATGCAAATTTCCAGTATGCAAAATGTGAGTTCACTGTTATCTTCTGTTCACTGAGTTACACTATTTAGCCACTTGCTAAGGTGTCCTTATGATACAAAACTGTATGAGCTTAAAGCTTAAAGCTTGCAGCTACGGTGCGTGACTTTCTTGGATCTTGAACTGCCAGTGTCCTGGCTTTGAATGACAGTGTTGACCTACTGTAAATATTCTGAGAGACAATTGTTCAGTTTTGGTTCAAAATGATAATAAAATGAAATAACTAATTGATTTTTTCTTCTTACAGTGTTCTTGAACAGTATCACGCGATGTTTTATCTTTGTAACCCCTTTTACCATTGACTGAAAAGGATCCTCTTTAGACTTCTTCTGCACAACTGCACTGCACTAGCTTTGAAAATTAGTTTCCTGTCCACTTACAGTCGAAGCTGCTCTCATACTGTTGTCATTTTCTTGATACATATCCTTGACATTCATTTAACACATGGAAATCATTAAATGTTGCTTTGGAAGACAGAAATCTCCCCTCTGAATAATTAATAAAAGCAGATCCTACTTGATTTAATCCTGTGTGGATTCAGTCCTGTTCGATGTGTCAAAGAGCTGAAGAAGAGGCAGAACATGAAGTCTGTGATGTTTTCCTTGCAAATAAGTTAAACTTGAATAGCAACCTTAGGCAAATATGGGACAGACCAAGGACATCCTTCTTTAAAGTCTATCAGGTGACTCTTATACTTGATTAAAGTCAGAATTTCATATTTCCCTATCACCCTCTTTAAACATTTTGAAATGAACACATGTTGATCACTAAACGTTGCTTTTGAGGACAGAAATCTCCCCTCCACTCTGAATAATTAATAAAAGCAGATCCTACTTGATTTAATCCTGTGTGGATTCAGTCCAGTTCGATGTTTCAAAGAGCTGAAGAAGAGGCAGAACAGGAAGTCTGTGATGTTTTCCTTGCAAATTAGTTGAATAGCAACCTTAGGCAAATATTAGATTAGATTAGATTAGATTCAACTTTATTGTCATTGCACAGAATACAAGTACTGAGGCAATATGACATTCATTTACATTTAGTCATTTAGCAGATGCTTTTATCCAAAGCGACTTACATATGTGCGACTTACAATGTATAAACATTTTACATTTACACTGATGGCACACTGCACATCAGGAGCAATTAGGGGTTCAGTGTCTTGCTCAAGGACACTTTGACAGGGAATCGAACTAGCAACCTCCTGATTACTAAACGACTTATCTACCTCCTGTACCACTGTCGCCGACATTCATATTGACATTCTTGGAATGACATCCTTCTTTAAAGCCTATCAGGTGACTCTCAGGCAGCTCAAAGACAACAGGCAAATAAAGTAGACCTCAGTTTCCAACTGAAAGTGTAAGACGTGTCCATGTTCCAGTACCAGCAATACACACATTATTCAACAATACAGTCATAAGTAGGTTAAAATATGACATTCTGCAAGTCTGCTTAGGGCTGGGCAGGTTTGGTCATGCTTTTGCCATCAAAGAATTGGATCCTTATCTAGGGGACAAGATCTCCAACTACTCTATAAAGAATTCTCAGAGCAGGGCAGACAAGGATCCTTATCTCAGGGAGCCAGTTTTTCCTCAGAAAAGCTTGATACTGTGTCACAGCCAGTCAATGCATGAAACACAGGAAGAGCACGTGCCTTCTCAGGCCCAAGTCCACCTGAGATTTCATTTCACTTTTTCCAGTACCAAATGCCAACCAAAGCTCATCCGCTGGCTTTAGACCTTGAGCTGCTGCCACCGCCAAAACCAAAACATCGGTATCAACAGATCATAGGTCTCTGGTGACCATGCTGTGCTGCATGAGCCACATGTAATAACATGCGGGTAATAACATGCAGGGTGCATGGAGAAATTTAGGACAGATCAGCTACGGGTCTGCGTGACTGCTACATCATCTGTGACAACAAGCTGTTCATCCTCCAGCACAACATCAAGCCATCTGAGCAAAGCATCTGAGAGGAAGGTGAACAACTCAGTCTTATTGCCGTCTACTCTGAGAACATTTTCAGAAAGTTTCTGAAACATATAATTCTACCCCTTCATAGAGGCATTCAGAAAATGACTGTTACGGAGGAGATAAAATAGCCTTTCATTTTTCAGTAAAGGACAACAAGTTTTGAAAAAAATTATATAGTTTACAGTGCATTAGCGAAAATATAGCACATATCTGTGGTATCTTCCTACCAAGTACAGTCTCATACCAACAGCAACCTACCATTTCGAACTGGCGTTAGCACGTTAACTATTTATGTAGAACAGGGTATCACTAGGGGGAAAAATATTTAAAGAGTTTTTCTTAATTTTAGATATGGAATTTAATCTAAATTTAACGTAAATTGTATATATTTACTTGGAAGCCTAATTAGAACATATGACAAATATGAACACGGGGTTTGTTGCAACAGTCAAGTCATACATCTCAGATGAATTTTAACTTGGAGGTGACACCAACATGTAACTTGATATCTGTAGGTAAATGGCCTTGATTTGTGAGAACAAAAAAAGATTCTGGACTAATGTTACATTACTTATTTTAATTCTGCGTCACAAAATGTATGATTCAATATTGAAGTTATCCAAATCATATGCAATATACGTAACTTTATTGCTATTACAAATTCCTTGCTAATCATGGCTACCACCTTTAATTGTTATTCATTTTAAATATGTTTTTTAAGTATAAAATTCCAAAAACTATGTATGATGACTAAATTTAACCAACAAGATCATCAACATCATATTATATTCCATAATAATAAGAAAATTGATCTGAAAACTACTAATTATCTAAATCATTTTGGACTGTCTTTGGCTATAGGCTATGTGTACCAATGTTCACGCTTTTATCACAAAATGCACAATTGTTCAGGTTATCCGCCCCACTATGAGGCCTTTTTAACACGGAGCGTGTTGCAGCTGTCACCTGCCAGTTGTGCACTGTTTAGGGTGACCAGACGTCCGGATTTAGGCCGGACAGTCCAGATTTTCAATGCCCTGTCCGGCGTCCAACGCAGCATCAATCCGGACGTGTATTTGTCCTCCTTTTTGGAGTTGCACTGGGTCTAAAGAGCTCTAGAATATTTTGCTGGAACGCAGTCTAACAAATGATTGGCTAAAAGCGGTCTCAAATAAATATCTGATAGGCTTAGGTTAGGTTCTAACCCTATATTATAGGTTAAAAACGTAAACACGGCTCCATGTGCTGGCTATGTCTTATCTACGCTGTTGGCTACTGTAAGATAAATTCAGTTCAGTACGAAATTATTAAACAGCTTATTTCTATTAACAAATATATGCAGTTGGAAATAAGTATACTGTAGTGTGGGAGAGGATTCTCGTCTCCCCCTGCCATGTGTTTTGCAGACAGAGAGGCCTAAGATACAATGGCCGGGTACAAGGTCAAGTCAGTGGCCTACAGATAATGGCCATCTGCAGAAGGGAGGACAGAGGCTCACAGAACAGAACAGAACAGAACAGAAACATAATTGCCATTACTAGAACATAAAGTCCCAGAGAGGCGTATACCTGAAGGCCCCCAGGAAGTAACCTCAGTGAAGCTGGACTTAAAAGACTAATTTCTCTATGTATAAGCTAGAATGCATTCTCCAGTCTTGGGTGACAGAGCTCTCGTGTGAACGCAGCCAGACTGTAATTGTGTGACTATATACCAGTAAAACTCAACTTGTTCAACTAAGTGCTTCATTTGGCGGTCTCTTACTCTGATCCTCTGAAACCAACACGCAACTACAGTTTAATTTAACACTACATTGACAGAAAGTTAACACATAGAAGAAAACATGCCAAAACGTCAGACGTCGTTCAACCCAGAATGGACAAAAGAACATGTTTTTATTTAAAAAAGCAGTCAAGACTCCTTTCATGGCTTCTGAACTCTCTGTCACTGTGATGTTGACATAAGCAGTCAGGGTGAAACTGCCATGGAAAGACATGCGGGAACAGAGAAGCATAAAAGTAACAGAGGTGCCGCAGATATCTCTTCACTCAAAAAATGTTTTCGAGAAGGTACGTCGCCGTTGGATTACAAAATCTCGGCTGCTGAGCTGTGTAAGGTTTACCCAGGGGCGGCTTTAGTAAATTGGAGGCCCTGGGCTAAGAATTCTTTATACTTCTAATGAATGTTTTCAACTGAAAGTTCCAAATCATTCTCTCTCTATCTGTTAATTTGTCACGCCATATTGCTGGGTCTTCACTGATCTCTGAATGCCATTGCTGTTACTCGCATTGGTGACATCCAGCTATCATCCAGCTGTGTTTGAGCAGTGATGATGACACTGGGAGTATCATGCGCGTCGTCAGTGCAGGTGTCATTGTCCAGGATATGGGCAGCTGTGGCATAGACATCTACATATGACTATGAGCTGTGGTACATGATGGCTCCCCCTTTGTAGAAACAAGGCAGGCAGGGTTAGTTGGTGCTGTTGTAGCTGTTTGTCTGCTGCTGCTAGCATTAGCTAAACTTGGCTCATCAGCACTCATTATCAGATGAACTTGAAACATTATCAGAAATGTCCACTTCCACGGACAAATTCTTGATTGGAAATATTGTGTTACCTTAGGTAATTTCTCTCTGAACTTCTCATCCTTCCTTTTCCTCTTTCTTTTCTCACTGCCACTTAGAATTTGTTTCATGCTTAACTTTGCGACCACAAGACAAATTGTCTGTGACAGAAACGTCACGTGACCTGGAATATTTTTTCCATGATGGATTTAAAATACATTTTAGGCTGATACAGAAAATAAAATAATCGTGTTTTCATGCTTATTATGAATTATCATTTGTTTGAAATGACAATTGATTTATTTAAATTCTTAAACAAATTTATAAAAAAAACTTGGAAGTACGGCGAGGCCCTCCTGATGGCAAATCCCGCCATTGCCCAATGGAACGCACCACCTCTGGTCACATGATCTGGAATCATAGGTTTCATGATGGATTTAAAATCAAATTTAGTTATAAAGAATAGAATTAAAGAATTGTGTTTTAATGCTTATTATGAATTGTCATTCGTTTGCAATGACAAGTTATTTATTTTAATTACTGGTGGCTGAGGCCCTGGGCAACTGCCCGCCTTGGGTTTACCAATTTTACTGAGATATTTGCACTTTGAAGAAGGTGTACAACATGCCCTGTTGGATTTTTACAGTGACAGCAACGAAACTTCAGAGGCTATAACAAACCCGCTGCTGGCTAAACTAGATATGTCTGGTCTAGATATGAAATACATGTCTGGATATGCAGCAGACAACGCCAGTGTCAACAGTGTTAGTGTCATGGAAAACACAACGGTGTTTATCAGAAGTTGAAGCTGACTCAGAAAGATTTTTGAACGCTGATAACGGTATTGTCGCTATGTTGTTATGTGTCCCAGCAGGAGATGAACAGGCCTAGGGGCAGTGGGGGCTTGGTGACCATGATGACAGAGGTGCTTTTGTCTCTTGAGCTTCTGCAGAGGGTGAAGGTGGAGTTTGCTTGAATACAGGTAGACTGCTGCACACGTACACAGATGAAGACACTGCACACAAGTCCCCAATAGACTGAATCACTTTAGAAATTCTGTACTTTTTGAGCCGTTAAATGTTAACCAAATGTGTTTGGTTTTCTTTATGCTTTGAAAACATTAATGCATCTGTTTATTATTTATTATGTATGTGACCTGTGATTTAATTTGTACATTTTAAGTCCACAAATGTTATGCTTTGTGGCACTCAGCACTTTAAAAGATTCATCTCAGTGGTCAGTTTTTGAACACCACAATGTATTGAATAAATACAAATACTGTGAACAAACACTTTTTGACTCTTCAAGAATATTTTTTCCTATTCTGTTACACATATATCATGCATCAATCACACAAAGTTGTATTGTAGAGGGGAGCACGCCAGAGTCCTATGTAATTATTCATAGCCTCACGAAATACTGCATAGTGTACGGCGGACAGAGTTTGGACACTTTACATCTTTGGACGTATTGTTCGTATTGACGGAGCTTTGGCATTCATGAACCAATAATGAAGTTGCATAAAACACGCTACCTAAACGTGTTCGTTTATGATGCCCCAGCTCGCTAAATGTGCTGTACAGGGAAGCCACCACGTCATTTCAAATCATTAATATCTCAACGCTGTTTAAACACGAAGGGGTAGGCCTATTGATTATTTAATTTATCATATGGACCAAGCATTGGTTCACCACCATTCTTCTCAATAGCGCAGATAACAACTGAAATCCACCTAATCTAAGCAAGAGAAAAAATGCTAGAGTGAAACGATACAATTCCCCTTGAAATTACAAAGCACATTAACTCACACAGTTCACACTTCACTTCGCACTAGCCTATCACATCGTGCATAGACTTGGTAAGTAGTTAACGCTCCGAAGTGCAGACAGTGGTTGCGACACCTTCTGAACACACTTTAGAATGTCTGTGTGGCGACGGACATTCATGACTGACATTTTCCTTCCGGACTGCTCAGCCAAAGATTCATAAGCGTTGCTGAGACAGACCCAATGTTAAGATGAGCTCTCTTCCCAAATACTGCATTAAACACACGAAACAAAGCTTAAGAGCATTGCTTTACAAGTCCCAACACCAATTCCTCTTGAGGTAATGTTAACCTAAATGTAAAACACCTCTCAGACCATTTACTGTTATTATCATTTAAAAGGCCAAGCAGGTTTTGACGGGTATTTACTTTGTCCTAAAACTCCTGGATACACCTTTTTTTCACGCGGTGCTTATTCCGCTCTCGGACTACCATCATATTTAGTTGAACTGGGCGTTGATATTGAGAAAATAATATAAAATGGAATTTCTAAATTTTTGGCATAGTCTATTTAAAGTACCAGCCGCTAAACAGAAGAAGAATGCGAAACATAGCCTACCTGCAACTTGGTGAAGCAGAATAAAGTAGGATATTCCTAAGTTTGTTTTATTTAGATGCCCACATCATCAACTCCCTCTGTGGCCTATACCCCTGAGTCTCAAACTTATAAACAAGAGTCAGGAGGCTGGATGTGTAGATAAGAAGTTCATTGCTGTCGTCCCGTTCAGCAATGGAGGTGGTTCATGAAGCATCTTGGTGTGTATGTGCTGATCAAGATGTTTTAATGGCCCCTGCTCCTCCTATCATTTTGGGTGTGTGTGGCAGTGGCTGCCCTGGCCAATCAGAATTAGTTTCACTTTTGTCTTTTGGTCTAACATCAGTCAGTGACCTCTCCTGCTTCACACACTGAACTGCTCCATGTTTACAGATAGAAAACATTACACAAGTATTTATAGACAACGTATGTATAATGTAGTCTTCAGTACACATACACAATAACTATATTTATTGACCAAAACGAATTTATTATTTGTATGTATTCACAATGAATTTATTCACAATCACTTATTTATTATTCTAAGAACTTGCTATTGCAATACCTTATAATTTATTCATGACTTTTTGTATTACAACAAAATCATTCATATGAACATCACAGAAACAGTTGATGTAAGCCTCGCACAGGTCTCAGGATATGCATTATAATTTTAAACAATGGCCAGTAGTAGTGTGTGTGTACGCGCGCGCGCGTGTATGTGTGCTTGAGTCAGTGTATATTTGTGTCTGTGTGTAAGAGAGGGGGGCACAAAGAGTCAGTGATACAGAATTGAGGAGAAACTATGAGATTCGAAACAAAGATTTTACCAGGCATACAATCTCAAAGAAATCCTATATGGATTTATACAGAATAGCAGTTAAAAGTTAACTACTGTTTTGTCGTATTGTATATGTGGCAGGCTGACTTGGCTGCCCTAAGTGTTTTCTTAGATGGGGTGTAATTTAAAGGAGGCTTAGTATAGTTTATTTTGCAAGACAAGAGAGCACAAAGCGCTGTTGTTCAAACTTGTCCTATTCTCTGTAACTATTTTTTTAACCATACTGAAAGTCCTCTGCTGTCTGAAGTGCTCATCTTTCCTTACCAGGCCCCAGAATCTGTCCACTCTCTGTTCCTGAGGTAACTCCTTGCTGATATGTTTTTGAGACTTGACAGGTTGACGGACGTCATTCTTACCGCCGTGCCCTATGTTGATATCGATACGACAAGCTTTGCAAAGAGCATGACTATTATATTGATGAATGTTCGATATGTATGGAAACTTAAATTTTCAAAAATATTTCACTTTCTTCTGTGGTACACCGGCGTCGACTTCTGCCATTTTCAATTTCAACTTCGCATAAAGCCTGCGTATAAATAGCCTGCGCATAAAGATCAACTGTGTGTAACAGGCGCTATAAGGGGGAACCCCACAGCCCTGTTTAAGTAGCCAACTACGCCACCCTGGGAATTGCACCCAGAGAATATTTAAACTAAATGTCCCAATAGGCACATCAGCCCTTAAGAACAGGTTCGAAACACACCACACAAGAGTCGTGAATTCCACAATATGTTATTTATTATAAAGATATGTAATTATGAGGTGTATGCTTATAGAGGGAGAGATGGACCTAGACAGACTGAGAGGTTAGTCAAAGTAGAAAAGGCATTTATTTAATAATGAATAAAAGGGCTTAAACAATCAGCACCCTGAGATTCAGGGCTGACAAACACGCTAGGGAAGGGAATTAAATGGAAACAAACTATAGCAGGCAGAGACTTACCTTAGAGGGGCAGCAGGCTAACTGGGAAGTGTGCTTCAGGACTCACACCACCCTTGTGAAGGCAAACACGGCACACGAAAAGTGACCAGAGTGACACAGCAACCACACAGCAACCAATGATCACGCGTGAATATGCACTGACGGGACTCCACCACCAGGTGACTAGCCCCCCTCCAGGATAGCACAATGCCTGCTCATACAAACAAAAGGGGATAAAGGAAATATGAAAACACCAGTCGACCCCAGCTGTAGGGCAAACACACATATACAGGGAAACTACAGGCAAGTTAGATTCCCCTCTCACAGGATACCTGAAGTACTAAAAGAACTATACACATGCAAACGATATAAACAGAACACAGGAATAAACGCGTGCTGTGCACGACTATGACCAGGTACTGAAATAAAACACGGACCGCAAAACAACTCGTATAAACCAAAACAACGACAAGACAAGACAGCAGCTCGTGTGGTGACTCCAGCCCTCCACCAGGCCGGGTTGTGTCTGCAGAACACAAATCATAATTAAAAACCTAACGGAGGTAGAATAATGGCAATAGGGAGATTTAAATAAAATACCCACGTTACTCGGAGACACAGGCTGCCGCGGGAACGTGCGTCCTCACTGGAACTAGAGTGAACCACCGTTCTCGAGGTCAGCGAAGGAGGAGATGATCACAACACCAGGCTACAATAAAGGACGAAGTTAGTCCACAGTGTGATATAAATTCCACGCAACTGGCTTAGAGGCGAAGGCAACCTACCGCGGAAGAAACAGGAAGCCACTCTGCACAGGAGGTAGCGATTCACAATCTCCAGATATTGCACACTTCCAGGCTTTTATAGCCACACCCAAGCAATGGCCACTAATTACTCAGGTGTGCTGAACGAGTGCAGTGACGTGAGCATGGTGAATTCATCTCACTACATGTGCAATAGGATGTAGGTTACCAGATTGACAAATGGGTTGAAAATGGTATATTGTATTTATTGTGTAAGACATGATTGCATTTCATACATGATCTGACAGCTTTAGCTCATTGGACAAACATTTTGATTCGATTATTAATAAAATACGTTTGGACCTCGTAAAATACGGGGGATTACCGGGAGAAATTACAAAACGGGAGGGGGGCTGGAGATGGTTCAGAAATACGGGATAAACCCGGGAAAACGGGAGACTTGGCAGGTATGGTGCTTAGTCCGCTCTCGGACTACCATCATGTTTAGTTGAACTGGGCGTTGATATTGAGAAAATAATATAAAATGGAATTTTGACATTTTTGGCATAGTCTATTTAAAGTATCAGCCGCTAAACAGAAGAATAATACGAAACATAGCCTACCTGCAACTTGATGAAGCAGATAAAAGTAGGATATTCTCGAGTTTTTTTTTTTCATTTAGATGCCCACATCATCAACTCCCTCTGTAGCCTACGTCGTGGGCCACATCCTGTTAGATTCAAAAGTGGCACTTTGATGTCAACCTCTGTGTTTACGGATAATTGCAGCGTCACAAGCAGACTGTCTTATAAGCAGATGTCTTATAAGAATCCAAAAGAAGATATTTGCAACACATACAAACGATGTTAAATCCTAAGCGATTATGGTAAACCTACTTTACGTTGGTGAACAGTTAAACAGTCTGTTAAAGAACATCACAGTCTGTTATTTTCACCAGATGTGCCAACGTCGACCAAATCACTACTTCACTAGTTTTCAGTGGTTTTCATTATGGCAACTTCTCTTAAAGAGATATGAACAATCTAATTCAACCAACACCGGCAACACGATTCAGTATTGGAGTATTAAAGTCTAGAGTCACATAAGATTGAGAATGAGGGTCATAGAAAAGTGTCATTCTAGCACCTGTCCACCATATTGAGGAGATCTGACACACCTGAGATAAAGAAAAAAGAAATATCACCGCAAATATTTCCCAGACAACTAAGACACAGAATTAAAAAATAAATATATTTTCTATTATAAAATTAGATGCATCTTTATAGGTATATATATTGAATGGGCAGGTTATCCAAAAATATACTTTTCATTTATCAGGCTAGACATGATCTCTGTTTCTCTCACAGACTGGGCTATTGACTGATTTAGTGATGTTGCTGTTTTCATAGTCCTGCTGAGAATTACTAATGCAGATTTCTTAAAATACTCCCCCTCTAGTAGTCTCTTCTGCTGGTGGTAACTTTACTCTCTTTTTTTTGTTCTGTCTTTTACACATATCCTCCACCAGAGGGCGCCCTCACAGCAGTATCTCCTGCTCCTTCCCTCTGCTGTAGGTCCATGCTACACCCGAGGACATCCTCAGAGATTGATTATAATCCACTACACCTTTGTCAAATTCAGTGAAGTACTTCTCACTTTCGTTTAGCTGTCCACCCAGTTTGTTTAATCAAAACAAAACTCCTGTGTCCCTGCACAGTCCTGACTATGGACATGGAAAACATACAAAGTAGCTTCGACGAGCCCTACACTATTCAAATAGATCAACAACATGGGTTCATGAGTACAGAAGAAGGTGGTGTATATGATTGGCTGTTGAGCTGAAATATCAACAACCTTTTGCCAGAATCATGGACTTTGCCTTTAATGACCCAGTGTGTTGTTTGCTATCTAAAGCAATATTTACTGAAAAAGAGCAGCAATTGAAGCAGGTGTTAACCTTTGACCCACAACTGCTTTGGTGTAATTCTAGATATACTCACCATTTTTGAGAGCAAGAAAACAGAACAGAACATAATTAGAATGACAAACATTATCAGTTCTTTAACAGAATAGAGTTACTAAAAATAATGGCACAACATTATCAGTTATTTAATAGAATAGACCTACTATTAATAATGACACAACATTATCAGTTCTTTAACAGAATAGAGATACTTCTACCTAGATATTAAGATTGCATATGTGACATGCATATTCTTACATAGCCTATGCAAGTATGTTGTTCCCCGAGTGAGCTTTGGCTATCCTGTTTCTTATGGTCATGTAAATAAAGCAAGTGTATTTGACCTTAATTGAACAAAGAGAGAGAGATAGAGAGAGACCCTCACTTGACAGACTTGGTCTTCAGTGCGCCAAAGGCAAATTATAGGTGTAAGGGCTATTTAGCCTGGGTAGTTATATAGTCACGTAAGTCATTTATTTCTTTTTTTTCTTGCATCAACATAATACATTGTGTCTCCTCGCTCTCATCAGTTGTAATACACTTGGGTTGTGGCACTTTATCATTGGATCACAGTGAAGGGAATCAGCCCAACCAGACTTTGGCAAATGTGATTCTCCATAAACCTTGCAGATGTAGAATCTGGACCCATTTTACACACTGAATCGCGCCTTACAAATCATGTGAGTGAATTAGGTCATGGAAATCTAGATCTAATAGTGTAGTAGCCTATGACACACTATGTTTTTCTTGTTTCATTTTTTTTATTATTATTTCACCACTGCGATCTTACAAATTCAACTTGATTTGTATTGTAGGCTACCCTTGGTGGTGGCTTTAGTGGTTTTTCAATGTACCCCAGCCTCACATGTACTTTTGCCTAATTTCACTGTGAGGGCATTTTTAAATGTTCGAAACATACATCAGCTGATGTAATGAAAGATTTTCTTTATTGCCCCGCTGGAGTCAGACAGCCCATCATTCATCAACCCGATGCTCATTTAGTAGTGTTCTCTTGGGAGTTTCTGCTAGCAGTTGATAACAAGGTTCATTCTCAGCTCCTTTATCCACACCAACTAAACAGAGGACACAGAATAGAGGCATGTGAGTGTGTAGGAGTACAAACAGATAGAAATAGAGTGAAGAACATGTAGAAGATGTATAAAGAAAGACAGAGAGATGGTTGGTTCACAGAAGTTCAATCTGATATCTGTTAAAACCAACCACATCTCTACTCAGAGACTTTATTCCTACGGAACGCAATCATCATATTTATTAAATTCATAACTTTACCTATTTTACTCTTTAACAGTATTTATATTCATATTTATTTACTTTATTGCGGAACAGGATGTTTACTTGCATCTGTCCCAGTGATCATACAAACAGTGGCATGCAGATCACATAGATAACTGAGGGTACCCATAATGAACAGTGTCTCTATGATGCAATATTGACATTCATCAATGATGTCATGTTTGATTAGCCTGACGATGTCTTACTCATAATTCTAGTCAGAATATGAGTCTGATATCGCTCCATTGGGCTGTGATTATGGGGCGTGTTTCAACCGAACCAGGAGAAAAAATGCCTCTTCGCTCAATTGGTTACCTACAACCAATCAGAACAACGTAGTATGTGACCAGGGCCAGCTGATAAATTAAACTTTTACCGGATCCCGTAGGAAGGAAGGCAAAAACATCTTTTCGATTGACAAATGCCTTGATCGCGTTTCTCTGTTCCTCTTTCAAAATGAATGCACTGTCAATGTCTAAATGGACTCGAATCTATACATTTCAGCTCTCCAGCGGCAGCCATGTTTGTTGAAAGCGAATTCAACTCATGTGTTGGTGACGTGCTTGATTACCTTACTGTCGATGATCTGTCCATCATCGTATAAAGCCCGCCTTGACAATTTGATTGGTCCGGCAGTTTCTGTCCGAAAATAATTTCTCCCCAATGGAGTAATGCCAGACCGAACTTCCCGACTTCAAATGTTGTGGGCGGGGCTAAGTTCGGTCTGGTATCCATGCTAATGTTTGATATCAATTCTGCAAGAACAACTTTCTATTATGCAGTTTACACCACTCAGGAAAAACAGTGTCCATAACGTTTCCTAAAATGCAGTTAATTGTCCTGCAAGCGCTACATCACAACAACTCACTTCACTAAACACTACATTTTAGTCTCAAATTCAGTTCAAGCAAAAGTAAACAAACCTCAATTCTCTTCTCATGGTCCTGGATAATCTTGAGTGTCCAAATAATTTTGGCCAGAGCTGCCTCAAGCGTGATGTCATATCCGTTCACAAAGCCCGCCTCCTTTAAGATCTGTGAGAAAGACAGGAAGTGAACCAAAGAGCCTGACTCAGAGGATATGTCAGAGGAAGCCAATAAGGAGCATTTTACAGTTTTTCTCAATTGCTCAGGAATAACATCCAGATCAATGAATTATGGGTAACTGCAACATTAAGGCTGGTGAGGTCTGAACACAGCTCTCCTACATTCTTTAGGAAGGCCTCAAGAGGACCCAAATAGACATTTACATTTAGTCATTTAGCAGACGCTTTTATCCAAAGCGACTTACAATGTATACACATTTTACATTTACACTGATGGCACACTGCACATCAGGAGCAATTAGGGGTTCAGTGTCTTGCTCAAGGACGCTTCGACAGGGAATCGAACTAGCAACCTTCTGATTACTAAACGACTTCTCTACCTCCTGTACCACTGTCAGTCAATCGGGTGACCATGTGTATTTCACCAGATAATGCGCGTTAAGTCTGCAAGTAAGAAGAAACCGGATTGAGCATTTGAGTGAGACATGACGTATTTGGACCTGGTGCTGCCTCTGTAGACCTGGGTGCAGTTCAGCATCAGCCCCTTCCTGCTCTTGGCCTCACTGAGAGCTTTTCTTAACCAGTCAGACCCTGGGATGTCCCCAGTGCCGTAGGACTCCAAGATGACACCCTCCGCCCCCTCCAGAACACTCCTCACCTGGAGAAGGTGAGCACGTCAAATAGGAGATCACATAGGACAACAAAAAAAACACCTGTAGAAGATCCAAGAGACAGGGCACTTATACTTCTCCTGGATTCCAGGGAAGAAGTGTAGTATTCTTTTCATCAGGAGTTTCACCAGGACAGGATTTGGCCTCCATCTTGTCCTGAAGACACACTGGTCTGTGGGCAGGCACTTAAAGGGATGATTATCTGAACAGTTATAAACAAAGGGCAGGCACTTAAAGGGATGATATTTCTGATCAGTTATAAACAAAGCTCAAGCGTCTTTAAACATACATACAGTAATGTAATGGGGCTTACACATACTAAAGGTTTTTGAGATCTGTTTTGATGGCTAAAACTTTTTACAGGACAGATTTGTTTCACAGATGACAAGAAATACTTATCAATCATTTTCAAAAAAGAAATGATCAGGGTGTTAGATAAAATCATCATATTTGTTTACATATTCTTCCTCTGTAAACAATGATGGCTCTTCATATACTTCATATTCTTCATCACTATCTTGCAGACACAATAATTTAGACCTTTTAGACAACTATAGTCCTGAACCCTAACCCACAGATAGAGTAAGGTTCACCAGCCCACTCTAACACATAATTACTGTCCATGAAGAGAGAGCTAGTGGTTATGTGACCTCTGATGATGGGGTCTATGTATGCCAGTGGTTTGGCATTGGGACAATTAAACACGTGGAAGTTGTCCATGGCATTGCTACGTGGATGGAACAGGGACCTCTGAACAGCATTGTGGGTAAATAAAGCTTAATATTTATATTCATGTATGTACAGCTATTCTATTTTGGCTGTTTTATTTTTTGTTCTATATTTCAATTGTTTTATCTTTACAAAATACAAAATGCATTCTATTATAACACAGTGCAGCATGTTGCTGCCAAACTATTGTGGAGTTTATGCAAAATCTTGTTCCTTCCCATCTTTGTAACTTCCTTTCTTTAGCAACTGCTTTTACCTCATGCAGTCGGATACACACAGACTTGCATTCTTGCATGTATTTGACAAGTATTCTGTGTTATTTTGGGTGTTCTTAGAAGAGTAATGGGATCTATAGAGCTTTTGAATACTGAAGCATTAGGAGTGAATTCTAAACAACAAGCCATTTCAATACAGTTGAATTGAGAGGGACAGAGAGAAGAGGAGCCTTGGAATTGGTGCAGGCGTCAGTGAAGCGCCTAGAGACAATTGTATTGTTATGGCGCTATATCAATAAAATTTAATTTAATTGAAGCACAGGTGCAAAGCAGTTTAATGACCCTATTATGATGTCACAATGGCCCAATGTAAGTCTATGGACCTTTACAAGACCTGAGGGACAAAGTTTGAACAAAGTTTCTACGCTAAACGGTTTGAGCTGAATTAATCGCAGAAATTGGTCGTAAGAATAATAAGAAGTTAAAAGAATAAGAAAAGTAGGAATAACAATACAGGGCATTTCATGCACTGTAATACATGTTACCTATTTGTTAAACATTTCATCAGTGTGCCTATAAATCACTATTGTTTGACTGAAAGCACTGGTATTAGGAGCTACTCTTTTCCATTACTGCTCCCATTGTAATTGTATCTGAGGATTTGCATATTTCCTGCCAGGTACACTGGTACAGCATTTCCTTAGTGGAGGCACCGCGCTGTTTTGTTTGATTTATGCCCGTTGTACTTATTAGTTTGTTATTACTTAGTTGATACATACAATACTTACCGTGTATAATTCTATTACTGAAAATCGTAGAAGAGGTGGTAGACAGGAAGTCCAGCCCACTCACCAACAACAGCTGGGAACTGAGGATTTTCTGTTCTGTTTAATTAGAGTGTAACTCTTGTGTATTTAATATCACTAGGGGAAAAGGGGTTACACTGGGGTAGCAACAAGCTTGTAATTAATGCTTATTTGACTGTGAACATCAGAGCCTCTATTCTAATATGGAAAAGAAAACCTTGCTCATACCTAAATATAACAGGAACATTTACATTCGTTCATTAACACAGGCGCCACACTGCTACAATCTGAAAGGACCAAAACACAAATCAAGTGACTGTGTGTTTATTGAATGCTAATAGACACAGTAAGGTTGAGGCTGTTGCTACTTGTTAGGTCAGTGAGAACAGCCGTGTATCCAGAACAATCATTGGTTGCTGAGTCCATCGCTCACAGTTCTGAAGGATCACAGTTCTGAAGGATCACAGTTGTGAAGGATCACAGTTCTGAAGGTTCACAGTTCTGAAGGCTCACAGTTCTGAAGGATCACAGTTCTGAAGGTTCACAGTTCTGAAGGATCACAGTTCTGAAGGATCACAGTTCTGTACACTTTTTCATCACCCCATTTATATCTGGATCTAATAATACACCATTACAGCTTTGGTGATATAGATGCATAGGTGTTCAGTGTTCATTTGTGTTCTGATTATGCCACTTACTGTCCAAGCTGCTTAAATGATATATTATATCATATCCAAGAGGGTCTATATTTTTTATTGAATACCATCCGGTGATGGAGTATGACCTTGATCAGTTTTTCAAAACGTTAAGTATGTATCAGAATCCTGAAAGTGAAATATCTATTTTCACAATGTTAAGATAAGAATAGTCTCACCTATTTGAGTGATCTGACACTTATCAGTATTTGTCACCGTGATGTTAAATATCAAAATATCAGGTTCTCAATTTTGATTTGATTATTATTCTTTTCTATGGGGCCCTCTGTTGGACACATGATGCCTCTCTCTGTTTTTGAGGAGGAACAGAAGTCATGAGTGAGGCCTGTGAGGGACCGAGGTGGTCAACCCACGTTTTGGGATGTGGGCGACTGGAGTGGGTGGTGTAGTCAGGAAGAAGGGTGCAGGAGATGGTGGCTTTTTATATACAAAAATATTCATATTTATTTAAAAGGAGGACTCTCCGGTATCATCCCCAAAATATGCGCACACAAAATAAACAAACATAAATCAAAACACAAACAGTATGCACAAACTAGGCACAAACTAGGCACAATTTCCAGGCACAAACTAGGCAACTTTCTAGGCACAATATCTAGGCACAATAACTAGGCACAACATTAGGCACAAAATCTGTATTCACGCATCTAAATACAGCATACACTTAACCTCACACCAGGTAAGTGTTCTTTCTCTCATGATGAAATTATAAAATGATATGGCCAAACGTTGGAGAGAGTATCATTGTTTACATCAATAGTAATATTATGGACATACTGTGTTGTTCATCTGTTTTTCAGGGCACAGGTTGTTTTGCCTTAAATATTTACAGTAAATTCCTTTTTTTAATTCCCAAACACCCCTCTTTGGGAGTTGGCAAAAAAACAAGGTGTACTAATTTGATTTACCTTGGAATGTTCAATTTCCAGATTTAACTGAATGTAATACCTATAATCCCATCAAAGAAGTTGAAAAAAAAATTCATTATACATTAATTTATGGGCAGACGATTATGATATGTTTCAGTTACACACAGAGCTTGATATGGAACATGGAATGATAAAAAATATACTTGAGACAAATCTTCCCCATCATGCAAATCACTGTCTGAAGCCACACTTGGTCATTATCTTGTGTGAGGGCTCTGGTGGATCTAGATGCTGCTAGTGTTCACACCAACAGTACTGACATATTCATGACTAGTTATGTGTGAGATGGCTGACACCTAGAGGTAGAGCCCCACCAAACAATCTGGCACATTTATTGGGTGGGAATGTCATCACAGAAGTTTGGTCTTTGTTAAAGGAGAGTCTGTCTGTGCACTGGTCACTCTGTACTGCATGTCTTCCATGTTTACCTGCTCTGTATACCTTACTGAAATCATCAGTGTCACTCTTGATTAGCTGAACACACCTGATTGAGCTAATCAATAGCATTGTAATTACACTGACTTCAATCAGGTGTCCTTGAAGCAGGGATAAAGGGATCACATGGAAAACAGGGGGATCCTAAAGGCGGGATTGAGAACTCCTAGTCAAGCACATGTTTTGGTGGGCCATCACACACCTGTTCACGGGGTGGACTTTGACTAATAGTGACATAGACGAACAATCCTTGGCATTACGACCTTTCCTTCAGCTCCTTCATGATGATGGGCTCCAGCTCCATAAGCACATCATATAGGCAGTCTTTGCCTGTTGTAGTCGAGCGAATACTGCCTAGTTCAAAGAGCTTCCTCATTTTCTTGGTACTGGTGGACTTTCTGCGGATGTGACTGTAGTTCTCATGGGTGATGACATTCTTCGACTTCAGACGATCCAGGATGGGTGCCACCGTGGAGATACTCTCGATCAGCCGAATGCGATGCCTGTCGATGAAGTGCTGATCTACACAACAAGGGAGGGTGAAGTGGAGGTACAAGATGAATACTTGGTGGAGGTGGAAGTGGGGAATAGAGAAAGCATTGTGTTTGAAGAGAGGAGGATATTATGTGAGTTTGCTTCTTCAGAGCCACTCTAACTGGCTGTAGATATCAAAACATGAGAATATAGACTTTAGTCAAACACCTTCAAGTGTAATAACTTATTAAATCACTGTTGTTACAAGCTACACACTGTAAAGGTTTCTTACCTCCGATCATATATTTGGTCCGGCTCTCAGAATGGGCTTGACTTGAACCAGCTGCAGCTGCAGCATCTAACCACAAAGAGGTACAATGAGTAGGCCTATCCAGCACATACCAAAACTTCATACAGTCTGTCTCCCTATAGCCTACTAACAATTTGTCATACACATTTCATGTCATACCAAGTCAAATGGCAAGTATGTACATGTAAGGGTTGCATTATCAATAATGGATCAAAAAAGAGGCAACCATAATTACACCAGCATATAGGCTATTCCTATACACAATTGGAAACTGAAACATGTGAAGCCCATCCCTTAGAACTTTTTTCAGGAAGTGATCTACTTGAACTGAAAAATAATGCTCTTTCTTTTACATATGGTTTCACGCTGAAAATTGAGAGCATTGGAAGTTTGTATTTACCAATTTGTAGGAGATATATGTTTTTACATCTGCATATAGAATAGAGCTGGAAAGGGGGGCACTGTGGCACAAGCAGCAGCCCTGACCAATGAAGGGACCGGCATTTGAGAGTTAGTTTAATAAATATATTCCATAGTCAATAATTCAATATATCTCATTCCTAGTGGTCATTTTAGTGTTATTTGGATTTCGTGAGGAATTGTAAAAACTTTTCATGTGTATTCTGTTCCTGGCCTACATGAGGTGTGAGAAAGCCCTCAAAGCTTCCTCCCTGACTAGATGCAGATAATAATTAGCATTTAGGTATCCACCTTGCTTTCCAAGAGTTAAAAGACTGTGATTTCCCAAGAGACAGTCAGTGAAAGAGATTTAGGTGGAACTACACTCAGTGAAATCTAACTCTCTCTCCTCCTCTGGTGCGCATCATTGAAAGAATAAACCTTGGTTATTCATCACTATCTGACTGAGTCTCCAATACATTTGGGATATAGACATAATTCCTTTCACCATATACGGGCTTGAACGCCCACGGGGACACGGGTTCGACTCCGAACCACGGTCATTTCCCGATCCCACTCCCCACCTCTTCTCTCCATCTCATTTCCTGTCCAAAAACCTTCACTGTCCTATCTGAATAAAGGCAAAAAGCCTAGCCTGGGTGCCAGCCGAACTTAGCCCCGCCCACAACATTTGAGGTCTGGAAGTTCGGTCTGGCATTGCTCCGTTGGGAAGGAACTATGCCCTTACCAAAGCTGTTGGTACCAATCAAAATTTTTCGGGCAGACTTTATACGACTATGGACAGATGATCAACAGTAACGTAATCAACCAAGTCACCAAAGAGCGCTTGGGTTGAATTCGTTTTCAACAAACATGGCTGCCGCTGGAGAGCTGAGATGTGTAGATTCGACAGCGCATTCATTTTGAAAGAGGAACAGATCAAGGCATTTGTCGATCGAAAAGATGTTTTTGCCGTCCTTCCAACGGGATTCGGTAAAAGTTGAATTTATCAGCTGGCCCTGGTCACATACTACGTTGCTCTGATTGGTTGTAGGTCTATCCAATTGAGCGAAGAGGCATTTTTTTGCCTGGTGCGGTTGAAACACGCCCCATAATCACAGCCCAATGGAGCAGTATCAGACTCATATTCTGACTAGAATTATGAATATGACGTCAGGCTACAAAGAGCCCATAAAGAAAAAAAAAAAGCTGATCAAAATTTGTCCTACGCCAATTGTCGTTTTCATCATCGTCGCTGTCTTACCTTTTCTAAACGTTTCTGCTTGATCACTGAATCCAAGTTGAACAGAAATCTATGTATAATTTATTTACAAATATTTCAGTTTTACAAGGTATCTCAGATGGAAACAGCTAGCATTGGCTTCCCTCAAATAATGGATGCCATTATTTCAAACAAGAGAGGTAGGTAATGAAATAAACAGGTCACAGTTCACACTTCTGTGTGAATATCAAAATACACAAAATCCTGGTGTAAGGCCCTTTAAGAAAATGGTTTATTACAGTCCATGAAATGCCCTGTATTGTTATTCCTAGGCTTCTTCTTCAAGTTTACGGTCATATGAAGGAACAATAATTGTCAAGCTGACAGGCTATTCACTGTGTAACCCAGGGAACATGTAAGAGCTTTTACAGCATATATTTGCTGAGTTCATCTCTGAAATGTGTCAGTTAGTTACCTGACCTAGTTAGCTACCTAGCCTTTATCAGTGCCAGCTGTGTTAGTTAGCTAGTTTTAGACAGAAACTGCAAAACAGATTCCCGTACTTATATATAATGGTGTTGCAAAACATAACATGACAAAACATACCATAAGATGATAGTATTTATTTATTTACCTGATTATCATGATTTTTTATCATGATCAATATTCTTTTCTTACCTCACCTACAGCTTACATACTGTAATCACTTCTGGGATCCAGCAGAGCCTAACGCCACAGAATATAAATATGGAGACTTTGTGTGTGTGTGTGTGTGTGTGTGTGTGTGTGTGTGTGTGTGTGTGTGTGTTTGTTTTTAAACATATTCTTCACAAAAAATGAACAAAGGCCTATTCAGACTGAGCATTGAAAATGGGACTCAAACACAAGAGAGGGGTCACACAATTAAGTGATTAAAACTCACATGGTTCCGAGACGTGTTGTCTACCATCGGGGGTAGCTTTCTCTGTTGAGATCATTTTTCATTATTTTTTAAATGTTGCATATTGTTACACCTTATTTTAAATTAAGGTGGTTTTGCTAAGCAGCAATACTGGCCAAATCCAGTGAATCATTAATTAATTGATTCATGGTTAGGGTTAATGTATTTAACAGTTTGCATTTACCTAAACTACAATATATCCAAGGCCATACAATAAAGTGTGACTCACGTCCCTTCTGTCGCCTGTTCCGTCTTCTCCTCTGTCTGGATGACAGCTCCACTGGGTGCACAGTAGATTTAAGTAAAGCTGTGTGACAAAGCATATCAGCCAGTTTTCATCAAACCACCAATGGTTGTATATTTTGTTACATCATTTCGTAAAGCGTCTCGTAGAGAAAAGGAAAAACCCTGCCGGCTCAACAATTAAGATCGTTATGTATAAGCAAAGCTGTTATACGCCATTACAGAAAACACTGACCTATGATAAGACACAATAAAGATGAAATTTGTTTTGCTGAAGATTATTACGATTATTAGCATCGGTTCAGCTCTATTCTTTGATAGTGTCAGGATTCTTGGATTCTTGTAATACCCCTATTGTCCATGTGGGACCCTTAGTGTTCCTGTTTGCCAGGCACATGTTTGTTTCTTGTCCTTATTGTTTCATTATGTTCATTGTCCTATACATATTATTATTACAGCCTTGTTAGCCTCCCTATGTAAGCCTCCTGATTTTCTGTGTCAGTGCACAGTCTTGATTTGAATCCCTGTGAAGACTTGCCTGAGTTGAACCCTTGAGTTCTTTCTAAGTTCTTTGTTACCTGTTTTTCGGATACCCTTTGTTGTAACAATTTACTGCCTGGACTAAATGTCCTTGCCTGGAAGTATCCTGGGTTTTTTGCCCTGTTTTTTAGATGCTTCTGTCTGACTTAAGTAAAGACCTTTTTGACTTTAACTTAGCTCTACTGAACTTCCCCTTGTCTCTGCAACAGAGTCTCTAACTCCTCCACGTAGCATAGTAGTAGGCATCCCGCCTACAACAAAGGAGACCCGGGTACGAATACCGTGGGATCCCTCATGAGAGGTAACCCCCATTCCAGGAGTGTGAAAAGATTTGACATATTAACACCATCCTTTTGCAGATGCTGTATTTCATCTGCCTTTTTCAAGAGATGCGTAAACACCTTTCTTGTTTTCTGATCACTGGGCACAAAAATTGAGGTTTAATTATGTCATATTGTTTCATGAATTAATCCATTTTCCACAACAGTGAGATTTATTGATTTTTTATTGTTACTTATTTAGACATTTGTTATGATCGATTTCATAATAAAATTGGCAATGTAGAAACATAACAGATAATAGCAATCTGATGTGACTTTTTACAGCATGAATTTGCTGAGTACATCTCTGAAACGTGTCTGTTACCTAACCTAGTTAGCTACCTAGCCTTTATCAGTGCAAGCTGTGGTTGATAGAGATAATTTCCAAACACTGTTAATTACTTAAGAATATATGAATCAAGTGCCTTGTATTAATATTAGTGCTGTCAAACGATTAAAATATTTAATCGCGATTAATCGCATTTATGTCATAGTTAATTCAAAATTAATCGCGATTAATCGCAAATTTGTATCTATTCTAAATGTCCCTTCGTTCATAATTTTTTTCCATCATTTTATTTTAATTTTAATGCCCTTATCAACATGGAAAAGTGGATTGGCTTGCTTTATGCAAATGTTTTATTTTATTGAAAACCAACATTGCCAAACAGGGCGGTAGAAAATAAAATTATAAAGTGCACATTTCAGGTAAACTAAAGGACTCAGCCTATAGTGCAGTTAAACCATGGCTTAATATTTTCTTTTTTTCAAGTTTGCTGGGAACATAGCAGTCAGGCCTCTTATTTCAGAAACAATGAACCATAACAGTTAAGTTACCAATAAAAGGTAAGCCTACTACTTCTTTGCTTTCAGCCAGCTGCCTGTTGACATTTTCAGACAACAGTGAAGCTCGCTTCTTTTGCACAACACAACTTTTAAAAGTAAACTTTCCATTCAGAAGCTTTTTATCATCCATTTCGCCGTATCGCGCTCACCATTCACTCAAACCGTAACGTTAGCCTACTACACAGTTTGCAAGGCCAAAAAGAACGTTAATCTGGGTTTGCGTTAACGCCGTTAATAACGCGTTAAACTGACAGCACTAATTAATATATTCCTTATATGAATCATGTACTTATGTAAGCAGGAACATGGCTTTCTGTGTTTCTGCGTGTGTATAACTTAGAATATTAGGTGCCACTTAGTCTGCATATGTACAAGAGCATGTTTAGACCAGAAGTGATAAGAAGGGTCGAACTGTGCTTCTTCCGACCTGGCAAAACTTCCATCCTTGCCTCGAGCGTCAGAAATCCACCACGTGGTTATCCCGGTTGAACGCTCAACTTCTGTCTATATAAACCTTGTGCGATGTGTTTATCATTGCTTCACTTTCAGCCTTGTGCTGGGAGTGAGCCCGATTGCAATTGTTGTTTGTCTAATAAATATACTTATATGCAGCTCCGGAGTCCTGAGGTAACTAGGGTGAATTTTCACCTATCAGTGGTCTTGTTGTTTGTTAGTTAGCTAGTTTTAGAAAGAAACTGCAAAATATCAAGAAACATCGAAAACATCAAGATCATCATGATCTTTTTCTGACCTACAGCTTACATACTGTACATACATACACACTTCTGGGTCCAGCAGAGCCGAACGCCACATAATATAAATGTGGAGGCTGTGTGTATATATATTATTCTGCATTGTGTGGATTGATTTTAACCCTTACCTTCAATGTTGACCACACTGTTCCACACATCCTTTGTCTCATCCTTTTCATCCTTCAGGATTAGCTTCAGTTCTTTCTCTGTACTGCAAAGTACTGTGAATGCTGGAGAGAAGTTTGGACTGCACTCAACATACTGAGCCCTCTGTTACAAAGACATATATAACATATAAATGACCATATATAACAAGACATAACAAATATGAATGAATGCACATTTAGAGAACTCTGTCTGCAGACAAGAAAATATGAAAGAAAGAGCTCTTGTACTCTTTTTAACATCACATCTTGAAATCTAACCATTCAGAATTAGTTAACACCTCTCAAAACAATGGTGGGTATTGAATCAATATCAGATGACATTTTTATCAACAAACGGCCATTTCAATGGTGGAATTGTAGTAGTTTGATTCAATGCCTTCTCTGTTGACTCACATTAGGCGTCACAGTTAGTCCAGGTGGGTCTGTGACAAGGCTGTAATATCTGCATGTGTTGATTATACAGTTAGGATTTCTCTCAATGTAGATCTCTTCATCTCTCTGTTTCTTAAGCTGATGAAGTATATACAAGAGCAGGTAAAACAATGTTAAGAGAGATACAAATAATACTGTTATGACTACAAAGTTACAGTCAATGAATTTTGATTTCCATAATTGTGACAAACCTTCTCTGTGTCAGTGTTACTTGGCAACAGCAAGACTTGAAGTTCTGGCTTAGAGCTTGTTTGAAGAAAAAGCATAACCATGGCCCAGATATTCCTTCCCAAAAAGTAGTCAGTAAAAGAAGTAATAATTCCAAACTGAGACAAGCCAATGATGTCGATAACCAAATGATACTCTGTTATCTCTGTGGGTTTAATGATCTCCAGACCATCACCAGTAATATGAGCAACACGCAGATGCCCCAGCTTCCCATCTGTGTAAGACAAGGAGAAAGGAATCCACAAAAATACTGTTACCACTGAAATCAGTTGAACTGTTTTGTGACATGCTTATGGTGGAAGGAGACCTCATCAGCAAGATGTGCAGGATATGTTGTGTCATTCACCTGAAATAACCTCACAGTGTGGTAAATGTATCTGAACAGGAGTCCCATAGAAGCAGCTGATGTTGTAAAGGGGTCCTGCTGGTTCACAGTCAAGATTTTCCAGCTTGTTTTCCCATGGTACTGAGTGATACTCCACCTCACCTGCCCTCTCCATCTTAAACATCAGACTGGTGAACTTGCACTTGAACAGACCAGCAGTGGGGCATATTAATCTGTAATGGAAATGCATTGATGGTGAGGATATTTGGTAATGTTTGGTTAAAAATATATTTACCAATTTTGGCCACGATACTGATATAACAAAAATTTAATATTCAACAATATTTGAATGGTCTGTAACAGAAATACAATATTCATTCATTCATTCAGTTTGGAGGGCCTGAATATAAATATATATATTAATAAAACCTACTGTGTAGTAGAGCAATCACAAGAATACTGGGAAACCTTTTACTCATGTCTTCAGGATATGTTATGAGTGTGAACATTATAATTGTGTTGATTGATTTTACTTATGTGCAAACAGCACTTGTAAATTAAGAATATATGAGCTCTTCTTACGTGTATTTCAAATCTCCATTTTCTTCTTCCCGTAATAGTGGCTCAAGACATTCATAAGATGGGGAGACCTGAATTGCATTAAACCACACATTAATGACTCTTACAAATAGCTACAAACTTTACATCTGATTATGATCAATTTTAAGAGTAGAATCTTTATTTGAACATCCAGTTCTGGTGTATTGTTATTCCTTTAAACTCAAACTTCAAATTGGTCACATGTATTCATTTTAAAGATAGAATACTCAAACTTACTCCCACATCTGCAGGGGCTGTAATACAAGCGATGGGGCCTGGAATCAGATTTAAAAAGGAAACTGTGATCAATAAAAAAACATCCTGAAGTAGATAATCACAATGTATTTGATCAGATCCACTCACTGTCATGGAGATCAAGATCTGTCAATGATGTAGAAAGTCGCAGCTCTTCTTTTTTACCTACAGAAAAACCGTTAAGCCAGAATAGAATACAATTACCATACATAGATGTCAACATCAGCTATTAGTCTCACTTGCTTATGTTTGTGTCATTATCGTTTACAATATACATGCAAATATTATTAATATGTGATGTTTGGACTCACATAAGTCTGAAAATGCTCTCTCAAGATCAAATTCATATATGGGAAAAACACAGGAAACTAAATATAGCTTAAATAAATGTTGCTGTTACTTTAGCCTTATTGTGAAAAATCACTCAAGACAGCTGCAGCATCTAACCAGAGAGGTACAATGAGCTGACCTATCCAGCACTGTTGTTACAGGCTACACAGTGTAAAGGTTCCTTACCTCCCTCCAGCACAAATGTTGTCCGGCTCTCAGAACTGGGTTTACTTGAACCAGCTGCAGCTGCAACATCTAACCACAAAGAGGTACAATGAGTAGGCCTATCCAGCACATACCAAAACTTCATACAGTCTGTCTCCCTATAGCCTACTAACAATCTGTCATACACATTTCATGTCTTCATACAAAGTCAAATGGCCAAAGGAATAACAATGGACAATCTCAGTTATGAAATGTTCCAGTTACACACAGAGCTTGATAAAAAAATGTATTAATATGTGATGTTTGGACTCACGTATGCCTGACAATGACCCGTCCAGCTCAGATGCATCTATGGGAAGAACATAGGCAACTAAATGTAACTAAAGTAAATATTGCTGTTACTTTAGCCTCATAATGGATAATCACTCAAGACAAACTTGGTGTGGAAAATACAGGCAGGGATAACCATTAAGATTGAGTGTTGGAAATTGTGGGTGGGTTTTGGGGAAATGTTTTAGAATGTGTTGACTAACCTATGAGCCCTGATGAATTATTGTTTGCAGTGATATACAATAACTAGTTTGCAGTGTCTATTGAAGTAGATTAGCAAATGTGTACTTATTTATAATTACCCTGTTGGACTTTTGGGTGTTTGCAATACTGTGTGTGGTTAAGCTAAGTGGCTTAGTGCAATAATTCTGATAACAGACCCGAATTTGTGCCGATTGACCTCAATCTATTATTTTATGAATTATTCTATGGTAAATAATAAACAGGCTCTATTGTACTGCAACTTCTCTGAGTGCTGGTCTTGTTGGGACAACAGCCGGACCATACCGGTTTAAAACAAGGTGGTGGCAAAATATTAGTAACCTCACTGTTACATTACAATATATATTTATATATATATTATTATGCATAGTGCGGATTGATTTCAACCCTAACCTTCAATGTTGACCAGGCTGCTCCACAGTTCCTTTGATCCATCCGTCAGGATTAGCTTCAGCCCTTTTACCGTATTGCAATGTACTATGAATGCTGAAGAGAAGCTTGGATTGCACTCAACATACTGAGCTCTCTGTAACAAAGAAATATATAACTTATAAATGACCATATATAACATAATATAATATTAATAAATGCAAATTTGGAGAACTCTGTGAGCAGATAGGAAAATATGAACGAAAGGGCTCTGGTACTTTTTGTAATCTCACTTCTTGAAATCTAACTATTCAGAATTAGTTAACACCTCTCAAAACAATGGAGGGTATGGAAGCAACATTAGTTGACTACCTGTAAACATTTTTATCAAAAAAACGTCCATATCAGTGGTCAAATTGTAGTAGTTTGATTCAATGCATTCTCTATTGACTCACATTCGGTGTCACATTTAGTCCAGGTGGCTCTGTGACAAGGCTGTAATATTTGCTTGGGTTGATTTCACAGTAAGGATTTCTCTCAATGCAGATCTCTTTATGAGGATGGATCATTTTTCCTCTCTTTTTCTTAACCTGATGAGGTTTATAAAAGAGCAGGTAAAACAATGCAGAGACACAAATAATACTGTTATGACTACAAAGTGACAGTCAATGAACTTTGATTTCCATAATTGTGACAAACCATTTCTATGTCAGTGTTACTTGACAACAGCAAGACTTGAAGTTCTGGCTCAGGACTTGTTTGAAGAAAAAGCAGCACCATGGCCCGGATGTTCCGTCCCCAAATGTAAGTGTAAAAAATGTCAGTAATAAAATGGAACAGAGCGAAAACTGAACGAGAAAAAGAACGAAAAAAAACAAAAACAAGTCCAAACTGAGATAAGCCACTGACGTCGATAACTACGTGAGACTCTGTTATCTCTGTGGGTTTAATGATCTCCAGACCATCACCAGTAGTATGAGCAACACGCAGATCCTCCAGCTTCCCATCTGTGTAAGACAATGAGAAAGGAATCCACAAAAAATACTGTTACCACTGAAATCAGTTGAACTGTTTTGTGATATGGTGGAAGGTGACCTCATCAGCAAGATGTGCAGGATATGTTGTGTCATTCACCTGAAATAACCTCACAGTGTGGTAAATGTATCTGAACAAGAGTCCCAGTGATGCAGTTGATGTTGTAAAGGGGTCCTGCAGGTTCACAGTAACGATTTTCCAGCTTGTTTTCCCATGGTACTGAGTGATACTCCACCTCACCTGCCCTCTCCATCTTAAACATCAGACTGGTGAACTTGCACTTGAACAGACCAGCAGAACGGCACCTCAACCTGTAATGTAAATGCATTGATGGTGAGGATATTTGGTAATGTTTGGTTAAAAAATATATTTAACACATTTTGGCCACAATACTGATATTACAAAAATGTAATATTCACCAATATTTGAATGGTCTGTAACATACGTAATTAATAAAATATTCATTAATTCATTTAGTTTTGAGGGCCTGATTAGAAATATATATTAATAAAACCTACTGCGTAGTAGAGCAATCACTGGAATATTGGGGGAAACTATTAATCATGTCATGAGTGTGGACATTATAATTGTGTTGATTGATTTTACTTATGTGCAAACAGCACTTGTAAATAAAGAATATATGAGGTCTTCTTACGTGTATTTCAAATCTCCATTTTCTTCTTCCAGTAATAGTGGCTTAAGACATTCACAAGATGGGGACACCTGAATTGCATTAAACCACACATTTATGACAGATAGCTACGAACTGGACATCTGATTATGATCAATCATGCGAGCAGAATCTTTATTTGAACATTCAGTTCTGGTTTATTGTTATTCTTTAAATTCAGTTGAAATTGGTCATATGTATTCATTTTAAAGATAGAATCCTCAAACTTACTCCCACATCTGCACAGGTTGTAATACATGCGATGGGGCCTGGAATTAGATTTAAAAGGGAAACTGTGATCAATAAAACATTCCTGAGATAGATAATCACAATGTATTTGATCAGATCCACTCACTGTCATGGAGATCAAGATGTGTCAATGATGTAAAAGGTTGCAGCTCTTCTTTTTTACCTACAGAAAAACCGTCAAGCCAGAATAGAATACAATCACCATATATAGATGTCAACATCAGCTATTAGTCTCACTGGCAGGGGTGGTTTGTCCATAAGGGCGATTTGGGCGACGCACTGCCAAACGGGAGAAGGAGATATATTTGTTTTCTATCCCATTCTACCACTAGACCATCTGATCTGGCTATAGTTGTGCTTCAAATGGCCCCGCCCCATTTTGAGGCGATTTTGGGCGAAATGGAAATCGCCCTAGACCTCTCTCATTGACTCTCATGTTAAATCAATTTTTTTCACAAAACAGGGCTCTCAATGCATTCTCTATGTCTTCTGGAAGAGCTCGCCCCACCATGCTTTCGTCATACGTAATAGGACGTAAAAGCGTATAAAGGCCGAAATATACTTCTATGATTCTGTTACTCCATGGTCACGCAGTTACCCCAACGGACTCGTTTTCATTTATAGTTCTCCGACAGTTGTGGTTGTTGCAAAGCAAAAAAAATGCTTTGCTTAGATTTAAAAAAAATGTAAGAGAAATAGATACTGTGCAATTATTGTAACTGAAAAATACGTCTGAGGGGATTTGCGAGGTGTCTGAGCCAGCTATCTAATGTTGGCATACTACCACCCACAAGGTAAACAGCGATGTATCGACGGATTGATGGATAGTTGATAGTTAAAAAATGTGGGAGGTGCACGTCAGGCCACGGAGAGGTGCTCGGAGAGGGTTTGCAACGTCGGAAAGGGCTCTCTGTGTCTCCGTGTTTCCGAAACGGGCGACCATAAATTGCACTTAAGTACATTATGCGGCTTTGGTCAAGGCATATTCTGTCAAGATGGCTAACGTTCAGTGCAACAACTCGATTCGCTCTTTGAAAGAAACTCCTTTTACTAGGCGCACTAATGAAAATAAATTGACAGCAAAACAATTAGGACTTCCTAGGCCAAATGTATCCATTCAACAGGTTTCTACAAAGGGGGGGGGGGGGGATCCTACATCCAAGAATTGGAACGAAAGAAAATCATAACTTACTTATTTTCTATGTGATGACTTATTTTGCTTTTGTAAGCCAATACTTTCAAGAACAGTCAATAAATATTGTTGGTTTTGACTTATATGTTGCCCCCTTCTTTATGTTGTTACTGGACATATCATGTGTCCTGTTAAGTTATGTTACATCATACAACATTTGAGACATGTGAATAATGAAAAAGTGGGATCATTTATTGTGGAGCCACATGCAGGCTTATGAAGGCTCCTGGATGCAACTTTCTTCCATAGCTTTCCACCTGTAACTAGCTACTCTATGTAGCTAGAGGGGAAATATTTCTGTTGTGTGCTGCCATCTAGTGGACAAAAAGGTATTTCTGTATGAGTCAATCAGCTAACAACAAATTGATACAATTGTCTTGCTTAATGTACCCACTGAATGGGTTGCCGTAATCATTATCAAAAAATTGCCCCCCCTGAGATTTTTTTCAGGAGCCGCCACTGCTCACTGGCATATGTTTGTGTCATTACTGTTTACAGTACACATGTACTGTAAATATTATTAATATGTGATGTTTGGACTCACGTATGCCTGACAATGACCCCTCCAGTTCAGATTCATCTATGAGAAGAACACAGACAACAAAATGTAACTAAAGTAAATATAGCTGTTACTTTAGCCTCATAGTGGAAAATCACTCAAGTCAAACTTGGTTCCACCTTATTTTGAATTAAGGCGGTTTTACGAAGCAGCAATACTGGTCAAATCCAGAGAATAATTAATGAATTGGTTCATGGTTAGGCTTAATGTATTTAACAGTTTGCATTTTCATAAACTACAATTTACCCAAGGCCATACAATAAAGTGTGACCACAATGTGTCTTCAGACTATTTGGCTGAATTAATTCATAGAGATTGACTTCTTGATTCCACTCACGCATCTTCAGTCGTCTCTTCAGTCCTTCCCTCTCTCCGGATGACAGCTCCACTGGGTGCACAGTAAATTCACTGAAATCTGTGTGACAAAGCATGTCAGCCAGTTCTCATCAGACCACCAATTGGTGTATATTTTGTTACATCATTTCATAAAGCGTCTCGTAGAGGAAAGGAAAAACCCTGTCGGCTCAACAATTTAGATATTTATTCATAAGCAAAGCTGTTATACAACGACATTACAGAAAACACTGACCTATGATAAGACACAATAAAGATGAATAAATGTATGCTGAAGATTATTACCTAAAGATTGCACCAGATCAGCTCTATTCTTCAATAGTATCTCCCTGATGCGACGTAACACTGATTCCAAGGGTATGAGAAGATTTGTGATATCAACACCATCCTCTAGCAGATGCTGTATTTCCTCTGCCTTTTTCAAGAGATGTGCAATCACCTCTCCTGTTTCCTGATCACTGAGCAGAAACATTAATCAGACAGGTTTAATAATGTGATATTGTTGTATACATTGATCCATTCTCCACAACAGAGTGAAACTTATTGATTATTTAATGATTGTTACTTATTAAGACTTTTGTTATGAGAGATTTAATTATAAAATTGGTAATGTAGAAATAACAAATAATAGCAATCTGATTTGACTGTATTCCACCTGAAATTCACTGTGTGACTGTTCTGCACAGTAGTGACTATGCAGTTTGCTGTCAGTCTGACGATAAGGATTATGTCACGTCAATCTACTTTGTAGAAACTGCAGATTATGTGACACTTTTTTAAGAACAGTTTTCAGAGAATTCAGCACTGTATCAAATGTACCAAATTATTATTACAACAAACGTGTTTTTACATTATCAACTTCTTGCTGAAATGCAGAAGTTACAGGTAAAGGTTTGTGACCTTGTGTTGTGTTGGGAGGTCCCGATGAGCTGTGAGACATCATTAAGGCTCTGTTTGTATTCCTCTAGAACACTGTTCAGTCTACCTGTACTTCAGGTCTCTTCGCTCATGTCTGCGGCTGCTACAGTAAAACATGGAGAAAATATCTTGTATAGGGGACAGCAGGGCATGTTGTCATACATTACAGTTTTTATCTCACAATGACTGCAAACGCAGAAAATGTTGTACCTATTTTGTATTCATTGTATTATATATTTCAGTGCAAAATCATTTGAAGGAAGGCAACTCCACAGTGTGTTGTGACTGTTATGAGACCAGACAGGAGGGGGTTACACTCCGAGTGTGAGCAGACTGTTTACTTAATTAATGATTCCCATTGGCATACCTAGAGTCTGCATCAATGGGGCATGGGGATAGCTGAAGAGGCTATATAGCTACTTCAGTTTTCAAATTGTGTCCTTAGTGTCGGAGAAATCACCAGTGTGGCAACTTACTAACTCTCTCCTGCTTATTATAACGCCTGTTACATGGCTAATGCCAGGGAAATGGACATTTATATAGCGCTTTTCTACTCGTAGATCTCTCACAGCACTGCTCAGATGAATGCCTCAGACATCTACCCATTCATACACCAATGGCAGAGGCTACTATCTAAGTTGCCAACCTGCACATTGGGCAGTGGTTGGGGGTTCAGTGTCTTGCTTTAGCAATTGGCGAGGAGGAGTCAGGAGTCGGGCTCAAACTAGCAACCTTCCGACTCCTCTACCTCTTGTACCACCCAATAAAGATGACAAAGGTCACTTCCTGACTAGATAAATAAGCACAGTATACTGTACATGCAATCTGTTCAGTGGCTGTGAATGCAAATTAAACTGATTAGATAAATAAGGACAGTATACTGTACATGTAATCTCATCAGTGGCTGTTAATGCAAATTAAACTCTGCTTTAGTGTCTGAAGGTTCACTGGACTCATGTATTCACACACACTGAACTCATATTTACAAACAATAAATGTCCATGTACACTGGAGCACACATACACACAAATGCACACACACACATACACAGACACACACACACAGACAAACACACTCACAGGCACACACTCTCACAGGCACACACACTCACAGGCACACACACTCACAGGCACACACACTCACAGGTTTTGCATACAGAAAATTTCCATGTGCACAGAGATAGAGAGAGATAGAGAGAGAGTGCAATAGAGAGGTTTACAGATTACTTAGTTCAAAAGTCAACTTTCTTGTAGGTATAGATTCACAAAGGAAATAAACACTCACTATTAATGGCAAGGTTGCAGCTATGGTGTGTGACACTCTTGGATCTTGAACTGCCAATGCCTTAGCTTTTAATGGCAGTGTTGATCTACTGTAGCAAATATTCTGAAAGAGACAATTGCAGTTTCGGTTCAAAATGATAATGAAATGAAATAACTAATTGATCCTGTCTACATACAGTGTTCTGCATCGACTGAAAAGGATCCTCTTTAGACTGCACCCTACTTTTGCAAATTAGTTCCATTATTCTCAGATACATTCGTGGATGTCTTGGAGTGCCAAAGCAACACACATAACATGCTTCTTTATTATTATTGAAACAAGACTAATAAAACCGGTTAATTTCTAAACACTAAACTCACTAAAATATTTTTTGGGTGCAGAAAGGCATCACGATGAGTGAACTGGCAGTGATACATTTCTCCATGGGTGGAACCCATATGCAGGACACAAATAGAGAGCACCAAGTGCAGCCTGCAACCTTACAGGGCTGTGGTTCCTTATTAACCACCAGGCTAGCATCCAGTGTTCAACACAGGCATCAGCAAAACAACACATAGGTTAAGGTCCTTACCGTCAAAGCTGTTCTTGCACTGTTGTCATTTTCTTGATATATGACCTTGACCTTCTTTTAACATTTTGAAATGAACACATGAAAATCACTAAAAGTTGCTTTTGAAGACAGATATCTCCCCTCTGAATAATGAATCAAAGAGAATCTTACCTGATTTAATCCTGTGTTGATTCAGTCTAGTTCGATGTGTCAAAGAGCTGAAGAAGAGGCAGAACAGGAAGCCTTAGGCAAATATGGGATTTACCAATGACATCCTTGTTTAAAGACTATCAGGCGCCCGTGAGTTGAGAGAGTATGTCTGGTCTCTCACACAGCTCAGACAGCAGGCAAATAAAGTGGACCTCAGTTTCCAACTCAAAGTGTAAGATGGTTTTAAAATGCTTCAGCCTCACTAAGCAAGCTACCCCAACCCATCCGAATCCCCTATAGTTACCCCTGAATGCATGCTGTAATATATGCCAGACAAAACACAAACTAACCCAAGATGTATTTAAATGACATGGGACAGACCTACAACCGAAACACTAATTAACCAACTTCTACCAAAAGTAGGTTGTAACTTGTAACAAAATAAAGGTTAATATAATATAATATTATAATACTAGGCCTATAATAATATAAACATTATTTACATTGATAATAATACTGCTGCTAATAAAGTATTCTATTAAATAAAAGTACTGAGGGTTCAGCATGGCTGACTCATGTCCCTGTGCACAACCGCACCACTGCTGAAAAAAACCCTCTGAATAATTAATAAAAAGCAAATCCTACTTGATTTAATGCTGTGTGGATTCAGTCCAGACCGATGTGTCAAAGACTTGAAGAAGAGGCACAACAGGAAGTTTGTGATGTTTTCCTTGCAAATAAGTTGAATGGCAACCTTAGGCAAATATGGGATTTACCAATGACATCCTTGTTTAAAGACTCTCAGGCGCCAGTGAGTTGAGAGAGTATGTCTGGTCTCTCACGCAGCTCAAAGACAACAGTCAAATAAAGTGGACCTCAGTTTCCAACTCAAAGTGTAAGATGGTTTAAAATGCTTCAGCCTCACTAACCAAGCTACCACAAGCCATTAAATTCCCTATAGTTACCCCTGAATGCATACTGTAATACATGCCAGACAAAACACAAACTAACCCAAGATGTATATAAATGAAATGGAAATCAATCAATCAATCAATCAATCAATCAATTTGTTTATTTGATCAAGAGGGACAGTGTACATTCATGAACATTAAAATGTAAATGCACCCAATTATAGCCAAAAGGCTAGTTTCCATTGGCAGTCCCCCTGCCAGAGTAAAAAAGGCTATACAACCTAAAAAAGGCATTAACGTATATCAAACATAACATTGACAATAAATCAAAAAAATAAAATAAAATAAGATACAATAAAATAAAATACAATCCTAATATACAAGTTCTACTGCTATACAAGTTCTACTGCTTACCCACTAGTGATCACATTTTTGGTTATTTATCAACCATGTTTTGAGATTACTTTTAAAACAGTTAAATGAGGTTGATTCTCTAATGTTCTGAGGGAGATGGTTCCATTCCCGGGCTGACCTAACTGAGAAAACCGACTGTCCAAATACACTTTTTTTTAAAGGAATATTGCTGCCCCTCGAGTAGCACTGGTTGCTGCTGTTCTTAACGTGACTAGGCTGCATAGTGGTGGGGGGGCCAGGTTAAACCGGATTTTGAACATTAAACAGCAGTTCTTAAATGTGATCAGGTTGTCCCAACTTAAAAGTCTGTACTTATGGAGGACTGAACAGTGATGGTGTGATTTAGGTTTTTTGTCAAGTATTTTGAGAGCCTGTTTGTAAAGAGACATGACTGGTTTAAGGGTAGTGGAGTTGGCAGTAGACCAGGTGGGTAAGCAGTAGTTAATGTGAGACAGACATACAATAGAAACACTAATTAACCAACTTGTACCAAAAGTAGGTTGTAAAATAAATAATCTTCCATAACAAAACAAAATTGCAAAACAAATTTGCTGTCATAATAAGTCAATGTTGGTAATCCTATAGGCCTAGTATAAGTAACATTACCCGCCATAACCTTAACCAGCAGAAGTGGCAGAGCATCATTAATCAGTGGATGGCTATGTCATCATACAGTACTTTTCAACTGGATATGGAAAAAAAGACTCTCAGTGCCTAGAACTCTGTACACAAATGAACTAAAGATGATTTTGATATAACACTTGTCTATGTATTAGTTCATGTACTATTTATAAAAAGAACAAAATAAAGGTTAATATAATATAATATTATAATAATATGCCTATAATATATATATATATATAATATATATATATATATATATATATATAATATATATATATATATATATAATGATTATACTGCTGCTAATAAAGTATTCTATTAAATAAAAGCACTGAGGGTTCAGCATGGCTGACTCATGTCCCTGTGCACAACCGCTGAAAAAAATCCTAAGGGAAACACTGAATAAGTAATCGTGTTAAATAATCATGATTTCAATATATGACCAAACTAATTGTGATAATGATTTTTGCCGTAATTATGCAGCCCAAGGTCTTGCTATGTTGGCTCCTTCAGTGAGGGCCAGTCATTTATTCCCCTAATGTGAATAACTTAAAGCAATAGTATGCAGGAATTTACCACTTTTATAGGTTTGTTTTTATGAAAAATTATTTCATCTAGCCAGCTAGTTTCATACCAAAACACCTGACTGCTGTTTAATATTCAGGTAGTAATCAGGTAGCAATTCACACAAGATTGGGAGTTTCATTACCTGATTAAATGGGATGTTTTAATATTCAGGTAGTAATCGGGTAGTAATACACACAAAATTGTGAGTTTCATTACCTGATTAAAAGGGATGCCTTTCATTACCCTGGACAGATCTTCTTCAGTTGATCTCTGTGTGTGGACACATTTCCATACACAAAAACACAACTTCTGAATCTTTGTTTCTGATTTAAATATCACCTATATGGAAACATTAACTAAACTCTAAACCACAATCCATAGTTGTTGTGTTTTGTTGTTTTTCATTTTCAGCTTATTTTCATAGGGTGCCAAATCCTGCCAAATGAAGTGGACTTTATTCATACTATTACAGCTCCCCCTAATGGTGAAGGAGAGTAAATGTTACAATGTCAAACACAAGGTGGCAGACCTCCAAGGAGCAGTACGTCAGTTTACCTGGTCACTGACATTCTGTTGAATTATATGTATTGTGTTGGTCTGGAGACGAGGTTAACAAGAGCAACATGAAAAGCATTAGTCAGAGAGGAGACTGCTTTTACCTCATGCAGTCAGATACACACACAGACTTGCATTCTTGCATGTATTTGACAAGTATACTGTGTTACTAGACTAATGAAGACTAATGGGATCTATACTTGTGAATACTGAAGCATTAGAAGTGAACTCTAAACAACAAGCCATAGTTTTCTGTTGGGGAATACATCATTTTGGACCTTAGTTCAGATGGTGCCAAATTAACTTTATTCATACTCCTACAGCTCCCCCTACTGGTAAAGGAGAGTAAATATTACATACATGTCAAGTTGTCAAACCCAAAGTGGCAAACTGATGACAGCTGTAGGTTGGAGTTTTTACTGGATGTAGCAGATTGAACTGGATTCTCCAGCGCCAGTATACCTGGTCATGTGTAGTGATATTTTGTAGAACTATATGTATGGTCCTGGAGCCAGTATACCTGGTCATGTGTAGTGATATTCTGTAGAACTATATGTATGGTCCTGGAGAAATGGTTGGACACAGAGAGCAGCATAAAAAGCCTTAGTGAGAGAGGAGAAGCATTTACCTCATGCAGTCAGATACACACAGACTTGCATTCAAGCACACACACAGCAACACACACATATAATGTGTTATTTTAGGTGTTCTTAATCACCCAATTTAGAGGCAATGGCTGTTTTAGAGGCACATCACACCTCAAGGGCAAATAAAACATGTCCTAGATTTGCCTTCATTTTGAAGAAAAATTAGTCTGCTGCAACTGACCAATTTAATTGTGAAATATTGGAGTAAAATCAGTAATATACGTAGATGCAGCTCTTGACTGATTAAGAAAGCGCAAGCGATAGACGCAGCTACACATGTTTGAGTTCCACAAATATCTCAAAAACATATCAAAACCTTTTTAATACAAATACAATTTATTTTGCATATTCAGCATTTACGGTTGGTTAAATAAAATTACCCTTACAAAAACAGTGCTGACACAAATTACAGGCGTATGATGTGTATTCTACATGTGGGAGGCTGTTTTACTGTACTGCTTAAAAGGCCACATGTGACGCAAGGGAAGCATTTACACAAAATATTCATCTTCCATTTTCAATGTAAATAAAAAGTAATACAAATTCCATTATCCAAAACCAAATATTAGTTAAGTCACCATTAACCAGACTGGCAACCTGAGAGGAGGAACTTAGAACAGAGAACATTGCCATATGTGCACTCGCTTGGTGTATGTGCTTAATATATTTACATATTCCTTTACCAAGTACGCCACACAAGTACTAAAGCTAATTTAATAACTTTGAAAAATCATTTATCATTTATCTAATTTAATACCATGATCAAGATCCTAAGCACGAACATGGGTGGGTCAGCGCAATGCTCCCACACAACAGCTTCACTTCATGTGTGACAGACTTTGCCCATGAATGAAATTAGGGCCCATTGTGGTAAACTCCTCTCAATTTAGTCCAGAAAAGCAGGGGTACACCCTGTGTTTAGTCCAGAAAAGCAGGGGTACCACCCTGTATTTAGTTCAGAAAAGCAGGGGTAACACCCTGTGTTTAGTCCAGAAAAGTAGGGGTACCACCCTGTGTTTAGTCCAGAAAAGTAGGGGTACCACCCTGTGTTTAGTCCAGAAAAGCTGGGGTACACCCTGTGTTTAGTCCAGAAAAGCAGGGGTTAGTCCAGTAAACTAGTTTTGGTATCATCCTCAAATTAATGTTGTATATGGTCATGTAAAGGACAGATGAACACATGTCATTCCCACTAGCCATACAGGATATGCTCATGTAGTTCAGTGTTACGCCCACAATACCCCATAAAAACGTAAGAAAAGCTTTCACAGCATGACAGTGCAGCTATATCGCCAATATACACTAGTTAGCATGTTAGCAAGCTTTTATCAGTGCTTGTTTGTTTTTGGGTTTTCTGTCAGCCCTGGTAAGGAAGTTGAGTCTCTCTTTTTAGAAAGTGAAGGTCATATTAAATATCGCTTTTTGTAGATACATGTAGCACTTCATATTTCTCTTTCTTGTCAGACTTTTAATTGTTTTCCTCAAGATCTTCAACCAATAAAGGGTCTTCTGTTTGGAGGACCTGGTGGAATATGTCCTGAGCCTTAGTCCCCCTTCTGTCCAGAATCCCGAGGAGACTCACATTCCTTTTGTAGTCGGATGTTTCGCTCTCAATAGCTTTCCTCTCGATGGATTTCAGAACCTCCATCTGCTCCAGCTGGTTCAGAATGGGTCCCAGGACAGTTGGTAGTCGTGTTTCCAGAGCCCCCTTGTGTTTCTTAAAAAAGTCTTTGCTGACAGCTGAGGAACAAATAGTATACCACGATCACGTCCACATACCATGCACACATCTAGGCAAATACACTGACAAACGATATTACACAACTTTTTGCCGTTTTTGTAAATTGCTGCTTAACTTTGCTTGCTTTTCATCAAATTCAAGTTGATGGTTGTATGAAGGGCCAATAAACACATTTGTCAAGCTGACAGGCTATTCACTGGGTAACCCAGGGAACATGTAAGAGCTTTTACAGCATGAATTTGCTGAGTACATCTCTGAAATGTGTCGGTTAGTTACCTAACCTAGTTAGCTACCTAGCCTTTATCAGTGCCAGCTGTGGTCTTGCTGTCAGTTAGTTAGCTAGTTTTAGACAGAAACTGCAAAACAGATTCTCGTACTTGAATATAATGGTTTTATGATGTTTTTATCATGATTTTTTATCGTGATCATGATCTTTTCCTGACCTCCAGCTTACATACTGTAATCACTTCTGGGTCCAGCAGCGCCGAACACCACATAATATAAATGTGGAGGCTGTGTCTGTGTCTGTGTCTGTGTCTGTGTCTGTGTCTGTGTCTGTGTCTGTGTCTGTGTCTGTGTCTGTGTCTGTGTCTGTGTCTGTGTCTGTGTCTGTGTCTGTGTCTGTGTCTGTGTCTGTGTCTGTGTCTGTGTCTGTGTCTGTGTCTGTGTCTGTGTCTGTGTGTTTTAAATAATCACAAAAAATGATCAAAGGCCTATTCAGGTTGAAAAAATAATGACATTGAAAATGGGACTCAAACACAAGAGAGGGGTCACATAATTAAGTCATTAAAACTCACATGGTTCTAAGACGTGTTGTCTCCCGTCAGGGGTATCTTTCTCTGTGGCTTAATGTGGAGTAAATATGCCTATTATTATGAGTGGAATATCTACATAATGTTAGAATTTGATACATTTTTTATTTTATTATACAAAATATATCTATTATTCTGCATAGTGTGGATTGATTTTAACACTAACCTTCAATGTTGACCAGACTATTCCACACATCCTTTGTCTCATCCTTTTCATCCTTCAGGATTAGCTTCAGTTCTTTCTCTGTACTGCAAAGGACTGTGAATGCTGGAAGGAAGTTTGGACTGCACTCAACATACTGAGCCCTCTGTTACAAAGACATATATAACATATAAATGACCATATATAACAAGACATAACAAATATGAATGAATGCACATTTAGAGAACTCCGTCTGCAGACAAGAAAATATGAAAGAAAGAGCTCTTGCACTCTTTTTAACAGCACATCTTGAAATCTAACCATTCAGAATTAGCTAACACCTATTAAAACAATGGCGGGTATTGAACCAATATCAGATGACTTTTTTATCAAGAAACGGCCATTTCAGTGGTGAAATTGTAGTAGTTTGATTCAATGCCTTCTCTGTTGACTCACATTAGGTGTCACAGTTAGTCCAGGTGGGTTGGTGAAAAGGCTGTAATATCTGCATGTGTTGATTATACAGTTAGGATTTCTGTCAATGTGGATTTCTTTATCTCTCTGTTTCTTAACCTGGTGAAGTGTATACAAGAGCAGGTAAAACAATGTTAACAGAGATACAAATAATACTGTTATGACTACAAAGTGACAATCAATGAACTTTGATTTCCATAATTGTGACAAACCTTCTCTGTGTCAGTGTTACTTGGCAACAGCAAGACTTGAAGTTCTGGCTTAGAGCTTGTTTGAAGAAAAAGTAGCACCATGGCCCGGATGTTCCTTCCCAAAAAGTAGTCAAGAAAAGTAAGTCCAAACGGAGATAAGCCAGTGACGTCGATAATCACGTGAGACTTTGTTATCTCTTTAGGAGTAATGACCTCCAGACCATCACCAGTAATATGAGCAACACGTAGTTGACCCAGCTTCCCATCTGTGTAAGACAATGTAAAAGGAATACATCAAGAAGACTGTTACCACTGAAATCATTTTAGCTGTTTTGTGATATGCCTATGGTGGAGAGTGACCTCATCAGCAAGATATGCAGGATATGTTGTGTCCTTCACCTGAAATAACCTCACAGTGTGGTAAATGTATCTGAACAGGAGTCCCAGGGAAGCAGCTAATGTTATAAAGAGGTCCTGCTGGTCCACAGTCAAGATTTCCCAGCTTGTTTTCCCATGGTACTGAGTGATACTCCACCTCACCTGCCGTTTCCATCTTAAACATCAGACTAGTGAACTTGCACTTGAACAGACCAGCAGTGGGGCATCTCAACCTGTAATGAAAATGTATTGATGGTGAGGATATTTGGAAATGTTTGGTTAAAAATATATTTACAAATTTAGGCCACAATACTGATGTAACAAAAATGTAATATTCACCAATATTTTAATGGTGTGTAACAGAAGTAATTAATTAAATATTAATTGACTCATTTAGTGTGGAGGCCCTGAATAGAAATATATATTAATAAAACCTACTGTGTAGTAGAGCAATCACTGGAATACTGGGAAAACTATTACTCATGTCTTCAGGATATGTCATGAGTGTGGACATTATAATTGTGTTGATTGATTTTACTTATTTGCAAACAGCACTTATAAATAAAGAATATGAGGTCTTCTTACGTGTATTTCAAATCTCCATTTTCTTCTTCCCGTAATAGTGGCACAAGACATTCACAAGATGGGGAGACCTGAATTGCATTAAATCACAAATTTATGACTCTTCCAAATAGCTACAAACTGCAAAACTGATTATGATAAATCATAAGAACAGAATTGAGTGGATGTAAAATGTTTATTTGAACATTCAGTTCTGGTGTATCGTTTTTCCTTTAAATTCAGTTCAAATTGGTCAAATGTATTCATGTTAAAGAAAGAAAGAATACTCAAACTTACTCCCACAACTGCACTGGTTGAATAGTTTTCTTCATATTGAATGTTGAAGGCCACTGGTCCTTTAATGTTAAATCCTAAGTAGAAGGATATATCACCATCTTCCAGGACATTCTCCTTGTTGTGAGGCTCTACCTCAATCTCAGTTTTTTCGAGAAAAGCCAAAACATTAGGTCTCATAATCCTGCCCTGGACTCGCACAAGATGGAGAAGTCTTCCCTCTGTGTTCCTCTGATCAGGACCTGCTTCATCTCCTGTGTTCTTTGCATCATTGCGTGTTCCCTTTTCGATCTCCCAGGGTTGAAGTGATAGTTCACTGAGGGTTTGCCAGCCTTCTGTAGACCTCATGTAGAGGGGCGCCAGGTAACGAGAGCGAAAGTATTTCTCGTACATGTTGTCATAAGACTCCCTCATCTTCATGACCACATCCATGAGGTCTTGGTCCTTAGCAGGCTGGAGCAAGGCAAGGTGGTAGAACTCTGGGTTGCGGTAGGTGTCCGCTCTCCTCCAGAATTCTTGTAAATCAGTCACTCTAGGTGGTGTTTCCACATATTTGGCATAACAGTCGTTGGCGCACTTTCTGATGTAAATTGGGTCATCCTTCATGGAATCAGGTTTGGAGTAGGTGAGATATTTTTCAAAAAACTCAAACCTCTTCTTGACCTCTGCTTTGAGATTGATAGTGAGATTCCGGGATTCGGGCGGAAGTTGAAAGGCCAAGGATTCTTGAATCTTTCTTGAACAAGTGAGGACATCACGCCAATCTCTGTTGATCTTTACAAGACTCTCAAAAAGCATATCAGCAACCTGCAGATACCCCAACTTTCCACTTGTGTTGAAAATCGGAGAAATGTTTGCAGTGGCTCCATTCTTCCTTTCTTTAGCCTCCTCCAACTTACTTTCTTCAGCTTTTCCAACAGCCATTTCTATCTCCTGAAAAGCGTTGATAGCCAGAAGTCCTAATCTCAATACCTCAGATTGGCATTTTCTTTCTCCATTCTTCACATAGTGAAACAAGTGGTGTTTGTGAACTTGGCCCAGGGTGTCCATGATGAATGAATTATTAGGATGTCTCTTGATGGCCTCTTTTGCCCATTTTTCAGCATTGATGTAGTCCTTCTCATATATTGGCAACCACTTATTAACCATAAGGTAATAGCAACGTGCTAGAGCTTGTGGGAAGATCGGCCATTTTTGAAAGACCTTGGAAGCCTCCATCAACAGTCTTCTGCACATGTGTTTTCCCTCTCTTTCGTAGATGTGCTGGATCAGTTTGGGAAATCTTTCTTTCTCCTCATTTTTACCTTGCATTTCTCGCATGGTGAGCATTGACTTTGTTGTCTGCATCAGGCGTGGTGATGCTATATTTGCACAGAAGTTCTGCAGAAACAGAAAAGTCACCTCACCCATACTTAGGCCATGGTCTCTAAGTAACTGAACACATTTAGTGGCAATCATTGGATGAGCTATACGCACATAGTCCGTGGTGTTCTCAAAGTTGGTGTACGTAACTAAGAGATCGGAGAAACGTCCCATCTGCCCCTCAAACATTGGTGGTCTGTGAGTGCTAGGTTTTCTGTTTTGCAGAAACTCCTCGCACTGATCGAGGAGAAAGTCTGACCCAGGGGCGTACGTATTGACCAATGCGAGAATTGCAAAGAGCTGGTCTCTGCGAGGCCTGTGTTTTGTTTTGGGGGGCACTATGACATTGCATACATCTGCTGTGTATTCTGAGCTGAAATCACCACGGATCATATTAAAACCATGGAACATATTGTGTTCATTTCCAAATTGCTTAGTGACACTCCTGTGATGTTGATCAAATGTCCCCCTTTCCCCCATTTGAAGCTTTGCTTTCAAGAGCACTGTGTTGGCTTGATTACGGTTTGTGCTGGTTTCATTATGGTTTGTGAATTCAACTTTTCGGACACAGTTCAAAATAATGACAGGCAGGCTTTTGACTGCATTCATCTTATCAATAATCCTCTTCTGTAGAGTTTGTACAACATTTTCTTTCAGCTTGTCGGCATTATCAAGTAATAGCAGAACAGGCTTTTCTTTGTTTTGATTGATATTTGGCATGATGGCCAGGTTGATAACATCTTTGGCAATGGCATTTAAGTCAGCTACTATGTCTTTCAGTTTTGCGCACAGGAAATCTTTCCTCAGATCCCACAGAACTTGCATTGCCAAGGTAGACCCTCCACTACCAGGCTGGTGTAGCAGGTTAACCTTGGTGACGGTCTTTCTTTTCCATTTGTGTTTGTCAATAAGTCTTTTCAACTCTTCATAGCCGTCTCTTTTTACAAATGGCGTTCCGCTCCTCTCTGCTAAGTAGAAGTTGACCCACTGAGGAGGGGCACCCTTGTAGTAGCTTGCCTGAATGCGATTAACATCCTCCTGATAAAACACTTCACCTTTAAACTGATCTGGCTGAAGGACATCTAGGCCTGACGCTTCAGCTGCGGTGCCACTTGTCATCGGGATCTCGTGGTCTGTTGTAAATGTATTCTGTGTGAATGTAATGTGTAGCCTGCCGTGTTTCTCTTTTCAGTAAGCTTTTTGCTGTGTTTGACTGGTTGGCTTTCAGGTTATCAACACCCTCTGATTATGCAGCTGAAAGAATGAAAAAAAAACATTGGGTTGAGTATAGATATCAGCTCTTAATTAACTTCTGTATTAGTTCTCAAATATCTACATTTAATGATCTATTAAGCCTGGAATGTAAGGGTCATGCACATACCGTACAGCACAAGCAATGGGCCAGCACTTTATATGGAATTAGCTAGGGGAAGACAAGGGCAATAGTTAATCAGACACTTGGCATGTTATTGTGACCCTATTTCAACTTCCTCCACAGTCAGATTGTCTCACTTCAGGTAGTCTCATGGTCCATGCTAGCCAGCGTAGGAAGATGCGCCCAATGAAGTTAATGACCTGTGAACATAGAACCATAACAATGAGATAAAGACAAGTTCTAGAAAAGTCTGTCAAAAGATCGTATAGACAGGAAATGTCAGACCCAAATATGGGCATATTTGGCCCTTGGTGATGGTGGTTCCTGTGGGGAAGTGTGATAATGATACTTGTGTGGGTGAGCAGGGATGGGGAGGAAGTTATTGACTATTGACAGAACATATACAAGAAAGTCAAACAATAAAAAATTGTCACCCCAGACTTAGGTTGAGGTGCAGGACAGCCCATTTTAGGGGAAACCCCTAAAGATTAAAACAATTAAATTATTCCGGACTTTTACACAGTGGGGGAAATAGCTATGCATCTGCAGGTAGTTATGTTTGATTTTGATAGGTTAAAGATGGGAGATAATGTATAAAAAGAGACTGCTTTGCACTTATGTAAGGGAGATTATTTATCATAAGCTGAATCTTGATATCTTGTAACATGTCTTTTGATATAGGCCACCTCCTTTAGAGATAGAGAGCAAAACAGTTGAAGATGGGTTGCCTCCAGATTAACTTCCTGTCATCCGTGTCTTAACTCTGGCAAGAAAATAGTGGGTCAACATCAGACAGTCCTGAAATAGAGTTAGCATGTAGAAGTGTAGGAAGGCAAAATAAAATTACAACATAGCAGCTGATAAGGCAGGAACCTTGTGCCCCGTTTGTTAAAACTAGGGGGAAAGAGACATGAAGGTCAGGGGAAAGAGACATGAAGATCAGGGGAAAGAGACATAAAGGTCAGGGGAAAGCCCTAGGGCAACTCATCTGTTGGAACCAGAAAATAACGCAACGGAGGTGAAATTCTAAATCCCATTCATTTCTGTTGGGAGGCAAGCCATTGTGACAAAGACGAGCGACTTGGGCGATAGAGGATAAAAGCAGCTTTCCCCATTTTGTTTTTGGGGACTTCGGGAACATTTAAAAAACCTGCTGAAGAGGACCTAAGGCCTCGTGACGACACAAAACGATGCTAAACCATTTAAAGCTTTACATACAAGTAGTAGGACTATAAAATCAATTCTAAAAGATATGGGGAGCAAGTGTAGTGCTGCTAAAAAAGGAGTAATATACTCTCTCTTCCTTCCTGAAGATATAACCTAGTTGTAGAATATATAAATATTTGTTATAAGGCTCCTCGGATGTTCCAAAAAGTTCTGTTGATTTGAATGCTGCGAAAAATTTATGATCGTCATGACTGGCAACGGGTTTTGTGCTTCAAGTCAAAAACCTTGGTGTAATATTCGATTTGGCTTGTAAATTTGACAAACAGGTCGATGCAGTAGTCAAAGCCAGCTTCTACCAACTCCGCACCATTGCCAAAATCAAGTCTTTCCTGTCACCCAAAGATCTTGAGAAGGTCATCCACGGCTTCATATCCTCCCGGCTAGACTACTGCAATTCCTTGTATACGGGAATTAGCCATTCGTCCCTGTCCCGCCTACAACTAGTCCAAAACGCTGCTGCAAGTCTCCTGACCGGTACCCGGAAAAGAGACCATATTAGCCCTATCCTGGCCTCTCTCTACTGGCTTCCAGTGTGGTTCAGGGTTGATTTTAAGGTGCTCCTGTTCGTTTTTAAAGCCCTTAGTGGGGAGGCTCCATCTTATATCACAGACCTCTTAACCTCCTATTCTACCATCAGGCCCCTCAGGTCGTCCAACTTAGGGCTCCTGGCAGTCCCCCCAACTTAAATCCAGGGGTGACCGCGCTTTTGCTGTTGCAGCCCCTAGACTGTGGAACAGCATCTCCCTGTCTATAAGATCAGCCCCCTCTATTGACTCCTTCAAGTCCAAGCTCAAAACCTACTTTTATTCCTGAGCATTTGGATCCCCCTGATTTTAGTTGATAATTTGTATATTTGCTTTCTGTTAGAGGTGTTTCTGTTCTTTTGATGTGTATATAGGGGCTTAGTTCAGTGTGTTGCTTCGGTTTTTCTGTTTGTTTTTTATAAAAAAAAATTGTGATCTAATTCTTTTGTTTCTTTTTTCTATTTGTTTTGATATTTTATTTTATTGTGATTTAATTGTACAACACTTTGGTCAGCGTGAGCTGTTTTTGAATGTGCTTTATAAATAAATTTGACTTGACTTGACTTCTAATTCACATCTTTCATGTCATTCCGCAAGTAGTCCGGTCATTTTTCGTAACGGAAAGTCATTGGAACTTGAAGTGAGCAAGTAATGGGTTGCTATGCAACACCTGAAACTTTATTTACATAAAGTTCACATTTTTCTGAGCGGATATCATAAAACGGCAACAAAATAATTTGCAGAGTTTGCATATTAATCAAGTGTCACGGTTTGGAAGTGAGACATACTAAACATACTAGTGAGACATACTGACAGCTGGCGTGTTTTTCCATACAGAGGATCGTGACAGTTTTGAGTTGAGAATGTTTTTATTGGCTGCCACCGCAGTTTCAGTTAAGGTACTTTCAGAGCCTGCTGATTGGTGAAAGTCTTGTTCCTTGTTTTGTTTGTGTTAATTATGAGTAAATCTGTAGTTTACTTTCATTTCTTGTTTTGTTTGGGTTCTGCTGATTGTTGAATTTCTTGTTCCCTGTTTTGAATCATTTATTGTTATGTGTCAATTATGAGTAAATCTGTAGCTTACATTCATTTCTGTGTGCACCAAGCTTTTTTGAGTGTACCTGACTACAAATTAAATTGAGAAAGCATTTTCTTTTTGAACAAGGAGAACTTGCAGGCTTTGGGTCCATATCATATGAGTTGTCGGTTACAAACTTTCAACTGCACCCATGATTTATTTCCTGCATGGATTCCTGCAGGATTATTACATTCTCCTGAGCAGAAGGGGGCCGTTGTAACGTATGCAATATCGGCTGCATGGGGTTGCAGGTTTTTGTTGCTCCACTCCCTCAGCGCGTGGTAGCAGTCACCCTGCTGTTTGGCATAGGCTCCGCCCTGGTCTCGCAGCCAGCCCTGAAACTTGTTGCGGTTCTCGTTCACCATCAGGTACTTCCCGAAAACAGCGGAGGCCTTGTGGTAGCCATCAGACTGCAGCTGGCTGCCGTGGGCAGGGCCCATCTCCTGTCACCAGCTTACCCTTCATCGGCTCAGAACATGACTGGTGCTTCTTGGGTGTAGAAGACATGGTGGCAGTTTGCATAGTACTTGTACTATGTGTGTGTGTGTGTGTGTGTGTGCATTCTTGCGTGTGAGTGTAAGTATGAAATGTATCCCATCACTTAATTGCTCTCAGGGCTACCATAAACTTAAATCAAATTAAATACCAGTGCTATAGACTCGAATGAGCCCAATCAATAGTCCAGTTGGACCATCAACTTTGAGAATCTCTGTTTTTTGAACTGCTTCAGTTTGTTGTTGGTTATAATTTCACCGCCAAAATGAGCACTGATTAATACCAGAATTCAGATGAGATATGTTATGTAACAAATATGTAATGAATATTCACGTGCACACATAGGAGTTGCATTCTGTAGTGAACAGGAGGGGTTTATACTGACACTGGCCATTCAAAGGATTGTTCTCCCTCTCCCTCTCCTGGATGGGGCTGGGCTTTTCCCGCGAGCTCGGGACACGAGGAGCGGAAATTATCAGGTCCTCCACAGTAGAGGCAACGTCTCTCCATCATACGGTTCTGTTCGGCCTGGGAAAGGCAGGTTCCGCCTTGCTGCATTGGTTCCTCAGGACAAGGGGGCTTACTCTGGGACTCTCAAGACCACTGTATCGGGCTGAGGGCTGAAGCAGGGATTCAGTACCCATGTACTGACCAGTCTTTGATACTGACAACATGGTCCCTGTCAATGACAAAAGGACTTTACATTCTGGTGGCACTGACATAGGTCTATTGATTGACATAATATAGTTATTTACTTATGAGACATAAACTAATAATTTTGAGAGAGTTTCGTGCTTTTGCAGGTAATCCATAGTATTTTACTGTTTCTACAAATTGTTCTGATTAATGCACAGTTTTGTTAACCCTTGTATGGTGTTCGGGTCTGTGGGACCCGTTTTCATTTTTTATCCAAACAAAAAGAATATGATTCATTATTTTTTCAAACTCAGACTCATTGGCTTTGGCTCATTTTGTGTGAAGAACATATATCAGACCAAATTTTCATTCCGCACACCGTAACCCCCCCTACACATTTGTATTACATACAGGGTGTTCGGGTCCACTGGACCCGGGGCAAATAAAAGTGTGGAAATTGTAGGTCCTGTGTACCTAAAGTCTGTTCTCCTCCTGTCTGGGTCTGCTGTAAGTGTGTGTGTAAGTGTGTGTGTGTGTGTGTGTGTGTGTGTGTGTTTGTGTGTGCGCGCGTGTGTGTATGTGTGTGTGTTGTGTGTGCTTGTGTGTTTGCGCGCGTGTATGTGAGTGGGCCTGCTGTAAGTGTGTTTGTGTGTGTGCACGCACGCTTATGTGTGTTTGTGTGAATGTGGGCCTTGTGTGTATGTAGGCTAAGTGTGTGTGTGTGAGTAAGTGTGAGTAAGAGTTTTGTGTTCCTGCCCCTGCCGCTGATGCCATTTAGGGGCCGCTGCCCCTTTAGACATTATATACCATCTAAACTTGCAAAATATGGTATAAAGATCTGGGCTGCCTGTGATGCGACTTCCTCATATGCTTGGAACTTACAAGTCTAAATAGGGTAACCTGATGAGGACGCCCTGAGAAAATTCAAGAAATCAGAGTTGTCCTGGACATGGCTCAGGGACTCAGTGGACACAACATCACATGCTACAATTTTTTTACATCGTACAAGCTGGGACAGGAGCTGACCATGGTGGGAACGATAAGGAAAAACAGGTCTGAGCTCCCACCCCAACTGCTGCCTACAAAGAGCAGGCCTGTCAACTCTTCCAAGTTTGTGTACACAGCTGACACGTCCCTGGTATCCTATGTGCCAAAGAAACGCAAGAATGTGATGCTCATGAGTACACTGCACTGGGATGGGAGAATCTCTGGTCTGGAGCATCAAAAACCAGAGATCATCATGGATTATAATGCCACAAAAGGAGGGGTGGACAACATAGACAAGCTGGTGTCTGCCTACAGCTGCAAAAGGAGGGCCCTACGCTGGCCACTGGCGATTTTATTTGTCACCTGGATGGCACTGAACCCGGAGTGGAAGAGAGGGAAGCTTCAGAGGATAAGCCTTTTTCTCGAGGAACTGGGAAAGACACTGGTGAAACCTTAAATCCTGAGAAGAAAACATGTTCCAAGAACCTCCGCCTCTGCAGCTACCATTAGGAGGATTCAGGAGGACAGTGCTGGTGCCCCATCCACCCATGTTGTGCTATGTAAACTGACCTGATTTCAAATTAAATTCACATAAATCAAATAGTTATGGAAAACCTTGCTTCATTTGTAAATTCGTGAATTTTGTCCACTGATATCTTGATTATAATTGATTTTCTTGATTTTGTAAAAAAAAAAAAAAAAAAAAAAAACGGGTAGCACTTAAATTCATAGATGTGATATAACAAAGTTAAAGGGCAAATATTAACCATATTTGCTGTTCATATTGCTTCTAATTGGGATGAAGTAAATATCTGTTGAGTATTTTACCATAAAATTGTTTGATTGTGTTGAATTAAACACCCAAAAATCGAGCGGGTCCACCAGACCCGCAACACCTTCTGAGTAACAAAAAAATTAACACCATACAAGGATTAAGGATGATTTGAGAAATCAACTGAAAAGCAACTGAGAAACTGTAAACTGATACATCTGGACCTATTCTTGACTTAGTCGACGATACCATCTGAGGCTTAACCAGCGAGCCTGCAGGCCACTGTTACAAGTCACATTCTGACCCCTGCAGACCTCTTCAGCTGGGCAGAAAAACAACATCTCAGGCATGAAATTGATCTGGATTAGTCAAGAAAGTGTCAAGTCCATGGCTGACAAGCTGGAAAGCAGATTTGCAAAGTCAATCACAGTGCCAGGTAGTAGAGATAATCATTGTTTCAAGCCAGCCAGTGCAACCAAACTTGAAGTCAGCACAGTGTCTGGAATAGCTGGACTTTGTGTCAACTACGAGGTGGAAGAAGAGGTTTCAGAAGGCTTCCAGATCAGTGACATGACCCCTGGCAAATATACAACCTGTGTTTATGATGGTCATTGGTGGGTTGGAAGTATCAGGGATGCATCTGAAGCCCAGCAAGATGTTCTGATACAATTCATGCATCCTCACGGTCCAGCAAATAGTTTTTTCTGGCCCAGGAGAGAAGATTTGAGAGATAGAAGTTCCTACCACTACAACTGGACGTACATGCGCGCTTAAGGAGTGTGACATCAAAGCAGCTATATCTTTTATGAAAGTGTTCAAATAATTTGCAATATTTGTGGCAAAATCATGAACTTTAATTTGATATTTCATAATTTTCAATTACGCAGGTCTCTTTGTTGTCATGGATAATTACTAACTAAAGTATACAAGCTATTTATTTTCTTTTTAATGTAAGTAAGTGTTACACAGATTTTTGAAATGTAACAATTTATCAAGCTTCACCTTTAACCCATGATTGGGTTCAAATATAAAAAAATCTGAGGACTATCTATGGGTTATCCTTCAACTACAATTTAACATGAATCAAATAAAGCATTTTGTGCAGTTTAAGCTCTGTGTCATAAAGTTAGTGCATTTTGTTACCATTTGAATATGCTTCCATAGGCCATTGAATGCCGGGCGTGTACAAAAATCCCATATTTTCAAAAAATTATTTTGAGAGAACGAGGCAAACACCATCACAAATGTGTTATATGTTAAGAACAAATATCTAATCTTTCCCCAAAAAATTGTTTCATGTTGGTAAATGCGGTCTTTTTTTTTTTTTTGCTATAGCATGCCAAAAATTGCACAAAATGGGTTTTCATCCATTTTCAAGCTTGAATATCTTCTTAATATCTTTTTACAATATACAGAGCATACATAGGAAGGTCTGTCTATAATATCAAGTCTCTAGCTTTAACATTGAGCTTTCCACAGGCCTTCAAAAATGCTGCAACAGCGCTTAGAATACAATTTCCGATGGCTCTTCAGCAATTTGAAAATTCTCCTTCTCTGCACATGAAGCACCCTTTAAATGGGGCACAGCCACTTGGGCTTAATTATATCCAACATTTGAATCAGGTGAGCCAGGACCCAACCATTATGGGGGAGGAGTCCAAGAGTCTTAAAGGGCACCATCCCTTTTTGCCACGGTGAGGAGGGGGAGAATTCACCTTCTCACACTCCCCCACAAGAATGTATCACATTCTCGCCACCTTCATTAACACACAAATGGTCAGCAAGAGCCTCCCTGTCTGCTGACATTCACACCTTTTCATATATAGGTAGACCCCATGCCCAACATGCACCCAAATTACAAAGCTAACATAGAGGTCTGTTATATTATAGTATAACAGTGGTGTTTTCACAGGAAATCTGTTTAGCATTTCCACCCAGCCAATGATATCTTTCAGTATCATTTTATTTTAGTTCTGTTGATGGCAATTTACTTTCCTGTGTTATGAGGAGTTATTTAGCAGTTTCTAGTATTTCATTTGTAATCATTTTGTAGCAAGCATGCAGGTGGTATGGTCTAACCTCTGTAAAAGAGGTGCAGTTATCATTCTAAGGTAGGCCAGAGTGGTGAGCAAACACTATTGTTAAATGTCAGGCCTCAGCAGTGTGAGATATCTGGTAGAGCAGTATTGTTACAGCTATTTGTGTCTGATCATTTATAATCAATGAGTTTGCCTTTAACTTTTGTTTTGACTTTTGTGTCATTGTTTATTTTCCTTTTTTGTATATACCTTTGACCCTGGCACTTCAAATATTCTACACAAGTACTGTGTGCTGAATGTTCATAATTTTAATAATCAGCATTGTAGCTGTTTTTACCTGTAATTTGCTGAGCGAAGGTCTGCTACAGTTGAGCAATCACACTTTGCATTTTCTTGCGGAAATGCAATTCTAGTTTATTTAATGATTGCCTGTTTATTGCCTGAGGATTCATGTATGGGCCCAATATGTTTATTCAGTGATAATGAGAGTTTATATGAGATAGTAAATTGTGATTGAGATATATGAATGTGATACCTGTAATTATTTAAGTTATTGAATTGTTTTACAATATAATAAGTACTTAAACTATATATCTTGTCTGGAATTGATTGTTAGTTTAATGGGTAAATGGAAACGTGGTTAATGACCTATAAGGAATGAGTATAAGGGATCATTTAATAATTAAGACCTTTGTCAGGTTTTTAACGACATTTTAATGCACACTGGAACACACACGTGCATATATGGAGGCGACACAGGACACACACACACACACGCAGGTAAGCCTGAGGTCGCGGTGAATTTATTTTCTGCTTTTTCCCATCCTGGACTGTCCTTCCTCAAGGACCCCCCAGGAGCAGTGGGCGGCTTGTAGCGCCCGGGGACCAAGTGAAGTGAACTGTCCATCTTTGGTCAGGGATGGACATGTGTTCTGTTATTTTGCATGTTTTTTCTGTTGGGGTCCTTAGTGAAGGAAACCCCTTGTGAACACGGGGAGAACATGCAAACTCCACACAGAAAGGCCCGGGAGATGGCCCACTTGAGCACTGTGCACTCTGGGGAGGACCTGCCCCCCAGAGCCAACAGCACCCCATGTGGGAATCGAACCCATGACCTTCTTGTTGTGAGGCGGCAGTGCAAGCAGTGCAAGCAACTGAGCCACCGTGCCAGTTAAGCAACATAAAGGCATGTACTTTAAGTATAAAGTTATTATACTGTAATGTAGAGTAGAAGTGTATTTAAAATGCAATACTGTTATACTGCAGGTACAGTATTAGGTGCTACAGAAGTATGTTATGAGAAATGTATTTATTTATTGTTGTGAGATTTTCATTGTAAGTTTGCATCTGTCTTAAGTGAACTGTGATGAACTAATGTTCTTCTCTGTGTGGTTTTGCAAGCGTGACAATGTACCACTTCCTCATTTAACTGTTACAAGCTGTTGTGCTGAAAGGTTAGCTAAACACCAGGTTTTTGCTTCCGTTATGAAATCTAGATATTTTGCAGACAGTTTTTGCAAGCTTAGACTGTTTATTTGCATGTTTGCACGCGGGTCATTAATATAGTTATCTTTAGTTCTGCTTTTGTCAGATCTCTGAACCATTTGTTGGTGCGTGAGCTCTGGCCTTGGCCGAGATTCCTCACTCTGTGATTCTCTTCCCTATTTAGTTCTGCATTTGTCAGACCTTTGAAACATTTCAGATTGTTCACTCTGTGATTCTCTTCCCTATTTAAGACCTTTGAAACATTTCAGATTGTTCACTCTGTGATTCTCTTCCCTATTTAGTTCTGCTTTTGTCAGACCTTTGAAACATTTCAGATTGTTCACTCTGTGAGACCGCTTCATCAGATCTTTATTTTTCTTCTCACTGATTAAATTATAGATTAATTTCCACTACAAAGTACACGGCAATATTGTACTTCACATGCACTTTAAAATATTTGGGGTACCATGCCAAGGAGTTGTGCAGCAGTACAATGAGCCTAAATATTCCTTGGACATAGTGCCTACATGAGAGGACATGTAGAAATCAACATTGAAACACTGTGTGGGAGGACACATAGGGAACTATTTGAATCCGTAAAATTAATGAAATTGAGGGAGATAAATAATGAAAAAAAAAAAAAAGAAAGGAAAAGGTTTAGTTGAGGTGATAGGCACCAGCTGCTGCTGGAAACCCAAGGGTCCACACACCAAATGCACTCAAGGGTATTTCATGTTTAATCATTTTATTTAGTAAATATTCCAAATATATTCAAACTATTTGCTTTTTCCTTTAATCATATATAAATTGTTGTCCAGCTAGGAGCCACTTAACTGTCAACGTGACTCATACAGGATGTTTTTACATTTTTAGAAACCTGACAAGAAATATAATATCTGACCATCTTGAACATGCACTATTGAGAATGCTTGGTCAGTTACACTGTATGATTATTGATGGAGATCATTTCGAAACATCAACATCAACATTCTATAAGTAATGTGGCTATTTATACATATGTACTGTATGTGTCGCTCTGCTTAGTATGTTGCTAATAATATGTCACAAATGCCTTTGCTGTTTATGTATTTGTATTGTGTTCACTTATTTTTTTTCTTATTTTTTTTGTATATTAAAAAAACTGAATAAACATTTGAAACAAAGAATTTACATCATTTTATTGGGTTTAGCTTTGTAGATTTGTGTGATTATCATTATCTCACTCTTGTTTTCAAGTCCCTCCACATTCTAAGCCCTTCCTATCTCATTCTTTACATTCCTTATTGTCTTTTAATACCAATAGACATTAAAGAGTTAGTTTTTAATATAATTTTAATAATTCCTTTCTCAGATCAAAAAGAAAATGAACTTACATTCTCATCGACCGTAGTTTCTGCTGGGAGTCAGTGAAGTGTGCTCCTTCACCACGGAACTATTATGCAGGTATGGTCTGTTCCAGAGCGCTGGGCCTTGTGCACACAATGGTTGCACCCAATGGGTGGAAATTTGTGTCTAGTGTTTCTGCATCATTTGACTTTTGTTCTGTTGATGACAATCTAAGTTCCTGTGTTATGAGAATTTATTTAGAAGTTTCTAGTATTTAATTTGCAATGATTTTGTAGCAACCCTTTGTTTTTACCCCGCTGTTACCTATGCAGGTGGTATGGTCCGACCTCTGAAACCTGCTAAGCCTCTCTATAAGCAGAGGAAAACCTTTTGCATAATGTAAATTTCCATGTACAGGCACACGCACTCACAGACAGACACGCTTGCATACAAACACACAGAGTGTGCAGTATGCAAAATGTGAGTTCACTGTTAACCACTATTCACTGTTAACCACTGTTATGCCACTTGCTAACGTGTCCTTCTGAAAATAAATTGTAAAATCTTAAAGCTTCCAGCTACGGTGCGTGGCTCTCTTGGACCTTGAACTGCCAGTGTCCTGGCTTTGAATGACAGTGTTGACCTACTGTAAATAAGACAATTGTGCAGTTTTGGTTCAAAATGATAATGAAATAAAGAACTAATTGTTTCTGTCTTCTTACAGTGTTCTTGAAGAGTATCACTTGATGTTATCTTTGTAACACATTTTTACCATCTATTGAAAAGGATCCTCTTTAGACTGCACACTACATTTGCAAATTAGTTTCATTTCCACCTACCGTCAAAGCTGTACTGCTGTAATTTTCTTGATATATGACCTTGACCTTCTTTTAACATTTTGAAATGAACACATGAAAATCACTAAAAGTTGCTTTTGAAGACAGAAATCTGACCTCTGAATAATAAATAACAGCAAATCCTACTTGATTTAATCCTGTGTGGTCAGTCCAGACCGATGTGTCAAAGAGCTGAAGAGGCAGAACAGGAAGTCTGTGATATTTTTTCTTGCAAAGTAAATTAGTTCAACTAGAATGGCAACCTCAGACAAATATGGGATTGACCAATGACATCCTTCTTTAAAGACTATCAGGTGACCCTCGGGTCACCAGTGAGTTAAGAGAGTTTATATGGTCTTTCACGCAGCTCAAAGACAACAGGCAAATAACGTGGACCTCAGTTTGAAACTCAAAGTATAACATGGTTTAAAATGCTTCAGCCACACTAACCAAGCACAGTGGCGTATCTAGCCCTATTTTGCCCCCCCCCCCCCCAAATGTTTTATTTTGAGATCGTCAAATTCACACATAACAACCGCTTTAGTGAACTTATTTTGTTTAATTTTTAGAGTTAGAAAAAAGTTATTCTCGAGTAGCACAGGAATCCCCCTTGTTTGAGACTGTGGTGGCAAGCGCACGGCTCTGTTTGGTCGTGAGTGAGCCTCGCGAGCGTGCAGACAGACGGCGATAACGTCTAGTAAACAGACTTAGAGCAACTGTCCGATCCAAGCTGGTGAAAGCTGCCATAATCAGCTGCTGGCAGGGCCGGAGTGGGGCCACTTTTCAGCCCGGGAATTTCAGGCCCAAGACCCGCCCACTTTTTCCATGGTAGTGGAAATTGGATAAATGAAGCAACAGTTCAGCTCTTACTATCCTGTAGTTTTCTCTTTATTAATACCATGGTTCAACAAATAATGTAAAGGTTAAATAATAATCCACTTAAGCTGATAAGTTAACAAACAATATTCCACTATTCCACAAGGATAGGTTGAGAAATTGACAAAAGCAGAAATAAATAAATAAAGCATTTGAAACGTAATCCCACTCTTCAACAAAGAGGCATATTGAACTAATGTTTACAGTTCAACTCACAGTACAGAAGTTACATTGCGAATAGCACCAACAGCATCTACAGCATCAGTAACCGCCTAAGCAGTGCACTGGTTTCAGCCACTTTATCTATAATAACTGTGTCTTTGCTTATAGACATGAGGATTTCCTTCTCTGTGCACATTAACATGAAAGCCTCCAAATGGTCCTGACTCAATGAGCTTCGTAGCCTATTCTTCACAAATGTTAAGGTTGAGAAGCTTCTCACATGCAACCTGTGTGATGGACAAAGTCAACAGAAACTTATATGCTAACCCAATGACATGATAAGCATCTGTGAGGAGGTTGTACTGTGAGAGTAGCTATTAAATGGACACAAATGGCACAGTTTTTGCAGGAGGAACAGGTCCTGCTTTCAAGCTCCATCTCTGGTAATATTTTGCTTACGAATAGGTTGACAACGCTACAACGATATTAACCAACGCTACAAAGTTAGCCTAATAGTTACGTTGCTAATCATTAGGCCTATGTTTCTCTTTACCAGTTGCCACTTGTGTTTGTCCTCTTGAAAATGAATCGGTAAGCTTGGCACATTTGGCAGCATCCTCCTCCAATGCCTTTCTTTTTTCAACCTGGCTTTTTCAGCCCCTCTTCCTCCTATCCATCCTCTCTGACGCATATCGTTGGGGTAGGGCCGGCCCAGCTATCGGTAGTCTGAGAAAACTTTTTGGAAAAGACGGGCTATGGACCCAACCAACTCTATTTGGGAGGGGAGAACTCCCTCGCATGGTACAACCCATGCAGAGGCTGCGGTGTCAGAATGCGGAACGTGTGTAGCCTACTTTAAGAGAAGATGGACTAACGTGACAAATGTCAAAAAATAAAATTCTCGACCGGCCCAGAAGTGAAGCGGCCCACCGGGAACTCTCCCGATTCTCCCGATTACCCATCCCCGGGCCTGGCTGCTGGATATAAAAGGTATAGCACATGAAGTTTAAAATAGTAAAAGAAACAAAATGGTTCAATCACAAGTTAATTATAGATGTTGTGGCTCTCTTTATCATGCCAGTTCATTGATCCTGTGGGTATGCTACCCTACTCAGTAGCTCTGCCAGCTATAACTAGCTAGTGAACTCTAGCCTACTGTTAGATATAGGTGTTTTGTAACTTAAACACTTAATTTCACATACCTTCAACAATCCCCACAAGTTAGGTTGCATAGCATCAAGCTAGAGCCATCAAGGTGGCTCCTGGCCTTTTGTCTATGTTGATGGGCCATCAGACCTGGTTCCTGGCTTTTGTGTGTCTTGGAGCCAGAGCTGTTAGACTCTGATTGTTGCCTTTTGTCTACAGCCACGACAAGATGGCTGAAGCCAAAAAGGTATTAGCATCCATATGGCCCTACCTGGCCATAGGTTTGTTCTAAGCTAGACATCCCCTTTTGACCTCCAGACACACCCATTCCCTCCCCTACACACATAGTATGTTAATTCTACAATATAAAATGTCTGTACTTTCTGTAATGGAAAAAAGAAGAAGACCAACCCGTGAGCAGCAGACGTGCCTAGGCAAAAACACAGGCAAAAACAAGTTGCAGAGAAAACTGGTGAGGCAGCGGTAGGTCGGAGACCCGGAGCACGTATAGTCCTGAAGGGTAATCCTGGAGTCTGGCAAAAGCGTGATGCGAGAACCGACTGGGAGTGAGACAGTTATATGAGTGAATGATAGGTGTGCGGGATCAGTAATCAGTGCTGGGGAAGGTGAGTAGCCTAGAATTGATGTGAACGCAATCACCAACGATTTCTCACAAAATCAGCCCTTAAGAACATCGGCACACTGCAATCTGGCCGATTTACTGCTATGTAGCGTTCTTAAATTCTGTTTAAAAGTTAAGAACGAATCCCAGATGAGAACACTCATGAATGCCAGAATTGTCCCGGGAACTTCGTCACATGTTCTTAACTCCGTTTGAGAATTAGGTCTCCCACACGCCTCCTCTACTAAGCTCTAATGGGGCAAAGAACTTCCCTCACTTTGTCAATGGGGTGGGCATAAGCTTGGGACCCGAGCAGCACAAGTCACATAACACACGTGGTAAACATTTACAACTTCAAACAATCAGGCAATGCAGGCAGTCTACCTAGGGCACTGCAAGGGAAAAGAGAAGGCACTCCACTGCAAATACTTGGGCACTGCAAACTAGTTCCAAGACCCACTCTGGAACCTAGCCCAACCCACACCTCCTTAACTTGGGACCCCCAATGGTGATGGAAATACAGGAGGGGCAAGGAGACAGACATACGACAGACAACAAGAAAATTCAAAGAGTGGGGATCGACCCTCGAATCCCCACAAATAAAAGAAAACCAAAAAAAAATGTCTATTAGTGGCTCCCCGCGATGCCACTTCCCTCTGCTAGGCACAATCCTGGTGACGTCATCCACTGTTTCCGCGTCAGCAACCAAGGAAGAAAGAATCCGGCAGTAGATCCGGTGGACAGCACAGCAGAGAGGAGGAGTACACAGCCTTCAGGGCTGGTAGCAATGAGAGGCAAAACAAAAAGAGACTAGACATCAGCAGAGTAGAATGGGACAGGTTCCTTACTGTTTGGAGCTTAGCTCCAGTTGCGCGGTGTATAGCCCTGTCGTCGCCGATCTGCCCAGCTGTCACTGCCTCCTCGTCCCAATCACGAACCGGGAATACAGCCACCGCTCTTCACCGTGGAACCAGCAGGCACACAGGCAGGACACGTAAAACCAATCACTGGTATGGGCAACACCTGGGTCTCACTCACTGCCAATGCCAATCACTGGTATGGGCAACAGCTGGGCCCAACTCACTACCAATTCACACTGTGACACTTTTATTTAATATTACAATATTATTCAAAATTATTTATTTGTGTTTATAATGATTGTTGGAGGGGACAACTTTATGGTAGGGGGGACACACGTCCCCCCGGGATCTCCGCCTATGCCTGCAGGTAGCCCAGCAGATAATCAAATATCAGCTTGCATCCTCTGGGTTGCTGGTGAAGTGACAGAGCTCTCTGATTGAATCTGTGTGTTTCAGCGGAAGATCAGTCAGTGTTTCAGCACTGTGCCCCTTTTTTTCCACCTGACAAGTAGAAGTGAGATCCTCTCAGTGTTTCTAGTGCAAACAGATCTATGGCTGGACATATCCTTACATAGACAGGGCAAATGACAGACAGGGCAAAAGTCCGCGTGACTAGCTACAGTAGCCTAACGCAGTGTGGCAAGGTAAAAAGGAAACTTATGGACACACACAATTACAACCAAGTGCAGCGTACAATAGTTGAAAAAATACCCGGAGCAAGCTGCCACTCCATCCAAATGTGAAGTGAAGCAAACGAAAACAACTGTATCGCGCGGAGTGGAGTCCACTGCAATTACGATATATATTGGTATTTTACCGAAACATGCTTTATCTGAGCAACTTAACAACTCCTTAATATGGCCTTTTCCATACTAAGGCCTTTTTAACACAGAGCTTGTTGCAGCTGTCACCTGCCAGTTGTGCATTGTTGTTGTATCCTGCCACCCTTGCTATTCTTGGAAAACGAAATGGCCGTATACGTATTATTCGTATTGACGGTGCTTTGGCATTCACATGAATAATGAAGTTGCATTATAGCGTGTCCTTCTTCTCCACAGAGGGTTGCTGCAGTCAAACCACATCGGTCTTGTACACCATGGTGTTCCTTATGGTATGAACCTACAGGGCCAACTTTTCATTGTGTTGGGGATAGGGGTGTAAAAAATAACCGATACGTATCGATATCCGTTTTTAGCGTGTAAGATACGACTACATCGATGCGTGAAGTCCCGTATCGGTATTAAAATGACATGAACCGGTCTTTGCCCGATTCAAAAGTTATGAATCGGCTCACAAGCGTTTGTCTCTCCGTTTTTTTGCTACGCAAAAACACAAAACACTTGACCTGTTGCATTCAATCTCAGTCAGAACAATGACAGCCTGTCATTGGCCAAAGCCCGCATAGCATAAACCAATCAGGCTGTATTCTCACAAATAACGCCAAGACCTGGAGAGAATGACAGATTACAACTAGCTACGCTAGTCATTTCAATGGCCTATGCCATCGGTTCCCAAACTGGGGTACGCGTACCCCCAGGGGTACGCAAAGTGGTTCAGGGGGTACGCGGGGAGAGAATTTCCGCGATAACAGAAAACGGACGGAATTCGCAGAATGTACCGTTTGAAACAGAATTGCAAGTTTCAGACGGAAACATCATTTTGTGCATCAAAATCGCCCAAATTCCCCTGTATTTTGTCCTGCAAGGCTGTATTTCTTTCTTATAAACACAACAACGATCGCAACGATGAACAAGCATTAATTAGAAAACAAAACCACTGAGAAAATGTCACGTCTGTGCTGAGCTCCGCTCCGGCCACGCCCCCCTATTCAACACAGACCTCCGTAGCCTGTCAAATGAATTCGCTCATCTTCCCAATCACCTGCAAATAATGTTTTTTTTAGTCTTCTGTTCTGTTGATGGCTGGCAAACAACAACCTTAGAAGGTTTGGGTCACTTGTGGCACATATTATTCACTCATTTTAAGCCATCAATCTACCTCTGGGTGAACAAAATGAGCCGAAACGGATTAAAACGGAATTAAAGTAAAAGGAAAACTTTTTTTTTCAACGGGGGGTGGGGGGGAGGGGGGGGTACGCAGCTGGAGATTAAATGTCTGAAGGGGTACGGGACTGTAAAAAGTTTGGGAACCACTGGCCTATGCTACGCTAGCTATGCAAGGAGAGGACACTTACCTGTGGCCCAGTGAGAGGACACTTACCTGTGGCCCAGTGAGAGGACACTTACCTGTGGCCCAGTGAGAGGACACTTACCTGGGGCCCACTGCCCAGTGGGAGGACACATACCTGTGGCCAACTGCCCAGTGAGAAAACACTTACCTGTGGCCCACTGCCCAGTGAGAGGACACACCTGGGGCCAGTGAGAGGACACATACCTGGGGCCCACTGCCCAGTGAGAGGACACATACCTGGGGGCCACTGCCCAGTGAGAGGACACTTACCTGGGGCCCACTGCCCAGTGAGAGGACACATACCTGGGGCCCACTGCCCAGTGAGAGGACACTTACCTGGGGCCCACTGCCCAGTGAGAGGACACTTACCTGGGGCCCACTGCCCAGTGAGAGGACACTTACCTGGGGCCCACTGCCCAGTGAGAGGACACTTACCTGGGGCCCACTGCCCAGTGAGAGGACACTTACCTGGGGCCCACTGCCCAGTGAGAGGACACTTACCTGGGGCCCACTGCCCAGTGAGAGGACACTTACCTGGGGCCCACTGCCCAGTGAGAGGACACTTACCTGGGGCCCACTGCCCAGTGAGAGGACACATACCTGGGGGCCACTGCCCAGTGAGAGGACACTTACCTGGGGCCCGCTGCCCAGTGGCTCTCCCTCTACCGACGTGAGCAATGGTCAGCTCAAGCGCCGGTTTCTTGGTAGTTCAGGGTTCTTTTTGTTGGTGGTGGTGATACTCTAAATGAAACTATAACAAATGAGGGATCCCAGTTTGCCCGGCTCATATGACAAACACCAACCAGAGGGACAACAGGCCTCTGTTCCTGTGGAGGGCCTAACCTGATTGTGAGCCAAGATGGTGGGGCAGGTGTGCTTTTACCAGTCAGCCACAGGTCAGTGCAGGAGGTATTTGGGTTGGTTTGTAAAGGTCTGCTGTCTTTGCTGCCGCTGTAAACAGCCTGATCTGCTGCCCTGTCCCTCCCAGTGTACACAGTGATTAGAAGCTCCCAGACCACAGGGGAACTCAACCCCAGGCCATGGCTGAGCTCTTAACATGCTGTTACCAGCTGCAAAACACAGGGGGTGTCTCTTCACCTTAAACTCTCCTCTGCTCTCTCCTGCTGCAGAGAAACTGACCCTGGGAAAAGAAGCCACACAGTCCTCTGAGTGTTCAAATGGAATGTATGATTGCTATGGGATGTTGATGGGTATGATAGAGCAAGTGGAGGGTGTTGCAACGGCACAAACAATCATGTTGATTTACATCTCACATTTTCTTAAATTATTGCTCACTGTTAAACCACATCAGACAAAAATAACCCTTCTCCAGGAAAAAGAGGTTAGGTCCACATCCTGTGTGTGTGTGTGTGTTGTGTGTGGTGTGTGGTGTGTGGTGTGTGTGTGGTGTGTACGTGTATTCTTGACTGTCAGTCCAGATCTGCCAGGCTATGAAACATCTTCATAATAAGAATATTGTCCACAGAAACACTGTTCCACAGATGCGGACAATTGTATTGATATGAATTGGCTGAATGCGTGTATTCAGTATAACTTCTTGTGCCATAGAATATTTATACAGGGAGATTTGATTTGAGTGAAGAGAGTTTGGAATTACCAAAGCTCTTGACAAGTAAATACTCATAATCTCTTTATCTATGGATGGTTGGTAACATTCAGAGTACATGTACTGTCACATGTAACAAGAAGCACACACGTTAATGCAAACAACAGGCTACCAACACCATCAATGCTATCTTAAACTATCTAGAACATAATCCTACACACATTGTGTGAAATGTGAATATCTTTGTCACTTTAAAAGCAAACTGGCACACAGTTTGACCACTAACAAACCTCTGCACACACAGATCTGGTGTGCTTGTCTGTGTTTGTGAAAATTGTGTATATGTGTACAGTGGTTTGTATAGTGTGTTTGGTCCCAAATGTCTACAGTGTCTAGAGGAGCTGGGTGTGGAGTGGACCTGGTGTTCATGGACCTCTGGAAGCACTGCTACCTGCCCGACCGCCGGCTGCTGGAGGCCAGTGGGCTGCTGGGACATGACGGTGTGCTCTTCACCAGCGCGCCTCACTTCCCAAGCTTCACCCGCGCTCCTGCGTCCTCTACCAGCTGCGCTTGCACCACGACACCTTTGAGAATAGCCGTGGCATCCGTGATAGAATACCACAGCTGGGGCACCGCAGGGTCAAGACAGACACCTGAGAGATCCTGTGCGCGCACACACACACACACACAGCTGCAGTACCACTGGGTAAGGACACCTGAGAGACCGCACGTGAACACACTATCACACAGCTGCAGTACCACTGGGTAAGGACACCTGAGAGACCGCACGTGAACACACTATCACACAACTGGAGTACCACTGGGTAAAGAGAGACACCTGAGAGATTCTGGCACACACACACACAGACATGTCGACACAAACACAGCTGGAGTACCGTAGAATCAAGATCCACACCTGACTCTACGTTTCCATTCAGGCGAATTATCGGCAGCCGGTATTTCGTCTAGGGGGCGTGGTCAGAAAAATCATCATGTTTGGCTGTAGCAAGTGTCAAGTAGCAAGTTCGGTTGCAGTGCAGTGGTAATATAGCAGATTAGTTTGTGAAGTCATGAAAATATGATAGATGTTGCGGCTGTCACTCATGCTCTGATTCATTTACTTATCCATTAAATATATTCCTTTATTAATTCGTTTTATCTGATTCATTTATATCAGCCAGTTAAATCACGATATCACACATATCAGAGGCAAAACGCACCAATGAGGCTACTTGGCGCTTTTTTTTTGTTTTATTTTGGAACGCAGGTTTTGTATAAATATGGGTTTGCAAAGCGAGATGTACATCACTTGGATTCATCATGCATCAGCAAGCTCTCACGACTGTGGCTCTCTTCGTTCTTCTGCGCCGGACAAGACGGCAGCACAGGCACTGGGTCCACCCGATCCACCAAGCGCGCCAGACCCATGGCGAGTACCATCGTTTGGTGCAGGAGTTGCGTCTGGACAGCTATCTGTTCCAGCGCTATTTTAGGCTCAATATTGAGCAGTTCGATGATCTGCTCTCGCGAGTTGGCCCCCGGATCACCAAGGAGGATACCAGGCTGCGCAGATCGATTGGACCGGCAGAACGTCTCGCCATTTGCCTTCGGTGAGTTTAGTTTTTCTGTTTACGCACGGCATTTTATGATATACTGCGGCATAGTTTGCAAGCTTATCTACCAATGCCATTTTGTATTAGGAGCATGTCATTTATTAAAACGTTTTTGATGCAACTTGGTACAGGTTTATACTACAGAGCATTGCATGTAGGCTAAAGCATACATTTTCAATTAGCCTATAATAAGTGAACCTACTTAAACGGCGATTGTTGAATTTGTATTGATTTTAATTTTTTTGTTTGTTTGTTTTATTACAGATACCTTGCCACTGGGGACTCTTTTAGGTCCATTAGTTTTAGTTACCGTGTGGGGCTCTCCACTGTAGCCAGCATCATCGTTGAGGTGTGTGTGGTCATCTGGGACTGCCTGGTTGCGGAATTCATGTCTGTGCCACGCAAGGATGACTGGCGTGCCATTTCTGATGGGTTCCTCCACAAGTGGGATTTCCCAAATTGTGTAGGTTCCATCGACGGGAAGCACGTGGTGATTCAGGCCCCCTCCAACTCCGGCTCACTGCATTTCAACTACAAGCACACATTTTCTATTGTGTTGCTTGCAGTAGTTGATGCACACAAATTGTTCCGGATGGTGGATGTGGGTGGCTATGGGCGGAACAGCGACGGGGGAACTCTGTTCAACTCCCCTTTTGGTGAGGCCCTGAGGGATGGCACTTTGGACCTGCCAGAGGACCGTGTCATCACCGGAGCGGAACACAGGGGGCCACTGCCACATGTGTTTGTGGGGGATGAGGCCTTCCCACTGCGCCTCAACATGATGCGACCCTTCCCTGGTACCAACCTCTCCACAGACAGGCGGACCTTCAATTACCGTCTCAGCCGTGCCAGGATGGTGGTGGAGTGCACCTTCGGGATCCTCTCCAGTCAGTGGAGGATTTACAGGCGGGTCCTTGCTGTCAGCGCAGCAAAGGCTGAGGCTTGTGTGAAGGCCACCGTCATCCTCCACAACTTCATCCGGCTGACGAGAGCGAGTGGGGCCACTGACATGTCTGAGCTGAGTGAGGAGGGATCAGCAGGTCTCCAGGATGCACCGCGTGTTGGCAGCAACAACGCGGCCAGAGCTGCCATTCGTGTGAGGGAGACATTCTCTGCACATTTCAGTGCAGAGGGTGCTCTATCCGGGCAACCATAACCGATCAAACAAAGGCTCTTTTAAGAGCCACCCATCTTGATCATATAAAAGCAATTTCCAAATTGAATGGGGGGGGGGGGGGGGGGGGGGGTACACATTTTTCATAGAACAATAACACCGTAATGTGAACCATGGACTTCTTCAAGTATATTATAATTTCCTCAGAATTTGAACATAAATCCTTCTAAAGGGGTATATCACACGTAAGACAATCCGTGTTATAAAACAGTTACTGGTTATTATAGTAAGTAAATGATAGAACGACACTGGTTTGATTATCTTTAACTTGTTTATTGAGCAAGCATTATTTTTTTTAAAAGCAGTTCAGGGTGCTGCTTCGACCTCTTGCCCAGCCACATACACAAGTCTGTATATTTCAAATTTCACTTGCTGCTGCTTTTGGAGAGGCAGGCGTTCCAGGGCTGGAATTAGGCATTTAAAAAAATGCTCATTCTCGGTAGGGGCAGGCACAGGTACAGGGGTTGAGGTGGACTGCTTCTCCACCGCAGCCAGTAGCCTGTCCTCAAAGGACGTTTCGCAAATTAAACATTGCAGAAATGTAACTCACCTTCGTAACCGGTAATCGCGGCCACTTTCCTCCATGCATCTGACCTCTTCAAAGAGTTTTTGTACTCTGCCAGGGATGCGTCATAAATAATTGGAAAAGAAGCCACGGTCGCTATCAATTTTTCCATCTCCATCTTTGTTAATTGTAAAGTACAGGTAAACGTGCATCAATCAACCCCCTCCCCCCCTCCCCGGAGATGATAGAGATAGTTAGTTCTAGTTCAATGAAGTTCAAGTGCTTTGTGCTAAATAAAGTAAATCATTGAACTACTCAAACTCAAACAACAATACATTAAACGTTATATGTAACGTATTAGTGTAAACACCTTTATTCACATACCAATATTTCCAGTAACAGACTCCCGAGACCCCGGCATCTTGTTATATGTAACTTATTAGCAGCTAGCTTCTACATTGAGCTTCAATTAAAGTGTTAGCAGCAAGCTAACAATAATTTTCGAAAGCTTAAGTTAAGACCTACAAATTTCTGTTTGCCCTGACAGCGTTCATGTAGTATATAAAAAACGAACCGAGTCGATGTAGACATATAAAAGTCGTGTAAACACCTTTATTCACATACAAATATTTCCAGTAACAGACTCCCAAGACCCCAGCATCTTGTTATATGTAACTTATTAGCAGCTAGCTTCTACATTGATCTTCAATTAAAGTGTTAGCAGCAAGCTAACAAGAATGGTCGCGAGCTTCAGATAAGACCTACAATATTCTGTTTACCCTGACAGTGTTCGTGTAGTATATAAACAACAAACCGAGTCGATGTAGACATATAAAAGTCGTGTGAACACCTGTATTCACCTTTATTCACATAAAATATTTCCCAGTAACAGAATCCCGAGACTCCGCCATCTTGCTTTGATTTTTTTGATTACTCCCGCCCATCAGCACAACTTCAGCTGCCAATTCTCACACACGTCAAACTGATTGGTTACCGCCTGGTCTGCATTTGCATAGAGTTAAAGGTTCGTCAACTTTGGAAGGGAGGCGGACACGGTTCGTTGCGCGACAGACGGGACTTCGTCTCCATTCATTCCCAATGAGAGCGGGACGAATAACGTCCTAATGGAAACGTAGCATGAGTGCACACACACACACTCCTACACACATGTTTTAATCAGACAAACAACCTCCTTATATAGCTCATCTGTCAGTCCTCTTATCAGATTTCTGTAGACATGCCCGGAGGGCATTACTGAAATACAAGCACACACACAACCAGCTTATGTACTGTGGTGTCAAGATTAAGGTCTGAAACACACACACACACGCAGGGCTCTCAAGTTTTGAAGACAGGCAAGAGTGACATTCTCCCCCCCCCCCCCCCCCCCCCCCCCCGTCAGGGGGTCAAAATTAATTAATGAATTGCTTTTTACCTGACATCTTTGAAAGGCAGCAATGATTAATGCATCCATGGCCAGGATATAATAATAAAATATGACATTATTTTAAAAGTCAGAGGCAATCGGACTTTTCAACGTCCCGCACTGGGTTCGATCCTGCCACCTCTGACATCCCAAGGAGTGAGTTTCACCGATACACACCGGCTACATCTATGAATACTTGTTCTGAGCAGGTGTTGTCAGTGAACAGGCTGTAAAACTGTTGGTTAAGAGACTCGTGAAAAACTGATGCTAATTATCTGGGAAACATTTTTCAACAGCAGTCAAGTTGTCATTGTTTGTGTGAAACAAGTTGTGAATTTGTTGTAACATTAAAACAGGAGATCATGACTGTGCTCAAAGTGATGCTCGAGCTTCAGCGGTTTGCTTTGTTGGTGAACAAAACTTTCGGAAGACGTAGCAGAATCACGAAAAATTACAGGATATGCTTTTTTCCCATTGGTTGTTGCATTAAATCTTACCCAGATACAATGGTGCTATTTTCCGATTGGCTATTGTATAGACCCTTTCGTTTTTTTTATTGGCTGATAAGTGGCAGGCTCGACTAAGAACTCCAGGGGAGACGCGCTTGACTTCCGGTTCCATAGTGAGAGTGGGGCGGCCAGAGGAATTTTGGTTGGGTGCTGCGGCATATTACATTTATTATAAATATTTTTTTTCTGCGTGAGAAATACAATGTGTGGCGGGAGGGCGTGACTAAAGACCGAAATGAGTGACTGTCACTCTCAATGCGTGACACTTGAGCCCTGCACACGTGTATACACACTCACTCTCAAACTCACTCCCAGCTCCTGTACCACGGCATCAACATAGTCACCTACCACACACACACACACACACACACACACACACACAAACACACACACACACACACACACACGGGCAAACATATATACACACTCTACCGCCATCCCAAAGGGATGTACATAACTGCAAACTGAACTCAAGAGTGTTCGGTGTGAGTGTGGTGTGTGTGTTCTGGAGCTGGCCTGTAACTCTATGGTCACGTGAGCGACACAGGAGATAGACCAATGGGGCTTCCTGGCTTGTGGTTACCAGGTTACAGATCTAAACAGTTGCTCATTTGTTTCAGCACTGTGTCATTCTGCCTTCACTCCCATTGGTTGTCGCCGTGTCGCTCAGTATTTGCATACAATAGACCTCTAGCCTTTTATTGCCCCCCCCCTAGTTGGTCCCTCACCTGAAGCTTATTCTTATCCGCGTTTGCCTCTACAGGCATCTCTATGACCCATCAATGCAGGAACACAGGGATTCACAGGCATCTCTATGACCCATCAATGCAGGAGCACAGGGATTCACAGGCATCTCTATGACCCATCAATGAAGGAGCACAGGGATTCACAGGCATCTCTATGACCCATCAATGCAGGAGCACAGGGATTCACAGGCATCTCTATGACCCATCAATGCAGGAGCACAAGGATTCACAGGCATCTCTATGACCCATCAATGCAGGAGCACAGGGATTCACAGGCATCTCTATGACCCATCAATGCAGGAGCACAGGGATTCACAGGCATCTCTATGACCCATCAATGCAGGAGCACAGGGATTCACAGGCATCTCTATGACCCATCAATGCAGGAGCACAGGGATTCACAGGGATCTCTATGACCCATCAATGCAGGAGCACAAGGATTCACAGGCATCTCTATGACCCATCAATGCAGGAGCACAGGGATTCACAGGCATCTCTATGACCCATCAATGCAGGAGCACAGGGATTCACAGGCATCTCTATGACCCATCAATGCAGGAGCACAGGGATTCCCAGATGGCACAGAACTCGTGGAGGGAGATCACTGCAACACATGGAAAAGACCAGATGTCTGTGTGGTTTACTAATGTTACCGTAGTGCCTGATGAAGACCTGAGGGTCAAAAGTTTGCATTTCGGCTGTGCTCACAAGTACCGTCTTTTCCTGAAGGAAAATACTGTTCCATAATGCAGAGGGTGTCTTTTGATAACAACTTATGTTTACGTAGTTAATGTTATGTAGTTTTTCTGGCCTTTTGATTAGTAATAAACTCAAGCACAAACCAGACCCATCAATTTTAATTAACAAATGGATATATGTATAACGGTCATGTCATATCGGTTATTTCACTGTGCTCTGTCATTGCTTCCAGCTGTTAAACCACACATCAAATGAATACTGGTGATGCAGTTAAACGGTCATTATACTCTAATTTGCTGCATACCTTCCAGTGGTTTAGATGGTGTTCTTCTCGGCAGCAATACTAAATCATGTTTTGGAGAAAAGGAGTCAAGCACACCTCAAGCGTGACCATAAAAGGTTATGGCGCTGTGTCAAGTGTGGGTACACCTGGAATTCATCCACTGTGTTTGTTTGCGTATGGTTTCTAGATACGTGCATAAACAGTCAGCCTCTCTTTTAACTGTAACCTGATGTCATTCTAACCACGAACCCTGTTCTGGGCAGACTCTAACTCTCTCTCTCCACCGGTCCACCTGTCTTTGTTCTCTCCCAGAGAGACACCTGTTTTCCCACCGCCATTCCCCGGGAACAGACATCCTCGTCTCTTTGCCGCTCAGAGAGAGCAGAGCCTCGCTCTCACATTTCTCGTTAGCCAGGTAAAGACTGCTAATGGAGACTAAGCAAGTTTAGCGCGAGCAGCTAACATAAGGACTGCTAGCTAACTACAACTAGTACAAAACTGTGAATGGACCAAACGGAAGGGACGGAGCAACCAAGTCCTCCGAGATACACCGCAACATCACAGCTAAGACAACTTTCTTTATCTACGGACATCTTTATCATCCCTTCTCTGTGCCTCATCGACATCGAATCCGCCAGCACAACCCCTTTTCCCTAAGGACTAGAAACTCCGTCATAACTGGGCATTTAGCTATTCTATCATACTCACTACCTGGATAAACATACAACTGTTATATGGTTGCCATTTGTACATGTATTTTATTTGTTTTGTTCACCGAACATAACTGTTGATATATTGTCATTTGGTAGTTGGCTTCGCCACACCATCCTAGGGTTATTTTTCGAGACAAAAGATCTTGCATGCCTTAATAACCATTTACGCGAAGGGAACACTCAAACATGGCGCTGTACATAGGCTCGATCTCTGTTCATATAACATGTATGTTTGCGAAAGTGCACACACATGCACATGGAACTACGGTGATCGAATAAAGGAACACACACACACATTCTTTCTGGTGCGCACCCGACAGCACACACCAAAGCACACACTCCCCTTTAATTCAACAGTTATTTACATTTAATTAGATTATATATTGTGTGTTTTATAAGTCTGATCATTGTGTTAATAAACGCTTTAATTATATACACTGATGTATTTAATGTTACACAAAAATGAATGCTGCCAACCTCTTCTATTCAGAACTCCAAAGACCTTCAACCTTGCTATTATTAAGGTAACTTTGGTTGTAGTTATGAAGTTAATTATTAAATTGATAGTTATATTTTATGAGACTGATATACATTGAGACTGATTTGTGGTTGATTATTATTTTGACCACTGTGGAGGACACTACACTTTGTGTGACACTAGGTGTTCAACTTAATGTATCTGCCTTTGTGTTAAATGGTTGATGCCTGTCCAATCTGGTGAGATTGCCAACATGTTGGTGCTGTTGTCAGGATAGTACTAATGTGTCTTGGTGGCCCTCGTGAAGACGGTATCACTATTAACACACAATTGCACCCACATTTATCTGGCGCCTACTCACAAAGTAAGGTACCTACAAGTTTTGGTGCTCGTGTAAGAATGGTACAAATTGTACCTACACAAGCAGACCAGGGCCTTTTCGTCGTAGCTCGATAAGCGTTTTATCAAGCAAATTTTCAGGCTAAGATAAAAAAAACACCCCTCCTTTTGGTTCGTGGAAGCACCTTTCAATAAATCACGATAGTAACATATCAATTAGCACTAACCTGCTCCAGCGCAGGCTAGCTTAAGTGTAGCTGGATAAGCTTGCCACACCCCCGGAAAAAGGAGGGATCCCATTGACCAAGGAGCCATATTAGATAGTTAGATTAGCGTAGGGAGAGAGTACTTTGCGATCGCCAAGATCCATTATTCCATCATGATGAGTTCTTGTATGAGCGCATTTTTGTAGTGTCGGCGATGCGGAGAACAAAGCACTCATAATTATATGACAGTGTTATTAGTACACCATAGCATATACTTATTGTAGAAAATGATACGGTGGACTCATGATAAGAAGAGAGAAATATACACAATTTCTTTTCACTGCTTCAATTTATTGCATTTGTTATTAATATATGTAGCGCCCCCAGCCCATATATGTGGTACTGTCAGTGACGCCCTGAGTTCTTACTATCTTATATGAATTCAATAACGTAAATTATGCTGTGAATATTATACCTTTACTGACTGCAATTCACCTTCTTGCAACCTAGACTAACTTCACTGTAATAAACCACTTAGTACAAAATAATGCATAGAAACATGAATCTCCACCCTTAAGGTATAGTTTAGGTACTTGTATTGAAAATGAATTCAACTGGTATACAATAAAATAAAATAAAATAGATAACACTGAATATAAAAATAAAAGTAGAATGCACTGTCATGAATTTAAATCAGATACCTTATCAAATGATAGCAGTTATCCTGCTTGTTTAACCAAACTGAACTGGTTACCTATAACCTCATACAAATCATACACAAGCTCAGATTACATCAAACATTTAAATTATGGGCCCATAAAGTGATAAACTAAGCCGGCATATATCTATTTGAAAAACCCCAAACATGAATTGTTCCTGTTTCAGACCTGATGTTGTTGCTTGTGGGCGTTGTGGCCTTTAAAACGTAAATTGGCCTTTTCACGCAAACAGTAGGCTACAGCTATTTAAACATAAGAATAGTATAAATTACGATCCTTTGTTAAATGAACATTTTACCTTATCAGAAAATAAGCAAAAAACAAATACATTGTCTGTCTGGTAAACAGACAGAAAAACCCAAAGGAAACTTAACCATGTATTTTCTACAAGGTTACATATATTTACATTAAGTCATTTAACAGACGCTTTTATTCAAAGCGACTTACAAGGAAATGTAAAACTACACCGAGGTAGGAGGTGAAGGGAATCAAACTAGCAATCTTGCAGTTACTAACTGGCAGCATTATCCTCTGTACCAGATCACACTTGCCGTCACGTATTCATACATATATATCAACCAATAAATATCCTCACACACCTTTTCTTGTCTTGCTCTTACGGCGTTGGCGGTTTTGATTTTTGCCATGATTATGCTCTTGTATTCTTCATAAGCGTTCATGTTCATCTCCTGCTCGCCAGCGGAGAAAAAAATTGCGTTTAGAACCATTATACCGTTAGAAAATCATTGTTTTGGTGATCGACCTTTCCTGCCTGGTTTAGCCTGGTTGAAATTAACCACATGATTTGGATCAGCCGTTGACAAGCCGATATTTCCTGTTCTCAATCAGCTCGCTAATGTTAACGGGCTAAAAGGACAATTGATTAACTTAGCTTCAGCCCTTACGACGAACGGGCCCCAGCGCCTTTAGTTTGTAACACGACACAGTAAATAATCTCCGCTCTGAGATAACACAGACTGGACAAGTGTCACACCAGTGTAAGCATGTGGAAACACAAGGTGGCAGTACTGTGGTGACCACACTATGGGAAGCACAGATAAGGAGTACTGTTGAGCTGGCAACATTATTTTGTGAATATAAAACTCATATGTGATTCTTCATCAACACTTTACCACCACTCTGTCCAAATTACTGGAGATTTTAATTATTTGCTGATACTTATAACATAGTACATAACAAGATTAGTAAGTTCGAATCGTATGTGAGAGTCCGAGTCGGTCACCCCACGATCTAGGGATGTATGCTTGGTTGGAATGGGGTTGCAGATGGGAAACAGCAGGAGACGGTGGCTTTCTTATCAAAAATATCTAGGCTATTTATTTTCACAGGGAGATGCGACAACTACCCAAAAACAGACATTTACCCTTTTCTCCCTTTTGGGCCACGGTGAGAAGGGGGAGGGATTTCACCTTCTCATATGGTCATTTACCAAAGCAATTTACCAATGTAAAAAATAATTTCTTTGTATTAAAATGTTAAAGGTAGGGATAGCTTTGCGGTTAGAGCTAGATGGAAACTCATAAGAGGACTCAGGAGATGTAGTCGTTGATAAAGATGGGATTCTTTATTCCCCCCAAAAAGGTCCGTAAGGCGGTAAAATAATACAATACTTATACCACAGAAAACACTGGTCAATACAAAAATAAATGGACATGATAGTCTATACCAAGTGCTCACATAAGTAATAGCAAATGGGACCACAGAGAGTTCCAAAGACGTACGTCTCTTCTCAATGGCAACTCCCCCGACACAGAGAAAAAGCACGTCTAAATAAGCCTTGACACGCACCTTCAACTGGACCATTCCAATATATTAAAATCAGGGGTGTTATAGGCAAAACACAGTTGGCTCAAAGCAGCCATAATCAATGTCCCCAAATAGCTAGGAAAACATACCATGTACCATTACACAATGCTTACAATGGCTTGGTGACAGCATAGCCGTCACATAAAATATCAGCCAAACATATTATTAACAACAATTACCGATAACTTTACTCCCGGCAAACCCGGAAGTTAAACCGATTTTTAAATCAACTCTTAGGCGCGGGACATTCTTCAAACAAACAAACAGAAGACGCAACACTGAACAACGATAGGACCAACGATATGCAATATGAAATTGAGGTGACCTTCTAAACTAAATAAACGGAACATTTAACAAATTACATGGTATGGTGTAGTTATTTAAACGGTGGGTACAAACTTATTTAAACTGTAGAGGTGGAATGGTTGTGGAAAGCGCACGCAACAGGAATCACGGACGTTTGAATGATAAAGTATCGGGTTACCCAACATAAAAACGATATATGAACCAGATAACAGACATGCAACACATAAAGGAAAATATTTGCACCGGTTTACATGTTTGTCAATGGAGGCAGTATATTACTGCCGTGACGGTCGCCCTGCGTACCTCACATAAAACTATACATTTGTAATCTTACTTTTCAATGTCAAAGATATTGCAGAAAAACACATTTGTTTAAAAACACCAAATCACTGATTTGCGGAAAACTGATTTATACAGCGATCAAACATTTTGCTGTAAATATACTGATCAAGCGCTAATGAGCTGGAACAGAGAGGTACAGGTCTGTGCAAAGGTAGTAGTCCAGTTCTTCCAGCAGGGCCAGCATGATGCCACAGGCTGATTCTCCCTTCCTGTGCACCATGTCGAGGAGGCATCTCACCTGGTCTTGCAGCCCCTGATTCGCCTGCAGGACCTCCTCTGCCTCCCCAGGTGTCAACACAGGGGGCTGCTTGGCCTGGAGACCATCCAGCATGCCCTTCAGAACAGCTCTGGAGGTTCGATTGATGAGGCTTGGCCGGAACTCCAAGACTCGCTCTGATTACAAGAGAGAAGATGGTGTGCTGTAGGCTGATTTTGTGCTATTATTTTTGACTTGGGTAAAATTTACTCTAGCCTCGTCTGTGTGTTGTTGTCTTCATCCTTCTATATTTTGAAAAAAACATCTTATATCCCTAGTCTTGCCTTAGTGAATTAGCTAGCTTGCTACCATCAGATGCCACCAATGACAAGTCCTGTAACCGGTGTGTGTGTCCCATGTAGGAAGTAGCTCTGCTGCTTGTATGGAACACAGAGAGTACCTATGTGTGTGTGTGTGTGTGTGTGGGGGGGGGGGGGGTTTGTGAGAGTACCTGTGTGTGTGTGTGTGTGTGTGTGTGTGTCTGAGCAGCTGTGTATGTGCAAGTACCTGTGTTAGTTATGGAATCAGATGCCCTCTGGCTGACCTGTCCTTGACTGCTGCTGGGTTGCCAGTCCTCCTCGCTGCGGATCTGGGCTCTCCAGATGGGCTCTTCATGCTGAGAGCTGATGACCTCCATATGAAAACTCTCCTCTGGCTCCTTTATGAAGACCTCACAGTAGTTGCCAGTGCAGAGCGGCAACAGTTTCATATTCTTAGGGGTGATCACCGACTGGCATGACGTCCTCACAGAGACGCTGGCCTTCAGCATGATTGAGCCCACAGTGCTGGGCTTGTCTATCCAAAACCGCTTAGTCTCCTTCTCGTGGATGGCCTTAATATGAGCCGGGTCATTGGGCACTATGTAGGCGTGGAGAGTCAGGGAAGTTGAGCGGTTGCAGAAGAGCAGCACCTCAAAGTGGACTTTGGGCGGAAACAGACAGTCATACACCAGCCCTAACAGTGAAAAGGAGGGGTGGAGAAGCCTGGCATGGCATCGGGTCAGCTCACACACCTCCACACACACTCCACTGTCCTTCCCATGCAGGACTCTCACAGCATCACGCACAGATGCTTCACAACCCCCCAAACAAAGAAAATGTGGCAGATGGATCTCCTCCAGCTCTCCTGACATGAGCTTGATGTCCATCAGAGAACTAGCTGGTCTGAACTGCATGTGGGCCAGCTCTCCAGCAAAGACATGCCAGTCTGTGAAGCGGTACTGTAGGGTGATTGGACCAGTACACAACCAGCGCAGGCCAGACTCTGAGCACTCATAGCTCCCTGGAGGAGAGCTCAGGCTGTAGATTGAGACACTCTTCTCTTTAGTGACTTCAGGCTCCACCAGGACCCAGTGGCTGGTGTCTGGAACTTCAACACAGGATTCACAGCTCCTCTGTGGGTCATCTTTGTGGTGATCCTCCCTTTAACACACACACATATATTCATGCATATATTTAGAAATATCTAGGAGGTTCACATTTTTTAGCACCAATGTTCACAAACACACAAACACATCATAGTCCATCTATGATAATGCCCCCAAATTGTATTTAATGGTGTAGCCCATAGACAAAGCTTCACAACATGCACACACACACAGATAACGTCACAACTAGATTACTCTCCTCTCCTGTCTGGATGTAGCAACAACTCAATAAAGAGCCTCCAGCTTATACAGAACGCTGCTACTCACACTCACTAGAACTAAGAAATATGAATATCTCTCACCTATTAACCACCAAGATCACTTTGCTCCCAGATTGCATGTCTCCTTTTAATTCATCTAATTAATAATGAATATAAAAAAGCACAGCCTTCAGCTGTCAAGCCCCCCTCCTATGGAATAATCTTCCTGCTTCCTTCCGAGATGCAGACACCCTTCCCATATTCAAATCAAGACTAAAGACATTCCTCTTTAGTGCATCCCATAGTCATGAATAATGCATCAAAATCCTGTCACCTGTCGCAAGATTCTTCAATTCTTCTCGCTGGCCATGTTGTTGAGTCTACAGAAAGTGCATATTGTACCTTGAAGGAGTGCCTTTACGGACCCTGGGTACAGCATACGGCGTGTGTTGCAGCTCTCGCCAGCCAGTTGTGCACTGCTATTGTATCCTGCCACCCTCAAATGCTTATATACTGTGACTAAAATTCGCCATGCACCAAGTCAGCCAACATACCTAAACATAACATGAAATTCCCAAATCATTAAAACTGGGCTATAGACAGTGCATGTTGTACCATGAAGGAGTGCCTTTTCGGATCCCGGGTACAGCATGTTCCTGATTGTTTCCTCTCCCCTTCTGTTACAACCCCCCCTGCTTTTTCTATCTCCTCCCAGCTGACCTCAAGCAGATGGGCCCCCCCTTATGTGCCGTGGTTCTGCTTAAGGTTTCTTCCTGATTGATAGAGAGCTTTTCTTGCCTTGGTCACCACTGTGCTCTTGCTCCAAGGGTGGACCCTGGACTCTGCAAAGTGCCTTGAGACAATTGTATTATTTCGGCGCTATATGATAATAGAATACCGTTGTTCACCAATCACGTCGTACTCTCCCCCTCTTCACACACACCTTCTTTCACACGTCGCATCCCCCTTACTCAGCATCAAACGGACACACACACTCTGTTCCATTGGTCAAAGGATTTCCAACACACACACACACACACAGTGCCATATACACTGTTGGTACACCTGGAATTCGTCCATTGTGTTTGTTTATAATCAGGGACTTGGATATTGTTTAATCCGGAACCTAGGTAAACAGTCAGCCTCTCCCCCAATCTGCAACTGTAGCCTAATGTCCCCTTCACTACGCCCCCTGAACTGAACCACTAAAGACAACCTGTTGCGTACATCTCTCTTAGTTCTCCCACACTCTGGAGAGGGCACCCTCATGAAATCCTGAAGGCGACCTACAAAAGGAACGAATGGAGCGACCGAGCCATTTGCACATGTATTTGATTTGTGTTCACCAAACCTTTCAGTTATTTGGTAGTTGTCTTTGCCACACAATACAAGAGATAACGTTAGTATTGCTTCCCAGAGACATAGGGTCTTGCATGCATTTCTAACAATTTCCCTCTTCTAACCGCTGGCAACGTGATCACACGGATTACACATACATTGGTCTTACACATACATTGGCCTTAACATTGCCACACATGCGAAGGGAACACTTAAACTTTGCGTTTAACATGTTCACGGACGTGCACACACATGCACGTGAAACTACTCCGACTGAACAAAGGAACAAACACACACACACACACACTCTTTTTGGCACGCACCGACAGCGCACACTTGAGCACACAAGTTTGCACACATTCCCTCTCTCTCACACAGACACACATTCTCCCCTTTATTTCTTTAGTTAGTTACATTTAGTTAGATTACATATTGTGTGTATTACTTCTGAACATTGTTTAAATAAATGCTTTGATTATATAGGCTGGTCTATTTAATTTTACAGCAGAATGAATGCTGCCAACCTTTTCTATTCAGAACTCCTTAGACCTTCAACCTTGCTATTGATAAGGTAACTTTGGTTGTAGTTATTAATTGAATTATTAATCACAGTTCCAATTTGATAGATTGATATATTTTATGAGACTGATATATTTCATTGGGTCTGGAGAACCTGACTTTTTAGTTTTTGTCTGTTTAAAAATGCCTTTTAAAAGTGGCCTTTTCACAATTATTTCTGTAACAATTTGCAAATACAAAGTAAACCATGTCGAACTAAATTTTCTAAACATCACCTACACAGTTATCATGCTCATAAGCCTTTCTACTATGCACACATCTTGAGAAACCACCCTAAACATTAGAAAAATAATGTGACATACACCCATAAACCCAAGCATTCCAACAACCATTTACTGTCCAAATGGACCAAAGCTATATATGTCCAGAACAAAAAACTCAACTCCTACCAACATAAATACTGTGTTGTGCATAACCATCATCTGGATGGTGTGGCATCAGCGTTTCATTCATATGCAGAGGTGTAAAGTAACGAAATCACATCCGTTACTGAGTAAAAACCGCAATAAAGAGTTATCACATTCATTTAAGACTCCAAACTGTTCATCGGTAGAGTGCCTCCAGCAAACTCCAGTTACAATATGCCTAAAGTACATGTATTTGTATGGCACAGGATGTAAAACTCAGCTGTCAGCTAAGGTGATCAACCGATTGACGCTGGATAAAGTGACAAAACGTTAATATAACGGCAAGGAGTAACAAGATTATCAAAATCAACTTTCTGATGGGCTAAGCTACTTGTTGTAAACTTGCTATTGTTAGCTTCAGTTTTATGGCTCCATAAACTGTGAAAATAGCTATTTGCTTTGTGAGGCGTTTAAATTTTCTTCCTAAATCCAGGTAACATTTGCCGTTTTTTCCAAATATCTTGAACTGACATATTCTTCAAGGTGTCTACAAATTGTGCGTGACGTGATGCTATATATTACTTAAAAAATAAAGGCCTTCTACCCAATGAGTTGCGCAAACACTATGGAGATACAGTGCCTTGACAAGCAGTGGAGCACTGCGTGAACACTGATGCGTTGCATCATAATGTGCATCTGGCCCTTAAATATAACTTTAGAGACCTCTGATGGCCTAAATGTCAGATCTTTAACTTAGCTAATTGAGGTACTGGTCCTGAGATACAGCACTTGTAAATAAAGAATATATGAGGTCTTCTTACGTGTATTTCAAATCTCCATTTTCTTCTTCCCGTAATTGTGGCTCAAGACATTCACAAGATGGGGAGACCTGAATACCATTAAACCACACATTTATGACTTACAAATAGCTATAAACTGGACTTCTGATTATGATCAATCATGAGAACAGAATCTTAATTTGAACATTCAGTTCTGGTGTATTGTTTTTCCTTTAAATTCAGTTGAAATTGGTCCAATTCAATTCATTTTAAAGATAGAATTTTCAAACTTACTCCCACATCTGCAGGGGTTGTAATACAAGCGATGGGGCCTGGAATCAGATTAAGAAGGGAAACTGTGATCAATAAAATAGTCCTGAGGTAGATAATGTCAATGTATTTGATCAGATCCACTCACTGTCATGGAGATCAAGATTTGTCAATGATGTAGAAAGTCGCAGCTCTTTCTTTTTTCCTAAAGAAAAACCATTAAGCCAGAATAGAATACAATCACCATATATAGATGTCAACATCAGCTATTAGTCTCAAAGGCAAATGTTTGTGTCATTACAGTTAACAGTATACATGTAAATATTATCAATATGTGATGTTTGGACTCACGTGTGCCTGACAACAACTCATCCAGGTCAGATGTAACTAGGGGAAGAACACAGGCAACTAAATGTAACTAAAGTAAATATTGCTGTTACTTTAGCCTCATAGTGGAAAATCACTCAACACAAACTTGGTTCCACCTTATTTTGAATTAAAAAGCGGTTTTGCTAAGCAGCAATACTGGTCAAATCCAGTGAATCATTAATCAATTAATTCATTGGTAGGGGTTAATGTATTTAACAGTTTGCATTTACATAAACTACAATACACCCAAGGCCATACAATAATGTGTGACCACAATGTGTTTTCAGACTATTTGGCTGAATTCATTCATAGAGATTGACTCGCCTCATTAAGGCGGTTTTGCTAAGCAGCAATACTGGTCAAATCCAATGAATCATTAATGAATTGATTCATGGGTAGGGTTAATGTATTTAAGTCTGCATTTACATAAACTACAATATACCAAACACCATACAATAATGTGTGACCACAATGTGTTTTCAGACTATTTGGCTGAATTCATTCATAGAGATTGACTTATTGAATCGACTCACGCCTCTTCAGTCCTCTCCTCTCTCTGGATGAAAGCTTCACGTGGTACACAATAGATTCACTGAAATCTGTGTGACAAAGCATGTCAGCCAGTTCTCATCAGACCACGAATTGTTGTATATTTTGTAACATCATTTCATAAAGTGTCTCGTTGGCACAACAATTTAAATATTTACTCATATGAAAAGCTGTTATATGCCAATACAAAAACATGGACCTATGATAAGACACAATAAACATGAATAAATGTATGCTGAAGATTATTACCTAAAGATTGCACCGGATCAGCTCTATTCTTTGATAGTATATCCCTGATGAGACGTAACCCTGATTCCAAGGGTGTGAGAAGATTTGTGATATCAACACCATCCTCTAGCAGATGTTGTATATCATCTGCCGTTCTCGAGAGACGCACAAACACCTCTCCTGTTTCCTGATCACTGAGCAGAAAAATTTACTTTTTTATTATTTATTATGACTTTTGTTATGAGAGATTTAATTATAAAATTGGCAATGTAGAAATATAGCAAATAACAGCATGCTGATTTGACTGTATTCCACCTGAAATTGACAGTGTGACTGTTCTACACAGTGGTGACTATGCAGCTCGCTGTTAGTCTGACAGTAAGGATTATGTCACATCATTCTACTTTGTAGAAACTGGAGATTATGTATCATTGCACTTCTTTAAGAACAGTTTTCAGAGGATTTAGCACTGTATCAGATCTGACCCTTTAACGCAGACAGCAGTCTCCAAATTATAAAAACGTTTTACATAAAAATGTTTTTACATTATCAACTTCTTGCTGAAATGCAGAAGTTACAGGTGAAGATGTATGACCTTGTGTTGTGTTGGGAGGTCCTGATGAGCTGTGAGACATCATTGAGGCTCTGTTTGTATTCCTCTAGAACACTGTTCAGTCTTTCTGCACTACAGGTCTCTTCACTCATGTCTGCGGCTGCTACAATAAAACACGAGAGAAAATATCTTGTGTAGGGGACAGCAGGGCACGTTGTCATACATTCCAGTTTCTTTTTCTCACAATGACTGCAAATGATACACCTTAATGGAGAAAATGTTGAGCCAATTTTGTACTGATTTTATTGTTATATGATACTGTATTTCAGTACAAAATAATTTGAAGGAAGGCAACTCCACAGTGTGTTGTTGTGACTGTTATGAGATCACACATACGGGTCACACTGAGTGTGAGCGGATTGTTTACTTTATTAATAATTCCCATTGTCAGTAATCTCTGGGGAGATGAGTAATGTAGTCAACAATGCTAACGGAATGTTCAAGATAACTGTTACACCGCAGCACAGTCTTAAAGGGACAGAGCCACATTCCTAACGATCTCATTATGTGGAATAATCATTCGGGATGCAGGCTAGTCATTTGGTATTGTGAGGGACTGAGGCGGCCACCCCACGTTTTGGGAAGTGTGCTGACTGGAGTCGATGGTCAAGTTGGGAAAACGTTGCATGAGAAGGTTGTGTCCTTATAAAAATATATTCTTATTTTTTTTACAAGGGGATTCTCTTCATTGACCTCAAACGTGCACAAAACAAAACATAAATCAAAAAGTCCAACAGTGCTCACAAAACTAGGTAAACTGCATTCACACATCTAAACACAGAACACCCAATTCTGACTTAACCTCACAGCATTATGAACATACATACATAAAACACTTCAGCTCAAACACCACTCATGCCATCACTTAGTTCAGCAGGCAATAATCAGAATCAGGTTTTATTGGCCAAGTAAGTTTTCACAAACAAGGAATTTGACTTGGTAAAGTGGCTCTCAGTGTGCTTACACAAAATATACATTACAACACAATACAAAACAAACAGTGCAAGGTCTAAGAAGTTTAAGAAAGTATATACAAGGCGGAATGGCTATATACAGAAGCTGTGAATTGTTACACAACAATAGTGCAAAGAAGAAGTGGAGAGTGCAAGAAGTGCAGGGATAAATATATATGCCACAGTGAACAAGAAAGGTGGCTAGTGAAATGCCTAACTAGGCGCATGCGTGTGTGTGTGTGTGTGTGTGTGTGTGTGTCCAATGCCCATCTCCCGCCCTGGTGCAAACGATAAGAAGGGGGGATTTCATCTTCTCACAAACTCATAATCTATTAATTGTTGTCCATCAGTACATCCAGTATTCATTCCACTTGGTGTTTATTCTCATCCTTGCTTTGTGCTACTGTACATAATTATTCATATCTGTATGTCTTTGTCTTTATATCACTATAGAAACCAAGGTTAACAAGGTTCACAGTAACAAGACTATTCACGGTTAACAAGGTTCACAGTAACAAGGCTATTCACGTCTATCACGGTTTACAATCATCACGGGAATCATGGCTTTCAAACGTGATAAGCATATGGCATGAGGCTGTGTGTGTGTGTGTGTGTGTGTGTGTGCATCAATACATCTTTTATTGGGAATCTGCCATCCCTCTGTTCTTACCGGACAACCTGTGTCAATTGGCTCCTCAGAGAACAGCCCTTGACTTCACTCAAGTCATAGAGGGCACACTCTGGTATTAAAGCAGATCTCCTTCATTACAAGATGTATGTGTGTTGTTTCATTGTTCACTGTTCATTACCCAACAATCGGTATGAATTTGATCCAGCGTTTGCAGAGCTGGCAATAAACTACAAGTTATTATACCTTTTGCTGTGATGTGATTCTGCTTCAGGGAAACTCGTAAATTCACCATCACAGCACCCAAGTTTCTTATCTGATCTACGAGAGAATACCTGCCAGGGCTTTGAATAGAACACAACACATGTAACACCTTGCCCCAGTCTCACCAATTAACTAATTAGGGATACATTCCAACGTTAACTCAAACTAAGACTGTAGTAAAAACATCAAATCACACACTACTAACACCTCTAATCATAGAAAGTAAAACATGCAAATAGCCAAATTCAAAAAAGTTCTCACATGAAATGTGGTGTGCCATAGCTTTACTTTGGAAGCTTTGTGCTAAGCTCAGTTTCAGGTGACCTTGACTAAAAGTTAACAAGATAATGACTCCGCTGGTGGTGTCACACTATGTATCTACTCCAGTTTTCAGATTGTGCCCTTAGTTTCAGAGAAATCAAAGTGTGACAACTTACCCCACTCTCTCCTGCTTATTATACAGCCTCAACTATTTCACTTCTCTTGTGAGTGTATGCATAGAGTACCAATTAAAGTAAATGGCTTTGGAAAAGAAGTAAGCGATGAATGGCTAATGCCATGTCACTTCCTGACTAGATGAATACCTACAGTATACTGTATATGTAATTTCTTCAGTAACTACTGGCTGTGAATGCATATTAAACTGACTAGATAAATAAGCATAGCATATTGTACATTTAATCTGTTCAGTGGCTGTGAATGCAAATTAAACTCTGCTTTAGTGTCTGAAGGTGCACAGGACTCATGTATTCACACACACTGAACTCATATTTTGCATACTGAAAATGTCCATGTACACTGGAGCACACACACACACACACACACACACAGGCACACACACACACAGACACACACACTCACAGACAAACACACTCACAGGCACACACACTCACAGGCACACACACTCACAGACACACACACTCACAGGCACACACATACATAGACACACACACTCACAGACAAACACACTCACAGGCACACACACTCACAGGCACACACACTCACAGGCACAAACTCGCGCACAAACACACAGAGTGTGCAGTATGCAAAATGTGAGTCCACTGTTAACCACTGTTATGCCACTTGCTAAGATGTCCATCTGATAATAAGTTGTAAAATCTTAAAGCATGCAGCTACAGTGCGTGACTCTCTTGGACCTTGAACTGCATCTTATTACCATCGACTGAAAAGGATCCTCTTTAGACTGCTTCTGCACCACTGCACTGCACTACACTGTCCACTTACAGTCAAAGCTGTTCTTGTCCTGTTGTCATTTTCTTGGTATATGACCTTGACCTTCTTTTAACATTTTGAAATGAACACATGAAAATCACTAAAAGTTGCTTTTGAAAACAGAAATCTCCACTCTGAATAATTAATAAAAGCAGATCCTACTTGATTTAATCCTGTGTGGATTCAGTCCAGACCGATGTGTCAAAGAGCTGAAGAAGAGGCAGTACAGGAAGTCTGACGTTGTGATTGTAGATGAAGTGCAGCTGGGAATGTGAACGTGACTGTGTGATTGAGCTGTAGTGGAGGTGTATGAGTCCAAAAGTGAAGAAAGGGGGCGTGGCCGGAGCTCGGTTCAGCACAGACGTGACAGCAGCTGCATGACTCACAGCGGGACATGTAGATTGCACTCCATGTACCCGGTTTCCCCCTTTAAATTAAGTTTTGGTCTTTTGTGTTATAATGTCTCATAATGTTGCTTCCCTACGGGTCAAGGTTGTAACAGTAACTCCTGCAGGTAGCCCAGCAGATAATCAAATATCAGCTTGCATCCACTGGGTTGCTGGTGAAGTGACGAAGCTCTCTGATTCCATCCGTGTGTTTCTGCGTAAGATCAGTCAGTGTTTCAGCACTGTGCCCCCTTTTGCCACCTGACAAGTAGAAGTGAGATCCTCTCAGTGTTTCTAGTGCAAACAGATCAATGCCAACATGGCTGGACATATTCTTACATAGACAGGGCAAAAGTCGGCGTGACTAGCTACAGCGCAGTGCAGGTGAGTGACATGAACGTGTGCAGATATTACACATTGAGTTGTTAATGTTGATCTTGACCACTGCTGAAAAAAATCTTAGGGGAAACACTGAATAAGTAATCGTGTTAAATAATCGTGATTTCGATATATGACCAAACTAATTGTAATAATGATTTTTGCCTTAATTAAGCAGCCCAAGATCTTGCTATGTTGGTTACTTCAGCAAAGGTCAGTCATTTATTCCCCTTATATGAATAATGTAAAGCAATAGTATGCAGGAATTAACCACTTTTCGAGTTTTTTTTTTTTTTAAAGAAAAACTACATTTGATATCATCAAGCCTGCTAGTTTCATACCAAAACTCCTTACTGCTGCTTTAATATTCAGGTAGTAATCGGGTAGTAATACACACAAGATTGGAGTTTCATTACCTGATTAAATGGGGTGCTTTAATATGCAGGTAGTAATCGGGTAGTAATACACACAAGATTGGGAGTTTCATTACCTGATTAAATGGGGTGCTTTAATATGCAGGTAGTAATCGGGTAGTAATACACACAAGATTGGAGTTTCATTACCTGATTAAATGGGATGCTTTAATATTCAGTAGTAATCGGGTAGTAATACACACAAGATTGGAGTTTCATTACCTGATTCAATGGGATGTTTTAATATTCAGGTAGTAATCGGGTAGTAATACACACAAGATTGGAGTTTCATTACCTGATTCAATGTGATGCCATTCATTACCTTGGACAGATCTTCTTCAGTTGATCTCTGTGTGTGGACACATTTCCATACACAAAAACACAACTTCTGAATCTTTGATTATGATTTAAATATCACCAATACGGAAACATTAACTATCTCTTAACCGCAATCCATAGTTGTGTTTTTTTTTTCATTTTCAGCTTAGTTCCATAGGGTGCCAATCCTCCCAAATGAAGTGGACTTCATTCATACTATTACAGCTCTCCCTAATGGTGAAGGAGAGTAAATGTTACAATGTGTCATGTTGTCCAACACAAGGTGGCAGACTACCAAAGAGCAGTACGTCAGATTACCTGGTCAGTGACATTCTGTTGAATTATATGTATTGTGTTGGTCTGGAGACGAGGTTAACGAGAGAAACATGAAAAGCATTAGTCAGAGAGGAGACTGCTTTTACCTCATGCAGTCGGATACACACACAGACTTGCATTCTTGCATGTATTTGACAAGTATACTGTGTTATTATGGGTGTTCTTAGATGACTAATGGGATCTATAGAACTTGTGAATACTGAAGCATTAGAAGTGAACTCTAAACAAAAAGCCATCGTTTTCTGTTGGGGAATACATCATTATGGACCTTAGTTTCAGATGGTGCCAAATTAACTTTATTCATACTCCTACAGCTCCCCCTACTGGTAAAGGAGAGTAAATATTACATATATGTCAAGTTGTCAAACCCAAAGTGGCAAACTGATGACAGCTGTAGTTTGGAGTTTTAGCTGGATGTAGCAGATTTAACTGGATTCTACAGCGCCAAAATACCTGGTCATGTGTAGTGATATTCTGTAGAACTATATGTATGGTCCTGGAGAAATGGTTGGACAGAGAGAGCAGCATAAAAAGCCTTAGTGAGAGAGGAGAAGCTTTTACCTCATGCAGTCAGATACACACACAGACTTGCATTCAAGCCCACACACAGCAACAAACAAATACACTCAAGCACATATATAAATGTACCCTCTCTCACATACACACACACACTCTCTCTCTCTCTCACACACACACACACACACACACACACACACATGTATTCCACATGTTATTTTAGGTGTTTTTAGACTAAAGGTATCTATAGAACTATCTCAGATGGTTCAACATGTATTATATGTAGCATGTAATATATTTCTATAGTACTGAATATGGAGTGCCATAGGTGCCTGTGACAGTTCAACATGGTGTGAAATGCTATTATCCTCAGTTTGTTTTCAGACATGGCCAGTTTACACCTGCGTCTCCTACCATCATCCTTCTTATCTGTGGTCTGCAATGGGACTGAGAGTGGCAGGTGGAATAAGAGGAAGTCAAGACCGAGCCAGAATGATAGAAACAGATGTGTGTGAGTTATAGTCAGACACACTATTGTACTCTCTACAGTCAACTTGAGCACAACGCCAGTGTACCCATGCCAGTGTGCTTACGTCTCCTTGCACAACGCCAGTGTACCCACGTCTCCTTGCACAACGCCAGTGAGCCCTGTTCTCCTTGCACAGGTAAGATCCCTTCTAAGCTCTTGCAGTGGAATCCTTTTTTTACATGATACAGCAAGGACTTTTAGTTTGCCAGGTCAACCTGTTTTGAAATTTACAAGACTCACTACACAATGTCTCATTGAAACATACTAGGTTGTTCTCTTATCAAGAATATCACTAGATGAAAAACATAATTATTCTGCACTAAAATCAGTTCATTTTGTTCGTATATGTGAACTGCAGTGCATCATGGACCACAAGCTAAACTTCTCCTCTGCTACTCCTGTCAAGAGCGTTGCAACGACCTGGGATTATGGCTACAACATAAGACATTCCATCTTCCTGATAACCGGTATGTGTGTGGGTGTGCCGCTCGTGGTTTGGGCGCTGGGCGTTCTGCGCCAACACCAACACAACGGGGGCAGGGTGTCGGTCTTCATCACCGTACTCCTCCTGACTGACCTCCTGGAGATGTTCCTGAGCCCTGCCATGGTGGTGTACCTTTTGTTGCCGGACGCCACGTGCAGCGGATCTGTCTTCCTGCTGTTCTTCGGGGTGAAGTACTGTGGTCTGCACCTTCACCAGATGGTGGCGCTGGAGGGAGTCATTGCCAGGACGTACCTGCCGTTCACATCTCTCCTGTTCTGGCGATCTTTTTCCATCCTCGTCTGCCTTCTTGAGGGTGTATTTCTCCTCCTGTGTCTCTGTGTTTATCCATTTATCCAGTCGGCTGCAGTCACCTTCTCGTGGCTGTTAGTAGCACTGGTACCACTGGGTTTCACATGTAAACTGGCTTTTACACCCACAATCTCCCCTCCAGACTCTGACACTGTGCAAGAGAAAGATCGTACAGTGCTGGCCATCGCTGTCGTTAGTTTTTTTATACTGTATGGTCCGTTTCTTGCATTTGTCTTTGCCCAATCATTACTGCCGTTTTCCTCTGAGAAATACGCCAATGGCATACTTGTGGCGATGACGGTGATCCATCCAGTCGTTTGCCTGCGACTCATTGCGGACCCTCTCTTGTGTGTGCTGGTGGTCAGGGAGCTCCCACTGGATAAGGCAACAGCCAGGATCAGTGTCTGACCACCGTTAAGGTTTTAAACTGACCAAAACATTTCAAGGTTTTAGCAATTGTCGATCTTCTCGCCCGAAAAAGTTCAATGTCATTTGTTTCTCTAAATGTGTATAGTAGTGTGTGCATTTCAGTTGAATTTGATTGCTTGATACACTTTCCTCTCATTTGTCTTTGAAAAAGGACATTCTTTTTCATTTAATTTTCCTGTAAAATTACAGCATTTTCTGTACTAAAGACATTGTTGGCAAATAAATGCATCTGCTGCTTCTCACTGAACAATCTGTATTGTCTATTTCTGTGTGCTGAACTTGAGACATACTATGAGACATGAAGCGCTTCTTCAAACCCACCACTCCCTCCTCACACACACACACACTCCCTCTTCTCACACACACACACACACACACACACACACACACACACACACACTCCCCCCTCACTCACACACACACACACACACACACACACAGACACACACACACACACACACACACACACACACACACACACACACACACACACACACACACACACACACACACACACACACACACACACACACACACACACACACACACACACACACACACACACACACACACACACACACACACACACACACACACACACACACACACACACACACACACACACACACACACACACACACACACACACACACACACACACACACACACACACACACACACACACACACACACACACACACACACACACACACACACACACACACACACCCACACCCCCCCCCCCTAGTGGGGGGTGACAGTGGTACAGTGGTAGAGAAGTCGTTTAGTAATCAGAAGGTTGCTAGTTCGATTCCCTGTCGAAGCGTCCTTGAGCACTGACACTGAACCCCTAATTGCTCCTGATGTGCAGTGTGCCATCAGTGTAAATGTAAAATGTGTATACATTGTAAGTCGCACATATGTAAGTCGCTTTGGATAAAAGCGTCTCCTAAATGACTAAATGAAATGAAATGACACACACTCCCTCCTCTCTCACACACAAACACACACTCCCGCCTCTCACACACACACACACACACACACATTCCCTCCTCACACACACACAGTGCAGAAGTGAAACTCAGACTAGGATAACCAGGTTTCAGTTTTTATCTATTTGTGTCTTTGATGTCAGAAGAATACACAGCTGATGTCAGCACGGGTTCAACGATACTCAAAGTTGCTAAAAGAGATTTGTTACCAATTATTTTCAAAACTGCCTTAATGGAAAATAGGGAATAATATACCCTCTGTAGCAGCCAAATGGGTTGCTACAGCCAAATGTGTTGTCACTCAATGTGTAATGTCCCTGTTTGTACACTGGGTGTTGCTGTGCATTGCACAGGTGTTTTTAGGCATATAGGTAGGAAGCCTACTGTTGTGGTTAGGTGTTGACCCCGGAAGGGCAAATGGTTTTGACCGCTATACCGCGAAGGAGTAACATGTCGTTGCGCTGCGTTTTAATGGACAATAAATGGAGAACTGTTTAACGAACGCAGTGCGTGTATGGACTTTATCTCGCTGACGGTAATCACCTGTAAAAGATCTAAGCGCGTCAACCAGGTTATTCCTTGGGTACAACAACCCAGTAGCTCAGTAGTGTACTGTGCTCCCACAAAGTCAAAACCTGCCGCTAATTGGAGCTTTCTGCGGAATTCGACGGAGTCCTCGAGCTGTTTGGAAATTACGAGAGCTGCTTGGAGACCGAGGAATTGAATGGTCGAAGCTGGAGCTGAGGATGTTTGTTGACCTACTTCTTGGTCTATGCTACTACGGCGCCCAACGTACAAGGTAACCCGGGTGTAGCGCTACATTGTTTCATGGCCATTTAATTGTGTGCACACATACCGGGGAAATCCAATGCATTGGTAATCGTGGGTTCGCTAAAACTCTGTATTGACTGCTCACGTCGTTTGTTTGGAGGACTAACGCTATCGTTCGATTGATTGAACTGACTATCATGGAGCCGTGCAAGGCGACAAACGAGACTATTAACGTTGGAGGGACTGACGTACAAACTGCTAGTGGTTCCAAAACTGACGTGACTCAGAAACGAGTTGTTAAACTCACTGCCAAGGCACTTGCTGAGAAATTGGATAAGTTACAAGCTGATAGAAAGGCCAAATTGAACAATGCAAACGTCATTAGAAAATCAATAAGAAATTACATGGTAAAAAATGAGAGAACACAGGTAGAGAATGATCTTAATGAATTAATTGATTTATGCAATGAAATAAAATGTATACATGAATCTTTGTTGCAACTGCTGCCTTCTGATGAAAAAGAAAAACATGTAATATGGTTTAAAGCGAAAATGTTGTCTAATGATGAGTGTATTGCCAATGCAAATTTGTGGATGTCTTGTAGCAACAGTCAAGATGGGAATGTTATTTCAACTAATGCTGTCTCTAACATCCATCAAAGTGTTATTGTGGAACAACTAAGTGTGTGTGACTGTGCAAAATGCTAATTTAACTGATGTTTCCAGTGATGTACATGGCGGCACCATTGAAAATGTAGCTATGCAAAATAATGGGCTCAATGTTGATCCAATCGATGTTCCTAGTCAAACCAGTTCTGTCTCAAAAATGCTTACACACAATAATGTGTCCAGCGTTGTGCACAAAGGTGTTGAGGATGAGGTAAATCCAGATGACAGTATTTCCAATGTTGCAAGCAACTGCTCAAGTTGAAAGAGTGGCATGAGTAAAGTAAGCACAACTTCCTCAGCAAGGATAAGGGCTGAGGCAGAAAGAGCTGCACTCATTACTCGTGCCGCAGTCTTGAAGGAAAGACATGCCTTGGAAGAGCTGGAACAACAGCTGAGAAGAAGTTGTTCTCGAGCACCCACAGATGGCATGAACTCCTATCTGGAAAGGGAAAAACGTAAACAGCAACTCGTCAGCATCTTGAACCCTTCAGCAAAGGAATTTAATGCAGAACCCTGGAAATCAACACAACCAATCAACGTCACCAACCAATCATTACTAGCCAATGACCCACCACCACTGGATGTAAGGAGGAAGGAGACCGAGAGATGGTGTAAGGCAGCCTCAACCCAGTGGTATAAGTCCAATGAGCAGCAACACACCAACATGTCAAGGAGACCAGTACCGCCAAACAACCCACCATTACCGGATGTGCAGAGAAAGGAAATGGATCGACGGTGCAAGGCTGCTTCAAGACAGTGGTACGTAGGTGAACGACAGCCACTTGACCTATCAAAAGAATTGCCATCATCTAACGATCCACCACCATTGGATATGCGTAAAAAGGAAGCAGAACAGTGGCACGAAGCCATCCCAAGGCAGTGGTGTAACCCAAATGAACACTGGCAAGAAAACATGGGAACATCACAACAATCTCGTCATCAGCCTTTACTGGCCCCCTTGGAGGGAAGTCAAAGACAGCTCTCATATCATCAACCCGTTGGTCAATATTCATCTAGTGACCTCTTTTCCATTATGCAGAGGCAAAATGATATAACTGCTGCTCTGGTGCGACAACAGCACACATCATCCCTACCACCCCGAGAAATTCCCATATTTGAAGGGGATCCTCTCCAGTATAGGGCATTCATCAGGGCCTTTGAGCAAGGAGTCGAAGGGAAAGCAGGAAAGGCAGACTGTCTATATTACTTGGAACAGTTTACATGAGGACGACCGCAGGAATTGGTGCGCAGCTGCCAGCACATGAACCCAGAACGAGGCTTTTCTGTGGCAAAGGTGCTCTTGCAGGAACACTTTGGCAATCCATACAAAATTGCAGCTGCCTATATGGAGAAAGCTCTAGCATGGGAAATGATAAAATCCGAGGATACTAAATCCCTTCAAACATACTGCTTATTCCTGCGGGGCTGCTGTAATGTAATGGAAGAGTTGCCATATGTCCAGGAACTTGATATGCCGGTGAATATGAGAACTATCCTCGCTAAGTTACCCTGTAAAATGAGGGAGCAATGGAGGACCCAGGCACATGTAATAATGGAGACTTCTAACGAGAGAGCCCACTTCTATGATTTGGTCGTATTCATTGAAAGACGAGTGAAAATTCTTTCCGACCCCCTGTTTGGTGATCTACAGGATCAATCATCTAATGCTGTAGTAGGAAATAACTTCACCAAGTTTAACTCACAGCCCAGAGATAGAGTAAAAGGAAATGTCGTCGCCACCACAGTAACATCTCTGGCTTTGCATGATGGAGATCCTGAAGCAACTGCAGACTCGGACACGCCTGACGACATTGAATGTCTCTATTGTGCTCAAAGTCACGATTTAGAGGAATGCAGACAGTTTCAGAGAAAAAGGCACAAGGAAAGGATTGGCTTCTTGAAAGACAGAGGAGTTTGTTTCGCGTGCTTACATCCTGGGCACATCAGTCGTTATTGTAAACAGCGCTTGACTTGTAAGGCCTGTGATCTAACTCACCCTACTGTGCTTCATATCGAGGGACGCACTACAACTCAACATCAAGCAAGGGTACAATCCAACAATCCATCAACTTATGTAAAGACACTCCGTGGCCATACAGGGGTCGGCGAGGGACGTACTGCAATTCAGGATCATTCGAGGGAACAATCCAGGAATCAGTCGACTTCACTCAAACTCTGTGGCCATACAGGGGCCGGTCAGGATCGATGCGCACTATCCATTATACCTGTGAAAGTAAAATCAGCTAAAGGGAATCGGATCATAAGTACATATGCCTTCTTGGACGCTGGTAGCTCTGCTACTTTTTGCTCAGAACACCTAATGCAGAAGTTGAACATTACAGGCAGAAGGACTAACTTCCTGTTGCGGACTATGGGCCAAGAAAAGGTTGTTCCGGCTTATTCCCTCACTGGGTTAGAGATTACTGGTCTGAACAGCAACGAATTTCACATCCTTCCAGAAGTTCTTACCCAGAAAGACATGCCGGTCACTGTAGATGACATGGTAAATTCAGAAGAGTTGGTTAAATGGCCCCATCTGTCTAAGGTGCATATCCCTAGCATAAAGGCAAATGTTGACCTGCTGATAGGTGCCAATGCTGCTTGGATATTGGAACCCTGGGAAGTTATAAACAGTTGTGGAAATGGCCCATATGCCATCAGGACGTTGCTCGGATGGGCCATCAATGGTCCCTTGACTAAACACGATGAACCCTTGGAGCGACAACTTCCCTCTGCTACAGTGAACAGGATTTCTATTTGTAAATTGGGAAAATTGCTGACTGATCAGTACAACAATGATTTTGACAGAGAAGACCACAGTTTCCTGAAAATAGCAGAACAATCAGCTGTTCTCCAGAATGGGAGTTATTGCCTGAAATTGCCTTTCAAGAGGAAAGAGGTATTTCTACCCAAGAACTCTGCGATAGCCGAGCAAAGGATTCAGGGCTTAAAGAAAAGGTTTCTGAACAACAAAGACAATCCAGCAGATGATGCATCAAGAGGGTTGAAAGTTGCCGATCTACTGAAGAACGACAGGTGGCTGGAAGGGCCTGCATTTCTTTGGAAAAGTGAGGAGGATTGGCCCAACTTGTCATTGGACACTTTAGTGGACTCCAACGATCCAGAGGTTGGACGGCAGGTGACCATAAATGCCATTAATGTGGATAATAACCTCAGTCCTGCTAGACAGCTGATTGGCTACTTTTCCGATTGGAGGCGCCTTAAAACAACGGTTGCTTGGTTCCTCAGACTAAAAGCTATATTGCTGAAACGAAGTCGCCTCAAAAGGCAGTTGGAGGCTGTAAAGGCAGACAATCTGAAGACCACAGGTCACCCCAGTGCAACGCAAGTCACAGTTCCGAGAGACAAAGTTACCTCGAGCAGTTGCATTTTTACAGTAGACGAGTTATCAGAAGCAGAAATGGCAACCATTCGCTACTGCCGACAACTGAGATTCAGTGAGGAGATTGCGGCCCTGTCCTCAAGCAAAGCAACTGTGAGTCGCCAGAGTTCCCTATACAGGCTGGATGCAGTCCTGGATGATGGGCTCTTTAGAGTTGGAGGGAGATTGAGTAAGGGAGCGATGCCTGAGGAGGTTAAACATCCACTCATCCTTTCAAAAGATCAGAATGTCTCTTCACTCATTCTTAAGTATGTTCATCAACATCTGGGTTATAGTGGACACAGTCATACCCGATCTGCGGTAAGGAAGACGTTTTTGATTACTAATGCCAACTCGGCCGTATGGAAGGTCATCAGTGAATGCGGGTTCTGTAGGCGTTATAATGGAAGAGCTATAGAAGATATACAGAAGATGGCTGACCTTCCAAAGGTGAGAGTCCTCCCTGACCTACCACCCTTCACCAATACAGGAGTGAATTACGTCGGTCCTGTCCGAGTGAAGATATGTACCTGTATGTCAAGCAGAGCTGTCCACTTGGAGGTAGCTGTGCCTTTGGAACAAGATGCCTGCATTAATGCCCTGCGCCGTTTCATCAGCAGGAAAGGCCAAGTGGTACAACTAATGTCGGACAATGGCACAAACTTCATTGGGGCAGAACGAGAACTGAGGGAGGCTGTTTCTGCTTTAAACCACGACCAGATTCAAGGAGTACTTTCTCAGGTCGGAAACCATTGGCGTTGCAATCCACCAGCAGGATCACATCACGGTGGTGTCTGGGAGCGGATGATCCGGCTAGTGAGAAGGGTCCTCAGCTCTGTTCTGCGCCAGCAACCACTAGATGACGATGGGCTGCATACAGTGCTTTGGCCTCCACTTTACATTCTCAATGATCGCCCAATTACCCAGCTCTCCAATGATCCGAACGACTTGGAGCCTCTCACTCCTAATCATCTTCCATTTCTCAGGGGAAACCCGGCCTTGCCCCCTGGAGTCTTTGGGCCTCATGACCAATACATGAGACAGATTCAGTACATCTCAGATCCTTTTCTGGAAGCGATGGGTGTGAGAGTACTTGCTCTTACTACAAAGGGAAGCAAAAGTGTTTTTTGCAGTTTGAGCAGGGGAGACATTGTAGTGGTGATGGATTCTTCAGCCCCTCGAGGCTCCTGGCTAGTGGGCAAAATTCTTGAGGTCTTTACAGATAAACAGGGTCATGTACGTTCTGTAAGACTACAAACCAAATCGAATGTAGTTGAAAGACCAGTAACAAAGCTGTGTTTTGTGCATGAAGTTTTAATTATGTCTTAAGTCCTATTAGGCTCATGTTTGGGCTAATTGCAATATGTTTGTTTGTTTTGTTCATTGAATTGTTATGTCTGCCTGCCATGAACAATTAGGGGCCGGTATGTAGCAGCCAAATGGGTTGCTACAGCCAAATGTGTTGTCACTCAATGTGTAATGTCCCTGTTTGTACACTGGGTGTTGCTGTGCATTGCACAGGTGTTTTTAGGCATATAGGTAGGAAGCCTACTGTTGTGGTTAGGTGTTGACCCCGGAAGGGCAAATGGTTTTGACCGCTATACCGCGAAGGAGTAACATGTCGTTGCGCTGCGTTTTAATGGACAATAAATGGAGAACTGTTTAACGAACGCAATGCGTGTATGGACTTTATCTCGCTGACGGTAATCACCTGTAAAAGATCTAAGCGCGTCAACCAGGTTATTCCTGGGGTACAACAACCCAGTAGCTCAGTAGTGTACTGTGCTCCCACACCCTCTATAATCTAGAAGATGCTATTTCAGTGCCACTGTTTTAGCTAAAAATAAATAATTATCAAATCAGAAGAAGGGTCTCACTATTTATTTCTGTGTCTTGCATAATCATGCTGCAATTAATAACATGTAATACTGTGTATTAGCAATATATATATCGATGAACGACTCACAAAAGAATGAACCTGACAGCCACGAAATGGATCCAAACGCGTGTTAGGCCTCATACTCATACTCACACTCATACCTCATACTGATAATCACGTAACAAATGTACGCTCTGCTGAGATTGTTTGAAACATGTATTAATCATAAGCCAAACGTATGTTTTTATGAAATTGCTGGAGCTATGTTTTATAATCATTTAAACCAATGTATGCTTTTTAAAATGATTGCAGAGTGTTTGAATCATGCCTTATAACCATATAATAGTGTGTGAAATTGCTTGAGTGACGTTTAACAAATCTATATCTGCTGCTGATTGCTATGTTCAAGAGTGAAATGTGCCTGTTGTATGCGAAAAGGTTTTTAGTACAAATGCTTGTGAGAGAACAATGTTGATGTGAGCTTGAGTGTCCATTGAAACTGTGAAGCGGGGAAACACAGGAAGTGTACCCTATAGGGGCCCAGAGAAGGACACAGGTTGTGAGAAGCGTACCAGTAGACAGATCACACCTCTGTTAACCAAGACTTAAGGGAAAAGGGCATTGTGTGGTGTAACAGAAATTTGTGACCTTATAAGGAAAGGTCTGTGATGAAAAAGAGGAAGCATGTGCTGTTAAAAGGCCGAACTCAATGTATGTTGAACACTCTTCTCTTCTTTTGCTTTGTGGATTGTACACTGTTTTTTAAGAGCTTGACCACTTGTGGACCAAGTTTTGTAGTTTTCTTTTCTTTTAATCCTTTTTGACCTCTTTTACATTAAATCTCGGGGTACATATACAATACTAAAAACCTCGCTTCTGCGTCAGTTAATGAAGTGGGTTTTCATCCGCGTTCAAAACCCACCATGCCTTATTACACCTGTTAGATCAGCAAGCTGTGGCGCGGAACATCCTCCATCTAAGAAAGGTGGGGATCTCTGGCACAGAAAAACCTGTCGAAAGGTGAGTTGTCCCTCTCTTTCACTCTAGAAGAGAGTAAGTGAAGGTGATCTCGGAAGGCCTCCGGACTGATCCCTTTTCGTATCTTGGCTGAAACATGCAAATAATGCTTGGCTGAAATGTGACATGATTTTTTCCGAACTAAGTTGTATTCTGATTTGCGTGGCCCATAGCCGTATTAGTTACTTGTGAGAGCGTGTGAAAGGCTCAGGCGTCGAAAAGTACACAAGAATTTTTATAGGTGGCCGCATTTAAGCAATTCTTAACAATATATACACTGCATAATGATACATTATCATGTTACTAAACCTAACTTCAAGGAAGTCTTCAAATGTACTACTATAGAAAGTGCGTTACTCCTATTTACATAATTATTAAGCCCAATCAAGTAATTAATACCCATTTAAGGAGACATATAAAGATAAAATTCAGAAAGTCAGATCAAATTTAAATCTGAAAGCTTCAGTGAGATCTCATGAAGCTAAGCCAGCAAACCTGCACTGTGTGTGTGTGTGAGGAGGGAATGTGTGTGTGTGTGTGTGTGTGTGTGTGAGAGGCGGGAGTGTGTGTGAGAGAGGAGGGAGTGTGTGTCATTTCATTTCATTTAGTCATTTAGGAGACGCTTTTATCCAAAGCGACTTACATATGTGCGACTTACAATGTATACACATTTTACATTTACACTGATGGCACACTGCACATCAGGAGCAATTAGGGGTTCAGTGTCAGTGCTCAAGGACGCTTCGACAGGGAATCGAACTAGCAACCTTCTGATTACTAAACGACTTCTCTACCACTGTACCACTGTCGCCCCCCACTAGGTGTGTGTGTGTGTGTGTGTGTGTGTGTGTGTGTGCGTGCGTGCGTGCGTGCGTGCGTGCGTGCGTGCGTGCGTGCGTGCGTGCGTGCGTGCGTGCGTGCGTGCGTGCGTGCGTGCGTGCGTGCGTGCGTGCGTGCGTGCGTGCGTCCGTCCGTCCGTCCGTCCGTCCGTGCATTTCACTACTGAGCGTGCGCCCTAGCTGTCGGTGTGAATAGAGTTTTAATGAACTCAACCTGTCCTACGTTCCTAAGCTAAAGTGGAGATGCATGTTAGAGAGAGAGGTCAGTATAAACCACTCCTATGTGTGCACGTGAATATTCATTACATACTTGTTACATAATATGCATATACCATATTTGTAACATAACATATTTCTCATCTGAATTCTGGTATTAAACAGTGCTAATTTTGGTGGTGAAATTATATACTGTATAACCAACAACAAACTGACGCAGTTCAAAAAACAGAGATTCTCAAGGTTGATGGTCCAACTGGACTACTGATTGGGCTCATTCCAGTCTGCAGCACTTGTATTTTATTTGGTTTAACTTTCTGGTAGCCCTGAGAGCAGTTAAGTGATGGGATACCTTTCACACTTTCACTCACACACACGCATGCACACACTCACAAACACGCGCGCGCGCACGCACACACACAAACAAGCTACAAACTACAAACACAAACCAAAAGAAAACAAGAGTTACAGACTTTGAGGACATTAAAGACGTTAGGTAAGGAGAAAGCTGGAGAGCAGAGGTAAGCCATAATGCATTGTGTTAATAAGAGTACAGGAGGAGATTATAAAATGGGAGATCAGGAGGAGAAAGAACTTAGGCCTCCACCCTGTGCCTCAGCAAATAAGTAATCGATGTCCGCGGTGGAACAGTGTCTGGCAGTGGAATTTAAGTGTGAGTTTGCTGAGGTCATACGATTTGTGGTAGAGATAGGAGAGAGGCTGGAACAAGCAATGAGAGAGATGGCACGCGGATTAGAGTACTTAGAAGAAGGGTTGAGAGCTAGGGCACCTCGAGTAGATGCTTATGACACCAGGGACCCAGCACTGGGAATACCATCCCCAGAACCACGTGTCAAAGGTGCCTCCTGTAAGAATGTGGGGGGGTGTTGATGCAAGAGAGGGGGTAGGTTTAGAGAGGACCCTCTCTGCACCACGATCACTGACAGGGGGATTACAGGAGGAGGAGAAGAATTACGACTACTTGGCCAGAGAGGACCAAGGAGGGGTCAAACAGAGGCTGTAGTTAGAAAAAAAGGAGAAGGCAGGAGATGGAATGTGCCAGATGGTAGAAAGGCGTTTGAGATCTTTAAACGGAATGCAGGATGAGGTGTGGAAATGTCTGAATGAAGTGATCAGTGACATAAAGCGTACGCGTGGTGAAAAACAAGATTAGACATGAGCGCAGCTCAACATTAAAGGAAGGAGTTAAAGACTGGAGATCTGGGAAACAAGCCGAGTGGAGATTAGACCTAGTGGTGAGGAGAGTGAAGACAGTGATGGGGACAGGAGGGGTGGTCTGGCACGAGCTGAAGTCAGAGATGCTGTAACCCACTTTGTCAAATTGCATAGGAGGCCAGAGGACAGTGTGGACAAGCAGGACACAGAGAGGCAGAGAAAACCGGTCCAAACGCAGTTGGACGAAGCTAGAAGGGCAAAAGAGGAGTGGTGGGTGTGCCAGCCCAGGCACCATGGCCGGATCTCGTGCCTGCTCTAGTATATGCCCCATTACAGCCAGCATCCCCTCCCCATTCATTTACAGACCCCTACCACCAACATACGGAGAGCTGTATTGGGTGTAGCTGCCACTGCAAGGAAGGCAAGCCCCAGTACAACAATACAATACACAGTACAATGGAAATGGACCGCCGACAGGCTGAATTTGTGGCCAAAAAGGACATACAGCAAGAAAGTGCTTCCAAAGAGGAGATATGGGGGAATAGAGGGATGCCCAGCCGTTGATGAGTGAGTGGGTGGGTGTGTATAATAGATGCGGCCAAGAAAATCCCAAGGGGCTTGTAGTGTAATCAGTGTAATTAGCTTGTAGTGTAATCGAACCAAGCTGATAGAGAACTAAGCTGCAGGTAACACTTCAGACTCTTGTTTCACCAAAAAGCTAAACAGGTTTAGGGTGAAGAAGCCTCAATCCATAGTGACAGTGAGTATAGCCAGAATATGTCATGTAGATAGGGCCTAGAGGGAGTAATGAGGGTTTAAAAGATTAGATGATGCCCTACACCAACACTGAAACCAGATTTAACCAGATATGCATTTATAGTTTGGAAGATAGACATGGTGAACAGGAGAGAGATACAGAGAAAATAGAGAGATGGAGAAAAAGACGAGTAGAGTATGGAAAGTTTCTCTTATCAGGACTCTTAGTTATACAGTTGGGTGGAGAGTGAAAGAGAGAAGGGGAGCCCCTGCACAGGCGTCAGTGAAACAGAGGAGCAACCCAGTTTGATTACACATGGCCCAATGTAAGTCTCTGGAGAAGTTGTGTTAGTGCTCTTCAACACCTTAAAAAGGATACAGTTTCAGAAAATGAAAATATATAGCTGAAGTGTCCGTTACAAGATATGTTATATGTGACAAAGTTTGGATGAGGTTTCTACTCTCAGTGGAATGAGCTTAATTTATTCAGAAATTGGTAAAAAGAATAATAAGAGGTTTAAGAACTCTAGGAATGCCAGAACAGTACATTGCTTGCATGCTCTGTGATTACTTTTGGTAGTCATGCTGCGCTCTAAATGCCTAACTAGATGTAAATGTACAATTGCAGAAAAAGCTAAATGATTATATCACACAAGGTAACACTAAAGCAGATGAGTTTTCAGAAACAGCAGTATTACAAGCGCAAGGACTAGACTGCGCACTAAAGGATGGTTTATCACGTGTAATGGTACTTTCTGTGGGTGATGGCGGGCATGGGGAAGGAATGCCATGCCCGTGAAGATGTTTATATACTAGTGATATATCTCGGTCTCAGTGGGGTGATTTAGGGTTCAAGCCAGGTCATAAATCACCACTGTAAGCCCCTTTGTAACAGCAATGTGACAAAGGGGGGACTGCCTTCTATGTTTTGACAAGCTATGTGGTCTGTGGTCGCTTGACAACCAGGACTTAGCAATCATTTTGCAGCCAAACTTAGCAATTAGCAATGTATAATATACATATAAGATGAAGTTAGTCTAGAGGAAAAACTGAATTAATCCGAAGAGGGGTAAAATGAGGTTATGATGAAATGTGAAGGTGCCATGATGGCCGCATGGTATGGCCAATTAAGTTAGTAGCCTTGTTAAGAATTGATGCGCGTGATTTTCATTGATATTCAATAATACAATTTGCACAAATGGGGGAGGTGTGAAAGAAAACATTTTGATGAAGGATTCTGGCTACCATGGTATAAGAGGTTATTGATGATAAACTGGTATACTATTATATATATAATATATATATATAATATAGGCAAACTGACTTAGAGAGAAAAGCCCGGTTGTTGACATGATTCATTGATCCTCCACAGCAGGGGTTCTCAAACTTTTGCAAGCTGGGCCCCCCCAAAGCTGGTTAGGGGTAGTTGGGGCCCCCCCATCCGCCCGCGGGCCGCCGCCACCGCCCTCAACTACACCACCATATATAGATAGATAGATAGATAGCATATTGTTATTGATAGGCCTGACATGTCAAGGTTAGGCTATTGTTATTGTTAGGCCCATACAGACAATTATTATAACTATTTATTATTATTATTATTATTATTATTATTGTTATTATTATTATCAGTAATAGTAGGCCTATTATTAGGCTATTCATTATTATCACCATCATTATGTTATTATTATTATAATTAATGATTATCGACCAATTATCATAATAATAATAAGTGTTATTATTGCTATTGTTATGTATTCGTGGTTTCCACTTTAGAGTACCTGGTTAATGCGAAGGATAAACGGACACGTCTTTATGGCTTGAACTGTAATAGTTTACTGAAGCATCAATTGAATAGGTGAGCTACATACAAGTCATTGGCACAGCGCCGACTAGTGGTGCAGGTACAACATAGTCAAGACATCACAGCTATCACTAGGATACTGTTATTATTATGGGCCTCTTGTGATCTTTACAAAAAAAATCCTACAGGTCTGTCAATGTGAGACATGAGCCTGCTTTGCACTGCAAAGGTCCTCAAATCTTGGGGCAATGTTTGACAAATATATCATCAGTTCATCCTCGATCTGTGCGCGGTTGGGGTATTTAGTTTTGAGCGCAGTCTTGAAAAGCCTATCTCGCACAAATATGTCGACGTGAAAAGGAGGAGCATTTTTAAGGCTATGTCGCAAAGCTGATCATTGCTACCCAGAATGACGAAAGAGGGGAGATGCTTAAGTCTACTGTCACTCTTCAGCTGCTCTTTCATGTCTAGTGACAGCTCGTCTGCTGAGCAGAGAAATGGATCCCGAACTCAGGCGAATGAACGGTAGTCCTCTTTGAAATAGGACCCAAACTGATTTCTGATAATCGGCGTGATACAGTGTCATTTGACATAGGAGCTAAACTCAGCACAATACCTATCATTATTCTACACGTCTTGCGTGGCCGGCTAAATCAGTGTTTCGGCAATTGTATGGGGTTTGCCAAGCTCAATTCTATGAGCAACTACATAAGATGCCTCCAGACACTGCTTGGAGACAGTGCTATGCTTGGACATGGTGGTTCGTTGTTGCTGGAGGCCATCACGTTTATGTTTAAAGAAGTCCACAGGCTTCTCTTTCTGACTTTTACGAATCAGAAACTTGTCCATGTTGTGTTTGTTTGCTGATACAGTGTGTGTGAAGTTAATAAAGTTCTAATTTCAACGTAGTGTTCTTGTATGTGTGGTTGTGAACGATTTACACACGAATAATGGATAGGGCTGTGCTAGGCAATGATTCCTAACAAAACGAACTGTACACAATGTAGACAGGGACAGCACAAAATAGTATTCAAGTGCTGGTGTTTTATTTGTTGCAACACGGTGGATGATCAAAAAATGTAAAGGTAGGCTAGGTGTTAAGGAGAAAAGGGCTAGCTGTAGTTGGAAAAGGTAGCTAGCTAGGCTAGCTCTCGGGGTGAGCGCTTACCATGTCTGCGTTTTTTTTTTATACTCGGAAGCGGAGGTGCAACTCGCGTTGAAATGATAAGACTCCGTTTTGATTGGTGGATCAGGAGCAAAACAGTATTTGATTTGTTTGGGTCAGTCCAGCCCCTTGCATTTCGCCACTGAGGGAGCTTTCACTAACCAGTGACAAGTCAGCGTTTTTTTTTTTTTTTTTTTTTCTCCGTCTGTGACATCGCGCCCCCCCTGGAGAGTGTTCGCGCCCCCCACTTTGAGAACCACTGCTCCACAGGATCCCAGGGTGGGAAAGGGGTGCCAAAAACCCTCACACACATGCACACATACAGACAGACAGAACAGGTTCAGAAGTAAAAAGTTAGAAGTGGGGTTAGTTCTGATTGGCCTTGGAGAACAGCCAAACACAAGAGAGTGGGAGGAACTAGGTTCCTTTAAAAAGTCTGACCAGACATTCATACAATGAGTTTGAGCTAATCCATGGACCATCTCTTATTGTGGCTTAATGACTACACTAAACCTCAGATCTACACATGTAGCCTTTTAAATATTGATTGTGGAATTGAGAGAGAGTGGCTGGTTTTCGCCGTGACAATATGAAATACCCTACTCCTTTGTGCCAGTCCACATTGGGCAGAAAAGACTACTCACACAGGTAAGATGATCTTCATGAAACACTGCTTATCTTATAGGCTGACACTGAATGCATGGAGACGGAATGCAAATTGGCCCATCTAAGCGGTTTGTTTGGGTGTATTTGTTTGCAGTGAGATTTTAGGTGACTAAAACTATTAAGCAACCCTAAGCTAAAATCAATGATGGAGCACAGACTGAATAACTTTTTCTTCAAAATTCTCTTTTAAAATGACTCCAAGAGCTTGAACTACAGCATTCTTATCAATCGTCTAGAAAACTGGACTGGTCTCTCTGAACGCGTTCTTGTCTAGTTCCAAACATACATTACACAGAAACAATACTATGTTAGTCTTGGGAATTTTGTGTCAAAGACATAAGACATATCTTGACGGTGCTGTTTTGCTGTTCGCTGTTTTGGGGTTCGCTACACGTTTGTGGTGGAAATCTGATAATAACCAGTCTAATGCAGTCTTATAATTAAATATAAGTTATACGTTTATTAGTCTTCTGCAGAAGGATCAGAAACACACAGAGTGAACCAGAAGCAGTCAGTGAGAAACGGATGAATTCTCTCACAGGCGGTGTCTACAGGGGTAACCAGGGTTACAGAGATAAAAAGAACAGGGAGTATCACTGTTCCAGCATATTGCATTCTCAAGGACAAAATAAAACAATCACGCCAGGTCTACCATGACATGCTTTGCACAATAACACTTGCAATTCGCATAATTTATAATACATTCCCCCACTTTTTATCACTAGTTGATAAATGTTTACAAAGTGTGGTGGAAAATATGTGAATAGCAAAACTCAATAATCAATGTATAATAACCTGTGTAGACTATTAACAATCAGTATAATAACCAGTATAAGTAGAACACTAACAATCAGCATAACCACTAGGATATTCATGATAACAAGCTATTAAAGCTACTGTACTACTATAAAATAAGTCAGAATGCTCATTCTATGCTTTAATATAAGACTAGTCACAGTGTGTGTAAGTAATAACTACAATGAGGGCTGTGGGGATCCTCTATATGCAGGCCTGAAGGCCTGACAACCCCTCCCCCCTTATACTGTACTAGACTTGGCATGGTTCCAACCCAGAGGTTACTTAGAGTACGTCTTAGTGCAGGTGGCCAAGACCCGGCCATGGGGGAGGGGAAGCAATGACAGCTAACCGGAAGGATGATTCTAGATGAAAGAGATGAAAGAGGACTCCACATATGTCTGAAACTTCAATACTCCAACTAGAAGGCCTCATATGCGCTATTGGGAGGGCCATAAGTGATCTATGGTGACAGGAGAGGCGCAACACATTTTGTCGTTCCTGGAGAATTGTAACTAATTTGTTTAAATCCTGTATGCCCTTATTTATTTGTGTGATTATCTTCATCGTTCTCTGGGATGTGTATGTGCAACTACAAGACACACACCCCTCCTGACGCAGCTGTAAGTTGGTCTAACATCTTTCTATTCTGAATTGTCATCATTCTTAATGGTCGCTTTTTCTACTGTTATTGAGGTGTTAATGAATGCCATTAGAGTGTATCTGTTTACCTCCACTTCTTTTGCTGCTGCTGGGGGTCATTCTACTACGGTTGCAGTTATTCCATTTAAAAGCATGGTGCTATTAAGCCTCCCATCCTCTGTTATGCAGAAAGACTATGTAGAATTACATTGTTCTTTTTGGAATGGCCCCTGCCACAGTCTGTTTCCAGCTCTTTAGTCTGAAGTCTTTTACCACCACCTACTCTTCTAGTTTCCGGTCATGCAGTGAGTGCACGGTCCGTGGGCAGGGTCTTGCAGAGCCTCTCACACCAGTTGGTTTATGCTAGGTAACGCAGTGGACAAGTTTTTGCAACATCTCAGCATTTCATCCTTACACAGTCCCGTGCTGGGAAGCTGTTGTTTCTCAGGCCCGATGCCAGTGTTCATCGGCCTTCCAAACAGAATTTCAAAAGGGCTCAGGTTGCTGCATGCTCTCACTCTGGCTCTCATTTGCATGAGGACTATTGGCAGTGCTTTTGTCCATGGCAGGCCTGTATCCTCACAACATTGGTCTAGTTTGTTTTTCAAGGTTCCATTCTCTCTCTCTCTCTGCGACTCCCCCACTAGCTGAGTGATACGCACAGTGCTGTCTCATGTCTATCCCCCCACACACACACACACACACACACACACACACACACACACAGTGCTGTCTCATGTCTATCCCCATGCACACACACACACACACACACACACACACAGTGCTGTCTCATGTCTATCCCCATGGATTGTCCCACCTGTTTTAAAGCTGCACTGATAATTGGTGTACCATTGTCGCTGCTTATTTTTGTGGGTATTCCCCATCAGGGAATTATTTCTGTGAGTAGTGCCTTTGCCACTACTCCTGCATTGTTGTAGCGAAACAACCTCTTCAAATCTTAAAGTTGATACTTCAATGAGAGACAGAAGACCAAATGCGATGACCTGAAGTTTATTTACTCTTGCAGACTTTCTTTCTAATCGGAGTGGTGGTCCATGGAGCAGCTCAGTCAAAAAAACAATGCACTAACTTTTTAAATGGTATATTTTGTCACTATGCTTTTCCAATCGAAAAGCCAAAACTTATCCAAGCTGAACCAATCAGAATATTCTCTCAAACATACATATTTTATCCAAGCTCAGCCAATCAGAATCTTCTGCTCACTAATTGCCAAAACATCCTTCAAGATGCTGAGCAGCTGTGTCCTTATCAGTAGTGTCACCCCTCCCGGTTATGATGTCAGGGCTCTTTCCTGGGAACTTCTACTTGCTCTTTGATAGTTCCGCATCCCCTCATGCATAAATCTTTCTAATTCATATTTGGCTGTCTCTGCCAGCCTGCACCTGTGGAAACTGTGTAGTCTTGTTTTTAGAAAACAGGCCTCTCTGTTTGGCCTGACCTTCGTCTTTACACACAGGCCTCTCTGCACTTAGGCCTCTCTGCCTGGCCTTACCTTCCTCCCATAACTTAGGCCTCTATGGCTGGCTTTGCATGACACTTGTTCTTCCTTCATGTTCACCACACCACTGTATTACAACCATGATTTTCTACAGCATCTTGCTTTCCTGTAGAGAAAACTTCTACCCATTTTGAAAACATATCTTTTCTTTTCTATTTGTAGCTGTTTGAATGGTTTGTTTGGTGGTGGGTGTGCTGCTTCAGGCATTCCCACGCCTCTGCCCAGATTGTTTGTTGTGCATATCACACACGCTTGACAAACATTTTTGTGAGTAACTTGTGAACCCTTTTTTATACCAATGTCTAGATATGTCAACCATCATCCCTCCTTTTGACGGTCTTTCCCATGTGTCAATTTTGCATAATGAGGAGACAGATGTTTATAGTGGTGAGTGCTATGTTTTCCTCTACTAATTCAACCACTCATTTTGTGTGCATTACCATAGTGTGTCTTTGCCCGTGTGTTCTCAATGTTTTGTTGTACAGGACCCCTGGTTCAGGTGTAAGTACTGTCGTGTCTGATTTGTAGGTCTGAGATAGGGTAAATATTTCGTTTTCTGATCCGATTAAAAAGCTTACCAACAGGGCACATCTGCTTACAGTCCGAAACACACTTTGTGTCACAATCTTTTCTCTCTCTTTTCCCCTCTCTGAACCACACTTCCTCAAACTCTCTGTTCTGTCCTGTGTGTGTGTGCTGTGCAATGCAGTTTCTCTTTTTCCATGTAGTCAGTTGCGTGTGCATTTGGTCATGTTCTGCTTTTTCTATCAGCACACTGCAGGGCTCAGTTACATTATCAGGACATAGTTTTCATTCATAGTTTTCATAATTTTCGTTCATATGTTCCTTCCTGTGTCAGTGTAGGTGTGTCTGTGTGTGTCTCTGTGTGTGTGTGTGTGTGTGTGTCTGTCTGTGTCTGTCTGTGTCTGTGTGTGTCTGTGTGTGTCTGTGTGTGTCGTTAAGTATTTTTCTTTAGCGTGTTGGTTTAGGAAGGAGCCACCGGACGAGACGATCGTTGTACAAGACAAGTTTTTACTGGCAAATGATAATAGCAATACAATACAGCAGTCAATGCAGTGCAGTCAAGCAGTCTGCAGTCAGCACCACATCGAGGGCTGGAGAACACGCGTTCTGATCAGATACAGGCAATGTTCAAACTTTTAGGGCCTAACCCAGTGATGTCATTCTGGGCCCCCGGGCCGCCCATGTATCGATCATGGGATGGTGACATACTGTCTCGTCCACTCTGTACATAGTAATAACACATGATTCTTGTGGAATTTTCCACTTACAGAACTTCTGTTTTTCATCTGCTGACACGCTTATTGTCTAAAAGCTTTCCCTGATCTGCGCCACAGACTGGCAAATAATGTTCTTCTCTCAAACTTAGTTTCCACTTGCCCTTTCACACAGCCTTCTGTCCCAGTTTTAACTTGCTGTCTCGTCTGGCTTTTTTCATTTGATACATTTGATACTTCAAATTTATCTTACACTGTGTGTGTGTCTGTCTGTGTGTGTGTGTGTGTGTGTGTGTGTACGTGTGTGTGTGTGAGAGTGTGTGTGTGTGTGTGTGTGAGTGTGTGTGGGTGTGTGTGTGTGTGTGTGTGAGTGAGTGTGTGTGTATTGTTTTTTTCACTCCAGTCTCCCCTTTCCCGTCCTCCTCCCCCACTCAGTCTGCTGATTCTCTGCATTTTTGCGCCCAATGTCCTTTTTCTCCGCATGCATAGCAGACGTCTGGGTCTTGGTTCTGATGTCCGCTATGCCCTCTTCCCCGTCCCCTGGCTCCATGGCCTCTGCCCCTCCTGCGCCCTCTCTGCCCCTCCCGCGCCCTCTCAGTGTCTGCCACTGCAGCAGGGTCAGAGTGGCTTTGTGCATATCCTCAGCTTGCTTTTTCAGTTTTGTATGTGTCCATGAGTTTTTTCAGTGTGGACTGCATGTGCTTCAATGTCTCTAAATTTGCCTGAGTCCCAGGTGATGCATTGCTTTTTCACCACCTGAGATATGTCACCTCTTAATCCATTCAGAAAACTATTTTGGGATTCTGTGGTGCTGTTAATCCACTGTGAGTGTTGTGTGCGTCAGTCAGTCGAACAAGATAAGGGTGGGAGGGGGATAAGGGTTCCTCTGGGTGGGAGGGGGAGTCCGAGGCCGGATCGACCTGTTTTAGAAGACACTGAGCAGAGTTTTGTGAGTCCCTGTCTCTCCCTGCCTATTGTCTTCTGTCCCTACTTTCAGCTTCTTTCTTCCACATTACATTACTGTTCCAGTCAGGTCTACAATCTCCCCCAATCTTCCCCCTTCCTAGCAGCGCCTACTTCTACTTCCATTTCCATTCGGTTTCGTAGTGGCTGCGTGCGCGTGGTGGGGTTGCCATAACCAAACTTTTACCTAGTAGGGCTGCTGCTACTGTGTGTGTGTGTGTGTGTGTGTGTGTGTGTGTGTGTGTGTGTGTTTGTTGCTGTTGGTTGTTTCGCATTTTATTTTCTGCTTACTTGTATCCACCTTAGTTGGCGGTTTTGGTTTTGTCTTTTTTGTCCTATATCCTGTGCTGGATGCTGGGTGTGTGTGTGTGTGTGTGTGTGTGTGTGTGTGTGTGTGTGTGTGTGTGTGTGTGTGTGTGTGTCCGGAGCCAAATAGCCAATCACATATTCATTTATTTTTTCTTGTCATGCGTGGCCTGTCCTATAGTCTGATCTACCCTTGGATTTTATCGTTTTGCTGTTTTTGTTTTATTTTCCCTTTTGATGTAAAAGCACTTATTATTGTTCTTATTATTATTGTTGTTGTTGTTAATATTAAAATTATTATTAGTAGTATTATTATTAACATTATTATAAACAGTATTATTATTATTTATTTATTTTAATTTTATTTGTTATGCTCTATTGTTTTGTTGTTCATATTCTAATGAGCCATCATACCTTAAATAGTTATCTTCCGGTTCCAACAGATGAGTTGTCCTAGGGCTTTCCCCTGACCTTCATGTCTCTCCCCTGACCTTCATGTCTCTCCCATGACCTTCATGTCTCTTTCCCCTGACCTTCATGTCTCTCTTCCCTGACCTTCATGTCTCTTTCCCCTGACCTTCATGTCTCTTTTCCCTGACCTTCATGTCTCTCCCCTGACCTTCATGTCTCTCCCATGACCTTCATGTCTCTTTCCCCTGACCTTCATGTCTCTCCCATGACCTTCATGTCTCTCCCCTGACCTTCATGTCTCTTTCCCCTGACCTTCATGTCTCTCCCCTGACCTTCATGTCTCTTTCCCTCTGGTTTTAACTGACAGGATACAAGGCTCCATCAGCTGCCTTATCAGCTGCCATGTTGTAATATTATTTTGCCTTCGTACACTTCCATGTGCTAACTCTATTTCAGTACTGTCTGAGGTTGACCCACTCATTTCTTGCGAGAGTTAAGACACGGATGACAGGAAGCTCATCTGGAGGCCACCCATCTTCAACTGTTTTGCTCTATCTCTCTAAAGGAGGTGGCCTATATCAAAAGACATGTTACAAGATATCAAGATTCAGTTTATGATAAATCATTTACCTTACATAAGTGCAAAGCAGTCTCTTTTTATACATATTCTCTCCCATCTTCGACCTCTCAAAATCAAACATGCAGATGCATAGCTATTTCCCCCGCCTTGTAAACTTCAGGAATCATGTAATTGTTTTAATCTTTAGTGTTTTCCCCTCAAACTTGCTATCCTGCATCTCACCCAAGGGCTGGGGTAGCTATTTTTAATTGTTTGTCAGACAGAAAACTTTTCAACGCCTTGTATCTGTTCTGTCATTAGTCAATAACTTCATCCCCGTCCCTGCTCACCCACACAAGCCTCATTATAGAACTTTCCCACAGGAACCATCATCACCAAGGGCCGAATTTGCCTATATTCCCTGACTATACGATCTTTTAACAGACTTTCCTAGACCTTGTCTTTATCTCATTGTTGTGGTTCTATGTTCACAGGTCATTATCTTCATCGGGCGCATCTTCCTAATCTGGCTTGCATGGACCACGAGACTACCTGAAGCGAGACAATCTGACTGTGGAGGAAGTTGAAATAGGATCACATTGACATGTCAAGTGTGTCAGGTGTCTGATGAACTATTCCCCTTGTCTTCCCCTGGCTAACTCCATATAAAGTCCAGGCCCAGTGCTTGTGCTGTATCTAGGTATGTGCTTGACCCTTACATTCCAGGCTTAATAGATATTGATTAAATGCAGATATCTGAGAACTAATACAGAGGTTAATTAAAAGCTGATATCTATACGCAACCCAATGTTTTTTTTTTTTCATTCTTTCAGCTACATAATCAGAGGATGTTGATAACCTGAAAAGCCAACAAGTCAAACACAGCAAAAAGCTTACTGAACAGAGAAACCCGGCAGGCCACACATTACATTCACACAGAATACATTTACAACAGACCACGAGCTCCCGATGGCAAATGCAGTTGAAGCGTCAGGCCTAGATGTCCTTCAGCCAGATCAGTTTGAGGGTGAAGTCTTTGATCAGGAGGATGTTCATCGCATTCAGGCCAGCTACTACAAGGGTGCCCCTCCTCAGTGGGTGAACTTCTACTTAGCAGAGAGGAGCGGAACGCCATTTGTAAAAAGAGACGGCTATGAAGAGATGAAAAGATGTATTGAGATACACAGAAGGAAAAGAAAGACCGTCACCAAGGTTAACCTGCTACACCAGCCAGGTAGTGGAGGATCTACCTTGGCAATGCAAGCTCTGTGGGATCTGAGGAAAGATTTCCTGTGCGCAAAACTGAAAGACATAGAAACTGTCTCAAATACCATTGCCAAAGATGTTATCAACCTGGCCAGCGTGCAAAATATCAAACAAAACAAAGGAAAGCCTATTCTGCTATTACTTGATAATGCCTACAAGCTGAAAGAATTTCGTACAAACTCTACAGAAGAGGCTTATTGATAAGCTGAATGATGTCAAAACCCTGCCTGTCATTATTTTGAACTGTGTCCGGAAAGTTGAATTCACAACCTGTAATCTCAACAACACAGTGCTCTTGAATGCAAAGCTTCAAATGGAGAGGGAGGGAGAGATGGGGGAGAAGGGGAAATTTGATCAACATCACAGGAGTGTCACTATGCAATTTGAAAATTAACACAATATGTTCCATGGTTTTAATATGATCCATGGTGATTTCTGCTCAGAATACACAGCAGATGTATGCAATGTCATAGTGCCCCCGAGAACAGAGACCAGAGACCAGCTCTTTGCAATTCTCGCCTTGGTCAATACGTACGCCCCTGGCTCTGACTTTCTTCTCAATCAGTGCGAGAAGTTTCTGCAAAACAGAAAACATAGCACTCATGGACCACCAATGTTTGAGGATCAGATGGGACGTTTCTCCGATCTCTTAGTTACGTACACCAACTTTGAGAACACCACGGACTATGTGCGTATAGCTCATCCAATGATTGCCACTAAATGTGTTCAATTATTTAGAGACCATGGCCTAAGTATGGGTGAGGTGACTTTTCTGTTTCTGCAGAACTTCTGCGCGAATACAGAATCTCCACGCCTGATGCAGACAACAAAGTCAATGCTCACTCTGCGAGAAATGCAAGGTAAAAACGAGGGGAAAGAAAGATTTTCCAAACTGATCCGGCACGTCTACGAAAAAGAGGGGAAAAACAAATGTAGAAGACTGTTGATGGAGGCTTCCAAGATCTTTCAAGAGCGGACAGGCTTCCCACAAGCTCTAGCACGTTGCTATTACCTCATGGTTGATAAAAGGTGGCCAATATATGAGAAGGACTACATCAATGCTGAAAAATGGGCAAAAGAGACCATCAAGAGACATCCCAATAATTCATTCATCATTGACACCCTGGGGCAAGTTCACAAACACCACTTGTTTCACTATGTGGGGAATGGAGAAAAGAAATGCCAATCTGAGGTATTGAGATTAGGACTTCTGGCTATCAACGCTTTTCAGGAGGAAGAAATGGCTGCTGAGAAGGAAGAGGCTGAAGAAAGTGACAATGAAGCCACTGTAAACTTTTCTTCCATTTTCAACACAAGGGGAAAGTTGGGATATCTGCAGGTTGCTGAGAAGCTTTTTGAGAGTCTTCAAAAGATCAACAGAGATTGGCGTGATGTCCTCACTTGTTCTAAAAGGATTCAAGAATCCTTGGCCGTTCAATTTACGCGCAAATCCCGGAATCTCACTATCAATCTCAGAGCAGAGGTCAAGAAGAGGTTTGGGTTTTTTGAAAAATATCTCACCTACTCCAAACCTGATTCCATGAAGGATGACCCAATTTACATCAGAAAGCGCGCCAACGACTGTTACGCCAAATATGTAGAAAAACCACCTAGAGTTTTGAAAATGATGCATGAGGATGAAGATGAGATGGAGGAAGATGTGATAGTAACTATGACTGATTTACAAGAATTTTTGAGGAGAGAGGACACCTAACGCAATCCAGAGTTCTACCACCTTGCCTTGCTCAAGCCTGCTGAGGACCAAAACCTCATGGATGTGGTCATGAAGATGAGGGAGTCTTATAACAACCTGTACAAGAAATACTTTCGCTCTCGTTACCTGGTGCCCCTCTACATGAGGTCTACAGAAGGCTGGCAAACCCTCAGTGAACTATCACTTAAGCCCTGGGAGATAGAGAAGGGAACACACAATGATGCAAAGGACACAGAAGATGAAGCAGACTCTGATCAGAAGAACAGAGAAGGAAGACTTCTCCATCTGATGCGTGTCCAAGGCAGGATTCAGAGACCAAATGTTTTGGCTTTTCTCGAAAACACGGTGATTGAGGTAGAGCCTCACAACAAGGAGAATGTCCTGGGAAATGGTGTCATATCCTTCTACTTAGGATTTAACATTAGAGGTCCAGTGGCCTTCAACATCAAATATGACCCAAATAGTAGTTTCAGATAACATGTATACGGGCCAACCAACCAAACCAAACCAACTTCCTGTTTATGGCCTACATGTGACCAACAAGCCGTCAGAACAGAAGGATTATTATGTGGTAACAGACATACTCTGAAAGGTGCTTGTAACTACTTTTTATTTACTTCTGAGGCCTGTAAAATATCTTGCATTGAGAACATTGAACACATATGACACAAACTATATTCTACTTATACACTATTATGTATATAACCTTCATGTTTATCACTTTGAATTGCCTGAATTACAAGTACGTAATAAAATTAATTACATTTTAACAATAAAATCAGTGTACTGAATCAGCTTGTTATTTTGTACCATTGATTGTATTTGATAAACATAATGATTCATATGGAATTATAACTAATAAAATAATAAAACAATAATTATTCCTTATATCCAGAATAAGAGTTGAAATTATATTCAATAATGACTGGGAGTTATAGAGTTTTCAATACAGTAACTATTAGAAAGACTGATTAATTTATTTATATAAAAAATATTGTCTGAACAACTCTCCAATGTTTGTCCATTTTTCAACAAACAAAACAGCATAAATAAAGAGTAAACGTCTTAAAACAATGACAAAATATTTGATATGTTAAGACTGATGAATATGGCTCATGAGAGTGGACATGCAACCCGTACCAACCCATATGCAATTAATAATGAGTGATGAACATATATACTATATGTGCTTTGCTGAATGATGCTTGATTCATGTCGTGCAATGATATAACCACTGTGTGCTCTCCTAATATATGGTGTGAAACATGCTAAATAACTGTGTGTGGAAATTGCTTGAGTTATGCTTACACAAACCTATATCCATATATGCTTGCTGAAAAAGTGTGAAATATGAAATGTGCTTAACCAACAAGAATGTAAAGCAGAACAATGTGTACTTTGAGAGAGTTTGCAAACTTCGCTGTGCTGTACATTGTGTAATAGTGGAGGGGGCAGGAAGGGGCCTCTGGGCCTGCGAGGAAGTGACACATGGGTCAGAGATGAACATATGTTGCTAAGAAGTGTCATGAAAAAGGGAGGTGGTTTAGAACGTGTATGCATGTGAGAGGGATTTAAAAGGCGAATGCAGTTTGTGTTCGAGAGTCTTATTAGTCTTGCGAGTAGTCTTAGAGTCTTTTGAGCTTTGACAATAAATACAGAAATACCAGAGTCCGCGTCTGCGTCTTTCCTACGGACTGAGCTACCCCCGAAAAACATGGCCTTCTTGCCTTAGTATCCCAGCCACGACCCCAGATCGGGAAACAAACAGGTCATCCGCAAGAAGCCGAGACCTCTTGAAGAAATAGCTACTTGGGACGGCTGGTGTGAATGGGTAAGACTGTCTGCTTTTCCATTTCAGGAAAAGAATACAATAAAGGTGACTGTGACTCCTTGTTGTATTTGGGGCTGAAACACACTCTATAGGGAGAAGAAAAGTATGACATGATGATCCGAACTAGCCTGGTTTTTAGATAAGTGTGTCGAATAGCCATAAATATTAATTGTGAGAGCATTCGAAAGCTCACGTGTAAAAACACTCAGTTTATATCTATAGGCGGACACAAATGATCTTATTCTTCAGGCTTAAAATCAATATATTCTGATAACTACTATATATCATATGAACTTCCTGAACAATCTTTTGTTTAGGCAAAGACTGAGGCAATGGTAAACACATGTGGGCATAAAACCAGGTACTATTGGATCACAGTTTTGTAAGCCTTTTCCCTCAGATAAAAAAGAAATGCATATTTACATATGTACAACACGCATAAATGTATAAAACACTGACACATACACGCTCACACTCATTGCTGACATCTCCCCATGGGCCCTCCAGGGTCTACCTGTTCAACTGCTCATCTTCGTAACATTAGATATGGTTTGATCAGGAAACTAGTTTTGGTATCTTCTTCAAATTCATTTTGATGACATATGGTGTTGGGGATCATTTCTTGGCCCACTTTGGGCCCCTTTTGAGCATCAATTGAGCATTATGTTTATGCCACGGCCTAGCTGAGTATTGCTGCTGACCTTGGCTACTTTCAACAGCATAACACACCATGTCAAAAAGCTCATATCATCAGTTCACTTTAATCAAATGGTCTCCACTGTCACCAGATCTCAATCCAATAGAGCATAGTTGGGACGTGGTGGAACAGTGGATATGCATCATGACGATGCCCACAAATCAGCAGCAACTCCAATCCAAATATGGACTAAAATCAAGCACAATGGCAACAGGGGCAAGGTCTCTGAGGAATGTTTCCAGCGCCTTGTTGAATACGCCACAAAGAGTTAAAGCATTTCTTAGGACAAGGGGGGTCCAATACTAGGAAGGTGTACCTACTGAAGTGGCCAGTGAGAGTATACAACCAACAATAAACTGAAGCAGTTCAAAAAACAGAGATTCTCAAGGTTGATGGTTCAACTGGACTATTGATTGGGATCATTCTAGTCTACAGCACTGGTATTTAAACACTCACACGCACGCACACACGCACGCTCACTCGCAGGCTCACTCGCACACGCACACGCACACGCACACACACACACACACGCACGCAAGCACAAGCACACACACACACACACGCGCACGCGCAAGCACACGCACACTAACACACTCATAGTACAAGTACATACTGTACATTTCTGTAGTATCAGAGTAGAGACTTGCATTTACACCTATCCATGATTCTAATGTATTTTACCTACAGGTTACTCAATAGAAATAATGTCAGTGTAATGCGATATCAGAAACATTAGCCAGATACTCTACTGAGAGACCAAAAAAAAGATTAGACATCAAATAGAAAATCGTTACTTGAGGCATGCACCTCTTTTTAAAAGTCTACCACGTTTTGTGCTTGACAGAGGTCCTGTTTGGGGGGAAAAAAAACAGATCTTGCCAGTCATACTGGACAAACTGCAACCATGTCTTCCACACCCAAGAAGCACCAGTCATTCTGCTCTGAGCTGACGAAGGGTAAGCCGGTGACAGGAGATGGGCCTTGCCCACAGCTGCCAGCTGCAGTCCGGTGGCTACCACAAGGCCACCGCTGTTTTCGGGAGGTACCTGACGGTGAACGAGAACCGCAACGAGTTTCAGGGCTGGCTGAGAGATCAGGGCGGAGCCAATGCCAAGCAGCAGGGTGACTGCTACCACACGCTGAGGGAGTGGAGCAACAACAGCCTGTAACCCCATGCAGCTATCGCATATGTTACAACAGCGCCCCCTTCTGCCCAGGAGAATGTAATAAACCTGTAGGCAGTACTGTGCATGAGTTACATAGCTACATGTCATATAATATTTTTTTTCTTAGTGCACTAAATCTTGTAAAAACACTGTGACAGAAATCTGGTATTACTGCTGAGACTGATATTATGGTATATATCAATATAGACTATTAGTGGACTAGTGGTGGACTATTATAATCCCACAATAGTCCATAGCATTGATACATTCTATGTGAGAACCATGGCTGTTTTTTTCTGCTGTATGTTTGTTACAATAAGGATTACATTAAGGGATGTTTCTTGCTGTTTCTATGGTCAGGTTCTCTTTTAAAGCCACTGTGAGTTTTGTCTAAAATAGAGTGACCTAGCCAGCAAAAACCCAGGTGTTTGTTTGTCCTATACATGACCTCATACCATTACTATGCATTTCAAGATTGCATCTCAAAAGTGGAAAACAAACATCCCAACATACTTTTGCTTTAGGAAATAACTCATGGATGCAGTTGAACGTCTGTAACAGACATCTCATATGATATGGACCCAACGCCTGACAGTTCTACTTGTTCAAAAAGAAAATGCTTTGTCTCAATTTAATTTATAGTCAGGTACACTCAAAAAACTTGGTGCACTCAGAAATTAACCCTACAGATTTACTCATAATTGACACAAACAAAACAAGAAATGAAAGTAAACTACAGATTTACTCATAATTGACACAAACAAAACAAGAAATGAAAGTAAACTACAGATTTACTCATAATTGACACAAACAAAACAAGAAATTAAAGTAAGCTACAGATTTACTCATAACTGACACAAACAAAACAAGAAATGAAATAAAGCTACAGATTTACTCATAATTGACACAAACAAAACAAGAAATGAAAGTAAACTACAGATTTACTCATAATTGACACAAACAAAACAAGAAATGAAAGTAAACTACAGATTTACTCATAATTGACACAAACAAAACAAGAAATGAATGTGAGCTACATATTTACTCATAATTGACACAAACAAAACAAGAAATGAAAGTAAACTACAGATTTACTCATAATTGACACAAACAAAACAAGAAATGAAAGTAAACTACAGATTTACTCATAATTGACACAAACAAAATAAGAAATGAATGTGAGCTACAGATTTACTCATAATTGACACAAACAAAACAAGAAATGAATGTGAGCTACAGATTTACTCATAATTGACACAAACAAAACAAGGAACAAGAAATTGAACAATCAGCAGGCTCTGAAAGGACCTTAACTATAACTGCGGTGGCAGCCAATAAAAACATGTCCTGTCACAATCCTCTGTATGGAACGCCAGCATTCTCACATCTAAACCATGACACTTGATTAATATGCAAACTCCCTCAGGCAGTGTTCCTCCATTTACATACAGTAAATCCCTTGAGGGTAGGAACCTCAAACTGCCCTGACCAGTTTATAAGAATGGGTGTTACGTGAAAATTCACACTCAAGTTTACCTCGGACTCCAGAGTTGTGTATAGGTATATTTTTATTCACTATTAAACACATCACACAAGGTTTATATAGGTTAAAGTTAGCGTTTCTCTGACGCCAAGGCACTATGTCAGCAGAGATAACCATATGATGGGCTTCCCACGTCTGAGGTTATCTTGCTATGCTTTCTTTGCAACGTAATGCATCAGCAAGGCAGAAAAGAAGGACTACTATAACTTCTTATCAGCCCTTGCTTACGCACCCACACAGAAGGTACACTTTTAAACACACTGGGGCGGCAGTGGTACAGGAGGTAAAGAAGTCGTTTAGTAATCAGAAGGTTGCTAGTTCGATTCCCTGTCAAAGTGTCCTTGAGCAAGGCACTGAACCCCTAATTGCTCCTGATGTACAGTGTGCCATCAGTGTAAATGTAAAATGTGTATACATTGTAAGTTGCACATATGTAAGTCGCTTTGGATAAAAGCGTCTGCTAAATGACTAAATGTAAATGTAAACACATACACAGAGAAAGAAACATCATGTTTCAGCTCACAAAGGCATATGATTAACACACATATATATATACTTGATTAAAGTCAGGTTTCTCTATCAATGGGCATCTTAGTGGGCGTCTCAGATAACACTTTCATATAAAGGGCACTACTCATCTTCTCATGTCACTGCACTACATCTTTCATATCACTGGAACAGAAATCTGGTATTGTGATATATATCAATATAGACTATTAGTGGACCTGTGGTAGACTAATCCCACAATAGTCCATAGCATTGATACATTGTATGTGAGAACCATGGCTGTTTTTTCTGCTGTTTGTTTGTTACAATAAGGATTAAATGAAGGGATGTTTCTTGCTGTGATTATTGTCAGGTTCTCTTTTAAAGCCACTGTGAGTTTTGTATAGAATATAGCGACCTAGCCAGCAAAAGACGAGGTGTGACAGGTATGTTTGTTTGTCCTTCACATGACCACATACTATGAAAATACATTTCAGGATTACATCTCAAAAGTGGACTGGCAATCTGCTTTTGGAAATAAATGATGGGTGCAGTTGAACGTCTGTAACAGACATCTCATATGATATGAACCAAAGCCTGCAAGTTTTCCTTGTTCAAAAAGAAAATGCTTTGTCTCAATTTAATTTGTAGTCAGGTACACTCAAAAAAGCTTGGTGCCATAGAAATGAAAGTAAGCTACAGATTTACTCACAACTGACACAAACAAAACAAGGAACAAGAAATTCATCAATCAGCAGAACCCTAACTGAAACTGTGGTGGCAGCCAATAAAAACATCTCCTGTCACAATCCTCTGTATGGAAAAAAGCACGCCAGCATTCAGTATGTCCCACTTCCAAACCATTACATGCAAAATAATATGCAAACTCACTCAGGCAGTGTTCCTCCCTTTACAGTAAATCGCTTGAGGGTAGGAACCTCAAACTGCCCTGACCAGTTTATAAGAATGGGCATCTTAGTGGGCGTCTCATATCAGACATTCATATAAACGACAGTACTCCATTGTGTCAGTCCACATTGTGCAGAAAAGACTCACACAGGTAAGATGATCTTCATGAAACACTTCTAAAACTATTAAGCAAACCTAAGCTAAAATCAATGATAAATTAATAACTTTTTCTCTCAAATCTCGTCTCGTTTAAAATTAGTCCAAGAGCTTGAACTACAGAATTCTTATCAATCATCTAGAAAACTGGGTTGGTCTCCCTGAAATGCGTTCTTATCTATTTCCAAACAAACATTACTCAGAGACAATACTGTGTTAGTCTTAGGAATTTTGTGTCAAAGACATCAGACATATCTTTTGGTGTTGTACAAAGAGGCTGTCTTGGTCCCTTCCTTTTATCATTATATATGCTACCAGTAGGTTATATCTTCAGGAAGAAAGAGAGAGTATATAACTCCTGTTTATACTCATGTATATTTATTATGAAAGGGATGATGTAAAGTCCGGCTGATTGTGGAAAAATAAATCCCGACGGGACGTTTTGTCCTGCAGGGATTTATACGTTTAGTGACCGGACTACTTGCGGAATGATATGAAAGATGTGCATTAGAAGCACAAAACCTGTTGCCAATGACAGCGGCCATTATAAAGAAATACTTTTTGGAACATTCTCAGGAGCCGTATAAATAAATATTTATATATGCTACCACTAGGTTATACTTTCAAGAAGGAAGAGAGAGTATATTACTCCTGTTTATATATATATATATAGGGCTGGGCAACAAATTTTTTATCGCGATTTATCGCAATGATTTCCCTGATTAATCACGATTGATCGCATTTGTACACGCAAAATCCAATAATTAATTCAAAAGTAGTGTAAAGCGCACTTTTATTTTAAATGTTCTGCCATATGAAAGTACCATAACATTTGTTGTGCAAACACTTTTAACATCAGCATTTTAATACAGTAGCAGTTAAATTAAATATTCAGTGTAAATCTCAACTTAAACAATGTTATCAAAGCAAATACAAAATTAAAGCTCATTGCCACTGCCAGGGCATTCATTTTATCCTGTTTGTTATGAAAAAGAAAAAAACTGGCCACGAAATCCTGAGCCACAATCATATCATTAAAACTGGCAATTTCTGAGGTAACAGCAGAAACATTTTACTTTCATCAGGGAGCAGCATAACCAGTCTATGTTCAGTACCAAATGTCCCTGTTAGAGTGAGAAACCAGAAAACACTTTCAGTGCAGTTTGTCAATTCCTAGAACTTGACACTGTTATTTTAAATGTACTGCCATATGAACTAAGTAAGGGATAATGTATTGTCCGGAGGTCATTATCCAAAAATAAATCCCGATGGGGCGAACAGCACCCCGACGCGCAGCGGAGACAGCGGTTGCCAATGACAGCGGTCAATATCTTTTCGCAGCGGTGAATATCAAGAAATATTCACCTGCGAACGTTGGGATGTCCGATCCAAATCAACGGTACTTTTTGGAACACTTGAAGAGCCGTGTAAAAAAAGTGCCATAACATTTGTTGTGCAAACACTTAACATCAGCATTTTTATATAGTAGCAGTTCAATAAAATAAATACTTTGTGTAAATCTCAACTTAAACAATGTTATCAAAACAAACACAAAACTAAAGCTTATTGCCACTGCCAGGGCATTAATGTCAGAGTGTGGTGAAGCACCAAAAGGTTCACTGCTGGCAGCTACTGTGCTGTACGTAGTCTGCCGAAGCCTCGCTCCACTGTCTGTTTCGTTGAATGATTTGCTGGTATCAACTGTGTGTTGGTGCATTTAGGTGATATTTTAGACTGGAGGTCTATTTCGATAGTTTAGATTTTTTTTCAGTATTTGTGAAGTGAATGAGCTGTGGGAGCACCAGAAAAGTGAGCGTCTAGCAGCGGTTATCACATGTATGCGGGATGGATTAACGAACGGCCCAGGCCCAGGGGCCCATGAGCTCAGGCGGCCCCTAAGCCAGAGCCTCTGTGTGAAGTCGCTGTTATGTATCTCTTATTTGTGGTTGAAAAAGGTGTATTTTGATTTAATTGAGTGTACCTGTGCTGTGTTAGAAAATGTGCATGTGCGCTAGGGGCGTAACTATAGACAATGCAGCCAGCGTGGAAGGTTCGTAGGCAAAGCAGACCCTGCTTTCTAAATTTTTCCGAACATATGGATGTCAAAGTGTCGCTAGTTTAATGCGACAGTGATCAAGGATGATTTTTTTTTGGACTATCACAGATCCCTTATGCTATATATTCACTCAAAATGGCAAACCTGTCTCTGTCATGGTTTTCATAATTTTTAGGGGGAAATCGTCAGTAGCAATCTATAACACAATTATATGCTTATCGTACATACACTATAGAAACTATTAAAAAGCCGATTCAATTAAATGAATAATTTGTTATTTAATTAGTTATTTTTGTCATATACAGATATGCAATGATGATTGCTGGGTAATATGTATCTTGTTCGCCAATGTCAAGTCTCTATTTGATCATGTGACGGGACGATACAATATAGCTAGTTTAGGCGCAGAATCTGAACGTCAAGACCTACAAGCTGACTGAGTACAGTCAGAGGCACAGTGCACTTGCCGAACGACGCCTTTCAAACATAAAAGTGGTAATGCATGATTTACTCTTTCAATGGACAGGATAGCCAGCCCATTCAGCCCTCCTGCCCCAAGCTGCCCCTCAAGTAGGTCTTAATGAGTTTCAATTTGGAAAAGAATCACTCGGCTGTTGCCCTGTCACATGTAATGTCAGAAACAATAGCAGGGCAGTGCATCGAAGGTGGATGTTACGGAGTAAACTTTGACCTGTTTACTTTCCCAATACAATAGCCAAAGTATCTAATTCGACCGTTAAATCCAACACATTGTTGGTAAAATATACAGTATATATATACGCCTAATGGTGTTTGTGTGTGCGTGCATGTTTTGCGAGCGCACAATTATTTTCTTCACCTTATAGTCTTCACCTCCCCAAGATGACGGCGAGTTGGCACGTTGAAGCAACGTCTATGCCCTTCTCCATGTTTGTTTATCCGCCCATTCTTTTCTTTTCCGGTTCCGCAGCATTTAGCAGCAGACTTTTACAAAATAAAAGCCTGTAGGCAACAGACTTTTACAATAATAAAATAAATAATAAAACCTGCGTTAACGCGCGATAAAATAATTGTCTGCGTTAAATAATTGATTCGTTAACACGATAATAATGCGTTAACTTGCCCAGCCCTAATATAGGTCACTAGGTTATATTTTCAGGAAGGAAGAGAGAGTATATTAATTAGAATTGATTAGAATTGATTGTATAGTCCTACTACTTGTATATAAAGCTTTAAACGATTTAGCATCGTTTTATGTCTCGTCACGAGCACTTAGGTCCTCTTCAGCAGGTTTTTTAAAAGTTCCCAAAGTCCCCAAAAACAAAATGGGGGAAACGGCTTTAATCCACTTTGCACCCAAACTATGGAACACTCTTAAAAAATGTATTGGAGACGCAGACATTTTTAAACGACAACTGAAATGTTAACACTTTTCTCTTTTTTATTATGTCAATTTGTTTTTTTTCTTTGGATTCTTTCAATTGTTGTATTGTTTTACTTAGCTGACAGACTTTCCTAGAATTTGTCTTTATCTCATTGTTATTGGTCTATGTTCACAGGTCATTAACTCCATCGGGCGCATCTTCGTACTCTGGCTTGCATGGACCATGAGACTACCTGAAGCGAGGCAATCTGACTGTGGAGGAAGTTGAAATAGGGTCACAATAACATGCCAAGTGTGTCAGGTGTCTGATGAACTATTCCCCTTGTCTTCCCCTGGCTAATTCCTTCCATTTAAAGTGCTGGCACAGCGCTTTTGCTGTATCTAGGTATGTGCTTGACCCTTACATTCCATGCTTAATAAATATGGATTAAATGCAGATATCTGAGAACTAATACAGAGGTTAATTAAGAGCTGATATCTATACGCAACCCAATGTTTTTTTTTTCATTCTTTCAGCTACATAATCAGAGGGTGTTGATAACCTGAAAGCCAACAAGTCAAAGACAGCAAAAAGCTTACTGAACAGAGAAACACGGCAGGCTACACATTACATTCAAACAGGATACATTTACAACAGACCACGAGATCCCGATGGCAAATGCAGTTGAAGCGTCAGGCCTAGATGTCCTTCAGCCAGATCAGTTTGAGGGTGAAGTGTTTGATCAGGAGGATGTTAATCGCATTCAGGCCAGCTACTACAAGGGTGCCCCTCCTCAGTGGGTGAACTTCTACTTAGCAGAGAGGAACAGAATGCCATTTGTAAAAAGAGACGGCTATGAAAAGATGAAAAGACTTATTGACGAACACAAATGGAAAAGAAAGACCATCACCAAGGTTAACCTGCTACACCAGCCTGGTAGTGGAGGGTCTACCTTGGCAATGCAAGCTCTGTGGGATCTGAGGAAGGCTTTCCAGTGTGCAAAAGTGGAGGACATAGTAAATGACTCAAATGACATTGCCAACGACGTTATCAACCTGGCCATCATGCCAAATATCAATCAAAACAAAGGAAAGCCTGTTCTGCTATTACTTGATAATGCCGACAAACTGAAAGAAAATTTCGTTCGAACTCTAGAAAAGAGGCTTATTGATAAGCTGAATGACGTTGAAAGCCTGCCCGTCATTATTTTGAACTGTGTCCGAAAAGTTGAATTCACAGCGTGTTATTTCAACAACACAGTGCTCTTGAAAGCAAAGCTTCAAACGAAGGAAAGGGGGAAATTTGATCAACATCACATGAGTGTCACTGAGCAATTTGAAAATGAACACAATATGTTCCATGGTTTTAATATGATTCGTGGTGATTTCAGCTCAGAATACACAGCCGCTGTATGCAATGTCATAGTGCCCCCGAAAACAGAGACCAGAGACCAGCTCTTTGCAATTCTTGCCTTGGTCAATACGTACGCCCCTGGCTCTGACTTTCTTCTCGATCAGTGCGAGAAGTTTCTGCAAAACAGAAAACATAGCACCAACGGACCACCAATGTTTGAGGAGGAGATGAGACGTTTCTCCGATCTCTTAGTTACGTACACAAACTTTGAGAAGAGCACAGATTATGTGCGTATAGCTCATCCAATGATTGCCACTAAATGTGTTGAGTTATTTAGAGACCAAGGCCTAAGTATGGGTGAGGTGACTTCTCAGTTTCTGCAGAACTTCTGCACAAATATAGAATCACCAACGCTATATTTGCAGACAATGCAGACAACAAAGTCAATGCTCACCATGCGAGAAATGGAAGATGAGGAGAAAGAAAAATTTCCCAAACTGATCCAGCACATCTACGAAAGAGAGGGAAAACACAAGTGCAGAACACTGTTGATGGAGGCTTCCGAGATCTTTCCAAAATGGCCGACCTTTCCACAAGCTCTCGCACGTTGCTATTACCTTATGGTTAATAAAAAGTTTCCAATAAATGAGAAGGACTACATCAATGCTGAAAAATGGGCAAAAGAGGCCATCAAGAGACATCCCAATAATTCATTCATCATGGACACCCTGGGGCAAGTTCACAAACACCATTTGTTTCACTATGTGGGGAATGGAGAAAAGAAATGCCAATCTGAGGTATTGAGATTAGGACTTCTGGCTATCAACGCTTTTCAGGAGGAAGAAATGGCTGCTGAGAAGGAGAAGGCTGAAGAAAGTGAGAATGAAGCCACTGCAAACATTTCTTCCAGTTTCAACACAATAGGAAAGCTGGGATATCTGCAGGTTGCTGAGAAGCTTTTTGAGAGTCTTCCAAAGATCAACAGGGATTGGTGTGATGTCCTCACTTGTTCAAGAATGATTCAAGAATCCTTGGTCGTTCAATTTACGCGTGAATCCCGGAATCTCACTATCAATCTCAGAGCAGAGGTCAAGAAGAGGTTTGAGTTTTTTGAATTGTATCTCACCTACTCCAAACCTGATTCCAAGGATGACCCAATTTACATCAGAGAGTGCGTCAACAAATGTTACGCCAAATATGTGGGAAAAGACGAGATGGAGGAAGATGCGATAGTAGCTCTGACTGATTTACAAGATTTTTTTAGGAGAGAGGACACTTCCGACAATCCAGAGTTCTACCACCTTGCCTTGCTCAAGCCTGCTGAGGACCAAAACCTCATGGATGTGGTCATGAAGATGAGGAAGTCTTATAACAACATGTACAAGAAATACTTCCGCTCTCGTTACCTGGTGCCCCTCTACATGAAGTCTACAGAAGGCTGGCAAACCCTCAGTGAACTATCACTTCAGCCCAAGGAGATCGAAGAGGGAACACGTAATGATGCAAAAGACACAGAAGATGAAGCAGACTCTGATCAGAGGAACACAGAAGGAAGACTTCTCCATCTGGTGCGAGTCCCAGGCAGGATTATGAGACCAAATGTTTTGGCTTTTCTCGAAAACACAGAGATTGAGGTAGAGCCTCACAACAAGGAGAATGTCCTGGGAGATGGTGTTATATCCTTCTACTTAGGATTTAACATTAGAGGTCCAGTGGCCTTCAACATCAAATATGAAAAACACTAATTACCCTTTGAGCAGGAGTTTCAAATAACCTGTCTACAGCCGCACTTTGGGCATTCTAACTGCAAACCAACTTCCTGTGTATGGACTACATGTGACCAACAAGCCAGCAGAACAGATGGATTATTATGTGGTAGCAGACATACTCTGAAAGGTGCTTGTAACTGCTTTTTATTACTTCTGAGGCCTGTAAAATATCTTGCATTGAGTATACAAAACGTATGATACAAACTATATTCTACTTATATACTATTCTATATACAGTATAACCTTCATGTGAATCACTTTGAATTGCCTGAATCACAAGTATGTAAAAAAATTGCAATGTATTACATTTTAAGAATAAAATCAGTGTACTGAATCAGCTTGTTATTTTGTAGCATTTAGTTTATTTCATGAACATAACGATTCAGATGGAATTATAACTAAGAAAATAATAAAATAATACTTATTCTTTATTTCCAGAATAAGAGTTGAAGTTATATTCAATAATGACTCGGAGTTATAGAGTTTTCAATACAGTAACTACTAGAAAGATTTATATAACCTTATCTTGTTAAGCTTTTTAAACTCTCCTATGCTTGTGCATGTTTCAACAAACAAAACAGCATAAATAAAGAGTAAACGTCTTAAAACAATGACAAAAAATCTGATATGCTTAGTTTTAAAATCAATATATCCTGATATATAAATCAAATGCAGTGGAGCTTTCTCCATCTCCCCCTGTTTTCCCTACTACTGGTTCATTGTCCACCTCCACCTCCGTCTCCACCTCCTCATCTCTTTGGCCAGATGATCTTCGGCTGGATATCAGAGCACCTGTCTTCTTCCTCTTCTTCTTCCTCCTCATCCTCTTCATTGAGCTGCTTCCTCACCTCCTCCGGCCCCTCCTTGACATCCTTGGCCCCCTTCTTCACATCCTTGGCCCCCTCCTAGACATCCTTGGCCCCCTTCTAGACATCCTTGGCCCCCTCCTAGACATCCTTGGCCCCCTCCTAGACATCCTTGGCCCCCTCATTGACATCCTTGGCCCCCTCCTTGGCCCCCTCCTTGACATCCTTGGCCCCCTCCTTGACATCCTTGGCCCCCTTCTTGACATCTTTGGCCCCCTTCTTCACATCCTTGGCCCCCTCATTGACAATCGCTGATGCTGGGTCAGATGATTTTTCCAGACTCAGTACAGGAGTTGAGATGACCGCCTGGGATGGAGCTGGAGTGGGATGGAAGTTGCTTCCATCTTCTACATTTCCAGACCAGCCCTGTACGGTAAGTGAGGGAGCACAACATCTCAAGAACAAAGTTTGCACAATCGAGTGATGAGGAATTGGATTCTGCAGGATCTAAGATCAAAGCAGAACATCCCCATGTGGGACAGCTGATGCTTAATGGACAGCTTTCCAGGGACATCGGTGCACAGAGGTGCACAGAAAGCGTTTCAGAGAGTCAATCAAAGGGGTTGAAAGCAGTTCAGAGAGCCAATCAAAAGGGTTGAAAGCGGTTAAGAGAGCCAATCAAAAGGGTTGAAAAAGGTTCAGAGAGCCAATCAAAAGGGTTGAAAGCGGTTCCGAAAGACCAATCAAAAGGGTAGATTCTGGTGGTGCTGAGTCTAGGAGAACAACAATATCTAGACGCCTTTATTCTGTGCTGTGTCCAAATTCCATCTGGCACATGGTAATCATAAACTGATAAGATGGATATTAGTTGTACATGGTGCCATGGACGCCTACAGTAGGATGCTCATCTTTCTCCAGTGCCCTAACAACAATCGGTCTGAAACTTTTAAATAACAAAGTTTGGCAGACCTTTGCATATTAGAACTGACATGGGGGGGGGGGGGGGGTTCTTGTTTGGAAGGATATGCAGGTGTCAATCAATGTGCTAGACTTGGACAATGAGACAGACATATTTTCTCTTCATTATGTTTACATTCCTAAAGTAACTTTTAGAATTGACTTTAAGGTCCTTCTCCTAATATACAAAGCCCTTAATGGGCTAGGACCAAGTTACATTGCAAACTCCCTAGTCAAATACTTGCCCTCAAGAACACTGCGATCATCGAATGCTGGTTTATTGGAGGTTCCCAGCAAAAGCCGTAAGAAAATCGGGGACGCAGCATTTGTCAATTACGCCCCAGTGCTATGGAACATACTGCCTGTAGACATCAGGGAAGCCAGCTCGCTTAACATCTTTAAAAGAAAACTAAAAACGTACCTCTTCACATTAGCCTTTAACTAGCTACCACTTCGCACTATATATATATATATAAATATTTTTAATTTAATTTAATTTAAATCTCTACTGGTGATATTAAGGGGTTATATTAAATATATCTCTATAATTATAATTATAATTTTATTTTTGTTTGCACTATATTTGAGTTATGTTTCTTTGATGTCTATTTTTATGTGCATGTCATTTCTTTGTGCATATTATGTATTTGCTGTAAAGCACTTTGAGCTGCATTCTTTTGCATGAAAGGTGCTATATAAATAAAGTTGTATTATTATTATTATTCCCAGAATTAACGGCACATTAGATGAATTCAGAGCTGCATTTAACAATCATTCAATGTCCTCAGAGGAAAACCGAACCCCTCTGCAGCTTTTCCCATTGGACAGCCATCTGCTGAACCTTCAGAACCCAGACACTGCATTAGAAGAGATCTCTAATGAGCCTTCAGCTCCAGGTCTTATGCATTGAGGTGATTCATTGTGCCCATTACATTCACATTTACATTTACATTTAGTCATTTAGCAGATGCTTTTGTCCAAAGCGACGTACAAGGGAGAGAACAGTCAAGCTAAGAGCAATAAAAAGCATGGTGTAACAATAAATACTACTTTACATGAGAATTAGAAAACAACGACCTAGAAAAAAGGAAAAAGAAGTGCAGGAATGTAACTGCTGAAGTGCACGTTAAGCACTAGAAGTTACATAGAAGGGATTTACAGAAGCTTCCCCTTACAGTACACCCTCTTGACAATGACCATAATAATGGAAAAAGAGATTATTTCAAAGAGTGCAGCAGTTTGTTTTCAACTAAAATGTAATCTCACTATTCCCTTCTGAGCAATTCAACATTTGCTGGACATTGTAATGCACTTGGGTTAACTCATCTGTAATGATGTAAATAGTGTGTAAATAGGTGTAATAGTTTTAATATTTAAAATCATAGCCACTGGTAAGTAAAGTCAAATAAATACAAAAGCAAGCAATGCAGTTGAGACTTTTATTCTTTGAAACAGGTATTTGTCTTTGCATAAAGCGAAAAACTACAATCATATGAATAAAACATTCAGACTAAAACACACTTTATGGTGTATTACTTCACTTGAGTGTAGTGTATTACTATTGTGTATCAGAACAAACAAACAGCTGTAATAGTATGACACAAATAAGTAATTAAATAAAACATAAATGGGATTAGGATTTTCTTCTTTAAAAAGTAGGTGCTGTTTGAATTTATGGTGCAAAATATATAATTACAAAATATAATTTACTGTGTGTGCTGTTGTATTATATGGTGCTAAACACGCCTCCAGCCATGAGAGCCACCACAAAGTAGGAATCACACTCATCATCATCATCTGCCATGATTTTAGCATTAACATGTTAAAGTCTCTTAAACTTCACGACCATGAGCTCCTCTTTTGGCCTGCTGTTACTTCCGAGGACAAAGGAGCTTGGTTTTAAAAGGCAAGAAACTATTTCTGCAGTGACATCATCTCTTTCTGCAGATGTCAAGAATAATCCGCATGCTAGGGTTGTCCCTCCGAAGTGGAAGTACCTTTCAGGGGAAAAAAGGAACCATGATGATAGTATAGTTTTTGTTGTAGAACAGTAGAACTGGCTGTAACGGCAAAAACATCAACCTTGCGGTACGCCACTAATAAATTACTTTAACTTTTCAAACTTACTTCATAGTAGGACAGACCGTCGATTAACTGATTAAGGCAGCTTTGTCGTTGTGAGATGACATGGTAAAGTGTTGCCTTCCTAACAAATGCATGTTTTGTGTCCATGGCGACTGGGTTTGGAACATGAAACCGCCATGAGTCACAGCAGGTCAGAAGGTCAGCGCTCCACTGTGCTTGCTTGTTTGACCTGAAGATGACAGATCAATGACAGATCAATTTCATAATTAACTATTTAAGAATCTTCATAAATGACCACCTTTTCATGTGACAGCAAACCCAGGAAACAAGACAAGACACACATTACCATGGAAAACGTGAAATTCCAAGACTTAAATCTGTATCCCACACATAATAAAGTATGATTGGTTTTATACTTATAATAATCGGAGGCCACCACTGTTCACACATCATCCACACATCACCCCCACAATTCAGTGGCTGCAGTGCATAGGATTTAGTGCCATCTAGTGGTGAGGTTGCAGATTGCAACCAACTGAATACCCCTCTCTCATCCTCTCCTTTCCAAGTGTGTAGGAGCACCTACATTGGTTGGCTTTTTGGCCAATCCTCAAAGCACTGTATGTGGTGTAAATCCAACACTGCCAATGCCTCAAGAAAACACCATCCAAATTGTGAAGTGGGGCAGAGGTAACTTTAGATAGTGGGGATATTTCTCAACTGAAGGAACTGGAAACCTTTTAGAATTGAAGGTAGGGTGAATGGAGATACAATCTGCACAGTATCACAAGATAACCTGGTGCAGTTTCTTGTCAAAGTAGGGCATAGGAGAGGGATTACCTACCAGTAAGACTATTATCCAAGGCACTGGAGCACTGGAGTTACTCAAAAACAGTAACGTGACTAATTCAAAATGGTTCGGAAATGTTTTGAGATTTTGAATCAAACATTTCCTTTGACTTGGGGTGGAATATCCTTTCAATGCAGCTAATTATGAAATATTTGTCAAGAAATGAAACAAATTAGGATTTCCTAGACACATGGACATTTTACCTTCAAATGCTCCACTACCTTGGAGTAGCAATTTGTAAAGGACAATCCCAAAAGTGCAGTTTTGGAATCCCAAATGGCTGTATGTAGTAGGTTTCAACAAGCTTTTCTCTGGCAAATTAGGTTGGAAAAAACAATTCCCAGGAAAATCCCATGTAGACCTCTCAGCACGGATTTGTCACAGGTTTTTATAGCCTTGTATACTTCATACATTTTGAAAATGTGTGTTGAACATGAAAACTAAACCCACAGTACTTTGGATAGAAATATTGCCTTTTTCAGTTATACATAAAAATATGCTACATTTCTTGTGCTATTCGTTGGGGTCATCTGACAACAGCCAATCCATTCACCATCACACCACTGTGTGATTTACACATGGCATAAGTTAAAAGGAAAAGGAAAATATGTTGATGCTTAACTGTCCAAGTACTGAATATAATACTATATAAAAAAAGACATTTTTCAGATGAAAAATGCATATTATATGCATATCATGTGAGAAATTCACAGACCTCATCAGCAGTCTCATTTTCCTTATAATCCACAGGACTGAAAACAGAGCATTATAAAATAGTGGGAGTATTGATATTATTACTTTAACAAACTACTGAAAGAAAACAATATGTTCAATATGCAGTGTCATTTTGTAAAAAAACAATATATATATTCCCACTTTCATACCGCATCCATTTTCATTGTTTGTTAAGTTCAGATAATTGGTTATCTTAAATAATCTTCCGGTCGATTTCCATACTCTATAAGGTTATTCAGATAACGTTAGTTGACGCTCTACTGGCGTACACTGCTAAGGTAATCGACGTTAGTAATATTAACCCTCTAGACCGTTAGAAACCGTCTACTGAACTTCAAATAAGAATTATACATAGCTACAGAGTAATACTTAATAATTTAGCTAATCAGATCAGCTGACTAGGTAGTTAAATTACCGAACGTTACCAATAGCCAAGATATGAGAGGAACTACATCAATGTTGAAAATGGGCTAAAGAAGTCATCAAAAGACATCCCAATAATTCATGGACCCCCCTGAGGCAAGTTCAGAAACACCACTTATTTCACTATGTGGAAAATGGAGAAAACTGCCGGCTAATTCGATTGTACTTTTATATCAGACTACTTTGATGGCAGACCTAAACTGACATAAACACAAAACAGATTAGAACTTTGAGGAGGTGTTATTTTGGTGACTGAAATCCCCCTCTCCGTTTTAAGCCCTCGGCCTACATTATTTATTTACAGATACAGTCATTTAGTGATACATTTCTGTCGACCTTTCCGGTTCAAATCTCGACTGAGCTCTCCTTCGCACGCAACGGGTCGTCTATGCACCGAGGGAGTTCAGGACAAGGCTCTGAGCGGTGAGGAAATATCGGTGATGACAAGCTATCAGCAAAGTAAAAGTCACTTTCAAATTGCTGTGAAGAGCATTTATCATCAATATTAAAATGGAAACGCTAACTGTCTCAACAAACATCACTGGATAATTGCTAGTATTCTCACGTAAGTGGCAAACGCTTACCGCAAATGCGCGCTCAGTTCATAGCCTTGTTGTCCATCTAATAAAGTGTAATCTAGTGGAGAGGCATAGGTAAGCATTTAACATAGCAGAAAAGGCATTAACAGTAGCAGGCACGTGCACAGACATTTTGGGGGGCAGGTGCTCAAAGCAAAAAAAGGGCACCCATCGCCAAAATTATTAATGAAATTAAAAATAATAATAATAAATTAAACTTAAATATTTATTTTTGTTAACAAACTAACTCAAAGTATCTCCTGAACATAACTCAGTCCTACACTCTGTCTGTCCTTCTTCATCCATGATGGGCTCCTCTGAACCAGGTAGGGTTACTGATTCTCCCTTATTTGTTTTAGTTGATGGCCTGATGATCCAAGATAAAAGAGAGCTGCTACCCTGAGCTGCTTGCTGCAGTTCCCTGTCCTTCTGCTTTTGGAGTCTCTCTTTTCTTGGCATTATGATGCACATTTTGTAAATGAGATAAATAAATGTTTTGCATAATGATCAAGAGTGACTTACATTATCTCTGTAAAGCTGACAACACAGTAAACACACATGTTTTTTTTTACTGTTTTCTGACTGAGTTGAAGCATAAGCAGCATTACACTAATAATATACCACAATATACCTCACCAGACTGTCATGTAGCTCAACTTAAGACCTACCTTTCATTTCAATAATTACGATTTTAAATTAAACAAAACTAGTGAACTTGTCTCATTTGTAGAACCGTAAAACTGCCTTTAAATTCTCTGCCGGCCTGCCTGTTTGTCTGCCTGCCTGTCTGTCTGCCTGCCTGTATCTCTCTCCCTCTCTCTCTTCATTAAACATGACAAACGTCAGTAAACAGCTGGACAAGGCTTTGAAATCACGGATTTCGTGAGTTTTGTGTTTGTTTATTTTTTTTAGGAAACGTCGGACCAGTTGCGACGTAACGTTTTCAGCGGCGCTAATGTTGTGGTTAATTTATCACCAAACAACGTCGGGGGATTGCACAAACACCGTCATTACCTGTTTGTCTGATGCTGCGGGTCAGAGAAAAAGTAGGCTGCAGCCGTCTGGCCTGGCGCTCAGCACTGCATGGAAGTGGAGGAGGAGGGAGGGGCGCGTGGGGCTTGTGAGCGCCGCGGAGCATGTCGGGGCGAAATAAATGCCCCGTCATATATCAAAACACATTTGGAGGGAATTGATGACAGAGAGAGTAATTTTTATTCTTAAATATTGATGAATGAAGAAAAATTTGGCTCCAGCAGAAGGGGCACTTTTCTCATCCAGGGCAAAAGGGCAGGTGCTTGAGCACCACTAGGGGTCTATCTGTGCACGTGCCTGAACAGTAGTATGATGTATAATCGTAGAAGGAAAGCTCTTGCAATACACGACCACTGATCTAATTTCCTCCACATTGTCTTTCCTCAGTTTAATCCATCTGATGCTTGGTCCGTGTGCCAGCACTGAAAACTGGACAGCACATCAAACAGTGTTCCAAAAACGGCTGAGTCGTATCTAGAACATAGTCTGGGTAAGGGGTCAACATAGACAAATTCTCTTTCCTGTAAAGGTTGAGAGCAGGACATCGTGATGTCTTGTTAATGTAGGTTTATAAGCCTTCTATCCAAAATTAGAGTGACCTGAACATAACATGCTATTTAGCGGGGACTACCCAGACTGTACCCAATACTACAGATAGAAATAGAATAGAATAGAAAAGCCCGCTATTAATGTAGAAAGCTTCGTTGTTGTGGAAATTATGTATTCTCTTGTATGCCCCTTGTCTATTGACGTTTTTTGTGGGGGGGGGGAGAATAAACAGGATAGCCATTCCCCCATTAGATCGTTTCAATCGTTTACCTCTGCCTAAACAAAAGATCAGAGTTGCCCAGAGCAAAGTTCTCGACATTAGCGTGTGATGTGCTTAACATGTCAACCTTTCTAGTCTTTATGTCGCTCCAGACAACCTCGCCTTGACAGAGGTTAACTTGGCGTGAAAGGGTTAAACAAACGGCCTTTCATGGGTCCTATAGCATTTTCGGAGAGATGTTTCTTCACACACAATCGACACAGAATCGTTGAAGAGGCAGCATATTTTTTCCTTGACATGAATGTAGCGAATATGTTATTTCCACAGACATTTAGCTCCGGAGTTGTGTCTAGTGTTTAATTACATTGTCCAGGGTACCCAGTGTACCCGAAATGAACAATTTCTGCTGATCCCTGTTAATTGCTCTCTGCCACTGAACCCAGAGGAGCCAGGTGAAAGGTGAAAGTTCATCTGGATTAAGGCTGGAGAAGTATATGTCAGTTTCAATATCCACGACGGACACGGGGAAGCAAGGGGTCATTGCTCCTTAAAGTTTCCTGAGTGAAGATTACAACGCGCCTTGATAACAGAGATTGCCTTGATAACGCATCATGGCTTCTAAGTTTCGAAGTGGAAGCTGAGCCCGAATACCACACAGAGGATAGAGTAGCTACCGTACCTCGGGGCCCATTTTGGCACAGTTTAATGATTACTTCCTGTTAGATCTGACTTGTCACGTAGCAAAGCACGCCACCCTGCTGTTTCAGGTTGATGCAGAAAAGTAAACTACCACAAAGCTTTAGCCACGATGAAGTCGCTGCAGTAAGAAGAGTGTAGCTGACCGTGCTGCCACTGCAATAGGCCTACTGCCGCTGTTGTATCACACTATACCTGAATGAGGAACATGCATCCTCTCCATTCTTCAGTTCTTAAAACAACTTTTACATATTTCTGCCTTTATACTACATTTTCTCAGGTGTTAAATATATTTCACAAAATACGAAATCCCAAATGTGAAACGAGATATAAAGCACTATCGCCTGTGATATTTGAATCCGATCGAATTGTTGCATCACAGCCAGCACAGCTCTGGATTTTTCAGAATGACCTGCTCAAATGCACTTATAACCATTTTAGGATTCCCCCCCATAGTGTTATGTTCAACCTAAGTCAAATGTGCATATGTGAAAGATGTATGTGCTGAAAAGACAGCAAATCAGTTAGTGTACCAGGTACCATAGCGTCTACCCAGAAACATGTAATTTTATTCACAATGCTAAACTGAAAAGCTGAAAATGTGGCGAAGTTCTTCAGAGAGCAGATCATTTCTGGTTTCAGTTATGGGTCTTGCTTCTGTTCTTGTGTGTGAGTAGTCTGTGGTATCCTTAGCTACAGCCTACATATAAATTGGCACATTCCGAGATCTCTGCCTGTAACACAGTCTCAATGCATTGATGTCTGCGTGGAGGTCCGCAATGCCACTACTGTATGTAGATTATTATATATACATTGTTCTACCTTTATTGTAAATCGCGTCGGATAACGGATTTGAGAACTGAATTAAGTAACTAAGCACTATGCATGTTGTCCATGACGAATGATTTATTAATCTGACGCACAGTGAACCGTGCGCCAAAAGCGGTAGCCTAATATTTGGAGTGGAGATGCGCAAATACAGAGCTTGCGCAGAATTAAGGAAAGAAAGAAAGAAAGAAAGAAAGAAAGAAAGAAAGAGGCATCCCTTTAAGCACTACAAGAGGAGGCCCCGAATGTGTGTCCACAAAGAGATTTCTGGGTGACTGGTTTTTCAGCCAACGTCTGGCCTTCTTCGTCACTCTGGTGTGTAAGTATCTCTCTTTCTCTCACTCTCTCTCTCTCTCTCTGTGTGTGTGTGTGTGTGTGTGTGTGTGTGTGTGTGTGTGTGTGTGTGTGTGTTTGTGTGTGTGTATTTGTTTGAAAGTCAGCGTTTGTTTATGTCTATCTACGGTTCTGATGGTACGTGTGTAATGTATGTAACCGTGCTTGTGTGTGTGTGTGTGTGTGTGTGTGTGTGTGTGTGTGTGTGTGTGTGTGTGTATAACAGTAGCCTACATTCAGCGCTGACCTGAGAGGAAGTACAGTGGCTATAACAGTGACCTACATCCTTCACTGCAGCGCGCAGGGGTTTCCCGACGGGACAGTCCTAATCCAGTTGTGTCATACCAATCCCCATGGCAGCGAAAACAGCCCGTGTTGACAGTTTGAGTTTCCTTCAAAAGTATTTTTGTTTGCTCTAAAACAACTCGTAGGATAATTTCTCAGCGTGATACTCGAATGAAAATTTCATCACATTGCCTGTGAAAATAATGCTCATTTTGGCGGTGCACACACCAATCATGAATGCCAGGAGCGTGAGGCAGAGTTACAGAGCTGGAGTCAAACAGTCTGTCAAGAAATGCTTTGCGCTGCTGTGCAGCTAATGGGACACAAAAGACGCCATTGGAGAAATGCACTCCTTCGGATACCTTTCAGTAAGCAAGTGCATTTATACTGGAGGATGCCTCTCTCCCAAAATCAATGTTGCTTTAATCAATATTACCCTGCAGCAACCATGAATATATCAAATGTTTCTTTCTATTATTTTGTGTTTGTGTGTGGTCGCGCGCGTGTGTGTGTGTGTGTGTTGTTGTGTTGTTGTGTTGTTGTTTTCAAAGAAGGGTACAGATGTCCAATACATTCATATTAGCCTGGACCTTATTTAAAGGCCTATTGATCTAAATGTGGGTAGAAAAGTGCATAGGCCTATTTGGACACATTTACAGCGAAAGACTATCAACTGCAATAACACTCTTGTACTGTGATCAACTATACTCCAGTGCGGACGTGAACATAGGGAACTCGGTGGAAAGGAAGAAATTAAGAGTAGTTTTCACTCAATGTATGGCCTGGTTAACGTCGAGTCGAGAGCACCAAGGTACTGATTTCTCAAAGCGTCGCTTAAATAAGATTCGAGATCGGCATGGAAGAACATCGAATGAACAACTATCTGTTCAAATTACAACATATCTGCCTATGTTTCCCAATCGGTTGTATTTTCGTCCATGTAGGTTATTTGATGTCGTTATCTCAAAATTAAATTAATACGCACAAATATTTGAAGCAGGCGGTTTGTTAGTCTTTCAAAGCATCGAATTTCGACTGTATACCAACCTAACCCGGTACAGCCGTGACAAAAAAGCTATCGGTCTGACAAACATGAATATAACAGTTTAGATTTAAACATTTACTAGACTGTCTAGTAAAATACATTACGTCCTACCAATTATAATTTGCCGAACTGCAGTTCATTTGTGTAAAATAAACTTTTCATGTTAGCTTACTTATGAACTTCCTTATGATTTTTTTTCTAATATGATTTTCCTTCTTGCGTGGCTGTTATGGAAGATTATCTTATCAATTATCCTTTAAATCTAGATTTGGCCAATCCCACATTAACACAATATATTTAATTGAATACTAGCCGATTCCTACTACTAGGCTACTAGCAGTACTACTACTACTACTAATAATAGGCCTAATTATAAAACAAGAATGTCATAGTCACTAACGAAAAATTTTCTACATTTTTTTCACTGTTTTAGTATTCTAAATGAATGAAGGACTATACTTTCAGCTGTCGATATTCCTTAAGACATCTATGTGGGATAATGGTTCCCAGTTAAAAATAATAGCGGACATGATCGTAATAATAATAATAATAATAATAATAATAATTCTGATAAATACATCATCATTTCCAGTTTACTCTTTTTTTTTACTTTAAGAGACCCCAAATGCAAACAAAGTGTACAAAGCCCCTAGAATTTTACATGAACGAGGCCTTCCAACTGGCTGGCCATTCAAACCTCACACACACACACGCACACACACACACACACACACACACACACACACACACACACACACACACACACTCACACACACACACACACACACACAGAGAGAGAGAGAGATAGCCTACCCCACATCACTTGAGACTTTCATTAATCTATGGCAATTACATTCTGCATTTAGAGTTCAATATAGTTGACAGTTCTGTTCGAAGGCTGGAAGCTCATTCATTAACAAAAAGCCGTTGGCGAGAGAAAGCAGTATTCCTAGAACTCAGAGCCAGGAGTGTTCAGTCCATCATGACCGATAGGAGGCGGTATAGCACACTCTAGCAAGCGCACTTCTGGAATTCCAGCCCTAGGACACGGTTCCATCTCTATTTTGATTTGCCTCCTAATTGACCTAAATAACGCATCGGGCTGACTGGGGGAGGCAGGCTAAGAGCAGTTAGGACATATCGGTGAAGACATAGGCAAGCTATCAGCATAGTAAAAGTCACTTTCAAATTGCTGTGAAGAGCATTTAAAATCAATATTAAAAAGGAAACGCCTTCTGTCTCAAAAAACATCACTGGATAATTGCTAGTATTCTCACGTGGCAAACGCTTACCGCAAATGCGCTTTCTAAGAAAGTGCTAACTAAACTAAACTGCACATCGCCTGTGAAAATAATGCTAATTTTGGCGGTGCACACACCAAGCATGCAAGCAGCGTGGGACAGAGTTACAGAGCTGGAGTCAAACAGTCTGTCAAGAAATGCTTTGCGCTGCTGTGCAGCTAATGGGACACTATAGACGATATTGGAGAAATGCACTCCTTCGGATAGCTTTCAGTAAGCAAGCGCATTTATACTGGAGGGTGCCTCTCTCCCAAAATCAATGTCGCTTAATCCATGTTACCCTGCAGAAACCATGAATATATCAAATGTTGCATTCAATTAATTTTGGTGTGTGTGTGTGTCTGTGTGTTGTTGTGTTGTTGCTGTCAATGACGGGTACAGATGCCCAGTACTTTCATTTTAGCCTGGACCTCATTTAAAGGCCTATTGATCTAAATGTGGGTAAAGAAAGCGTAGGCCTATTTAAACACACTTACAGCGAAAGACTATCAACTGCAATAACACTCTTGTACTGTGATCAACTATACTCCAGTGCGGACGTGAACATAGGGAACTCGGTGGAAAGGAAGAAATTAAGAGTAGTTTTCACTCAATGTATGGCCTGGTTAACGTCGAGTCGAGAGCACCAAGGTACTGATTTCTCAAAGCGTCGCTTAAATAAGAATCGAGATCGGCATGGAAGAACATCGAATTAACAACTATCTGTCCAAATTATAACATATCTGCCTACGTTTCCCAATCAGTTGTACTTTTGTCCATGTAGGTTATTTGATGTCGTGATCTCAAAATGTAATTAATCTGCACAAATATTTGAAGCAGGCGGGTCAGTCATTCAAAGCATCGAATTTCGACTGTGTGCCAACCTAACCCGGTACAGCCGTGACAGAAAAGCTATCGGTCCGATACATATGAATAATACAATTTAGATTTGAACATTTACTAGACTGTCCAGTAAAAGACACTGCTGCCTACCAATTATATTTTGCCAAAGTGCACTTAATTTGTGTAAAATAAACTTTAAATAGTACAAATATTTACGTACGCATAGAGGCTGCTTTCTTATGAACTTTCTTAAGATCTTCTTATTATTTTTTTTACTAATATGATTTACATTCTAGCTTGGCTGATTTGGAAGATTAGCCTATCAATTATCCTTAGGTGTAGATTTGGCCAACCGCACATTAACACAATATAGTAAAATTGAATACTAGCCGACTACTACTACTACTAGTAATAATAATAATAATAATAATAATAGGCCTAATTATAAAACAAGAATGTCATTGTGACTAACAGATCATTTTCTCACTGTTTTAGTATTCTAAATTAATGTAGGACTATACTTTCATTTGTCGATATTCCCTAGAACATCGATGTGGGATAATGGTTACCAGTTAAAAATAATAGCTGACATAATAGTAATAATAATAATAATAATAATAATAATAATAATAATGTCTGTTCAGTTTCTGATAAATACGTCATTATTTCCCGGTTACTTTTTTTTTACTTTAAGAGACCCCAAATGCAAACAAAGTGTACAAAGCCCCTAGAATTTTACGTGAACGAGGCCTTCCAACTGGCTGGCCATTCAAACCTCACACACACTCACACACACACACGCACACACACACACACACACACACACACACACACACACACAGAGAGAGAGAGAGAGAGATAGAGAGCCTACACCACATCACATGAGTCTTTCATAAATCTATGGCAATTACATTCTCTATTTAAAGTTTAATGAGAGTTCTGTTCGAAGGCTGATTGCACATCCTTAAACAAAAAGTCGTTGGCGAGAGAAAGCAGTATTCCTAGAACTCAGAGCCGGGAGTGTTCAGTCCATCATGACCGATAGGAGGCGGTATAGCACACTCTAGCAAGCGCACTTCTGGAATTCCAGCCCTGGGACACTGTTCCATCTCTATTTTGATTTGCCTCCTAATTGACCTAAATAACGCATCGGGCTGACTGGATCCTACAAGCCCCTCAAGGCAGGCACTCACACGCACTAAAGTGGGCTTAGCGCAAGAAATTCCTCCCCATTTTTCAGCTGCCGTCCTACATCCAGTAGTGGGACATTATTCCTTTCGTCTCGCTTGGCGAAGGATTCCGATCGCATCCCTGCCTACCGCACGAGGTTCTCATGGACATTGCTGCACGCGCATTCGCGAGACACAGGCACGGTCGATGGAAGAGGCTCTGTCACACTCAACCGGATGCCTTGAGCGAAACAGTCGCGGATGTAGGAGCACGAGTGCGGTGACGCCGAAAGATCCGCAAACAGAGGAACGTTTCAGGAATATGCCAGAGAAAGTGTGCGACGCACCGTCTAGAGTCTCGTCATTTTTAATTGAGGACTTGCTTCGCTCCAGCAAGAGAGATGATAGAAAGGCTACTATTGAAAGCGGAGGCTTCTGCAAAGACCGGGGTATTGCAAGTCATTGCGACCAAGTTCAAGGCCATGTGCAGAACCTCGGGTTAAGCTTGGCGGAAGGCGCACACATATCGAAATGGTGTGGATCACCACACCGTAGCGACCTAAGATACGTCAAGAGTGAGTGGAAATTCATATTTGAATGCACGTCCCATGTCACTTTCTAACAGACACAGTTAATAGACAAATAAGTGAAAGCCCAGCGCTGAAATCCGACTGTAGGCTTCAAAGAATTGTTGATTTCGCAGACAAAAAAAACCCACTAAAATTGTAGTCTCAATCGTTCACGTTATATGTTTTTTATACGAATGTATTATTTACCATTATAAACCATGCATCCAATCTCGTTTCACTTAACTGAATGCGATACAGGGAGATTACACTAGATACATTCTCAATGATATTATACATCTTGCTTCTGAGCGTAATGCTCACAGATTTTGTGACTTTGTTTACCTTAGGCCCGGTGAGTCACACGGAAATCTCCAGCGACCAGTGTCAGCTGTCAGAAAACCGAGAATCTTCATGTGTCTCTGAGGGAACGGAGGATCACGAGGAAACTGAGGGAGGAGATGGGGAGAGTCTTGCCGACGAGAAAGACGACGACAACGACCCCAACTCCCCGAGCATCGAACGAGCAGATGGTGAGGTGTACGGAGCGAAGGTGGTCCGTAAGAAAAAAACTCGCACAGTGTTCAGTCGGAGTCAGGTATTTCAGCTGGAGTCCACGTTCGACGTTAAACGTTACCTGAGCAGCGCCGAGCGCGCAGGGCTCGCGGCCTCTCTCCACCTGACCGAGACGCAGGTTAAGATTTGGTTCCAGAACCGCCGGAACAAGTGGAAGCGACAAATCACAGCCGACATGGAAGCAGCTAATCTATGCTACTCGACTCAGAGGGTAGTCAGGGTACCTATCCTATACCACGAACACCCGGCGCCTGCTACGCTCAATTTGGGCGCAACACAGGCGTCACCGCCTTTGGTTGGATTTCCCGGCAGTGTGAATTATTCTTTCTCTTCGCTCACACCTCCCTTCCAGTTTGTAAGGTCACAGATGACAGGTCTCGTGTGACGCCACGGAACCAAGCTGGACACACAATGTGTGTATCATATTGAGGATCGAACGAAGTGCAATGGCCCCGTGACTGCGACACATCAATACTTTTGAGGACTTACTTACATCTCTCAAGGATGAATTTAAACATAAAATAGACCTATTGATTGGAAAAGTAGAGAAATCAAAAGAACGACCGAGAAAGCAAAGGTTATCTACCAACGCAATATTGTATGTCTTACAATTACTTTATTTTGAACTTTTATTTAAAATTTTATAACTTGGATTTTGTACTACATGGTCAACAAATAAAATGTATAAAATAAAATGTATACTGTACAAGCGTTATATGTCTGTGTGTGTGTTCTTGTTTGCCGTAAACTAGGCCTGTATGGTCAGCCAGAATTACACAAACGCACACGCACACACACACACACACACACACCCCGTGGACCTAGGACAAGTCAGTCATTAATTAACCTGAAAACTCGTTAACATGACTATACAACTGGATTGGGCGTAACATGAAATAAAGCACAGGAAAACGAAACATTTGAGAAAATCAAACAACACTCCAACATGAGCATCGCCTAAATGGTAATAATAACGTAACTAAGGCTCCAGCGAGGCACGTCACATGTATTCAGCATTTGTTGGTTTTTGTCTGCATAGACATGGACCATAGTTGTGCCATTTTTACCTGGTGCATGGAAGCACTACAAGAAAGAAAGACATAATGTGATATATCCGTCACCTGTATCAGAACTAAGATACAGCAGCGCTCAAAGGCTGACATTTTTGTTTATATAGTGGGTCCACCACAGCACACCAGTCTGTACCACAGCTTTCTGTCAATTACAAATATCAACGAAAGTAAAGTGTATCTCGGGTATATCCCTGAATGATATAGTCGTACAAATTTAGCGTAAGGCACTTTACACTGAGCGGTACTGGACCACAGGCATATAGAAGAAATCCACAGACATATAGAAGAACTACCGCACCCCCTCCCCCAAGTCCAAAAGTGCTTCCCGCCCTGAACTGCTGTCTGGCGTCATCCTATCGTTGCTATCTCTCCAATCAAAATCTAACGGGGCGCAGTCTTCCGGTTCAGTGCCTAACTGTTTGTCAAGCCCTGCAGACGCTGTGAGCATGGAACGATGGTGTTAGGTAAATCGCGAGGCTCCGACTATTCTGTAACACGGTGGCAAGTTTGAGCGCAAAGTGCGAGCGCGCCGCTATCTGGGAATATGAGCAAAGAAGTCGGTCAGAACAGACCCGCGTCGCTGAAATTCACCATCGATAACATTCTCAATCTCAAGCGCAATGATAAGGATGCGCAGCGCGAAGACGTGCAGGGGGAATCACAGGGCAGGAGAGATTCGTGGAGGGGTGACATCAGATTTCACTCTCAACAACCCGAGTCAAACAGCAGGAGTCAGGATACAGGTGAGTGTACGACTATCTATTCAACAATGTAATAGTTATTATAAATACACCAAAGCCAAACTGATGAGTAAAACCACATTAAAATATCGAACCTGCTCAACAGAGTCGAGAGATGAAAACTACGAGAAAATCCCCCGTGTGTTACCGGTGGACAGAGAAGACACTTTGGAGGTGATTGACACGTGTCCCACGACAGAGAGCACCAGCAGCGAGGATAACTCCGATCCGCAAAAATGCAACAAGAAGTCCAAAGCGAAGAAGAAGACACGCACCATCTTCTCTAAGCGGCAGATCTTTCAATTGGAATCTACCTTTGACATGAAGAGGTACCTCAGTAGCGCCGAGCGGGCTTGTCTTGCCAGCTCCTTACAACTGACTGAGACGCAGGTGAAGATTTGGTTTCAAAACCGGAGGAATAAGCTCAAACGACAGCTATCTACGGACTTCGAAGGAGCGGGCGCTGCAGATCTCTTCTCGGACTCGGCGAAGTCAGTGCAATTGCCAGCGCTGTACAAAGAGAATAACATCAGTCATTTACTGGGTGGATGTATGTTACCCGTTCCGCTCCCTCTCGTTTACTCGGGAAATAGCTCGCCTTACTTGTATTTCTCACACGCCAGCAAATACCTTGGCCTGTTTGATGGAGACGTATAACATATGTTTGAAACTCGGAAGGTGTTTAAGAACAAATAATAAAAAGGACAAGGACCCATAGCAGGGCGACCTTAGGCGAGCTCTTCCTCCGGACGACTTGGACTGTGGTAATAATGCATTTACTTTTTTAAATGTTAAAATTAATTTCTTTGGTTTAATTTTGGTGCAAGGAACAACGCTCTGTCCTCCTTTAAAACACCAGACATTAAAGTCATCGACCTCTAAAGATCTAATGACCTCCGTGTCTCCAGTTCACTTTTAAAACATAATTCACTTTCTCTGTTTGCCGTAGTAATATAATCATGAGCCACTCTTCGTTTTTTATATATTTTTTCAAGTTTCTGAAGGAACCAAGCAGCAAATTGTCAGTCCGAGATTTGGTTGAGAATTCTTAAAAATATTACCACAATTGTATTATTATTATTATTATTATTATTATTATTAACCATATATATTTTATATTCTTACAGTTATTTTTAACACGGAGGTCAAACAACCAAAGTTTAATGCAAGCATTTAGGCACAGATTAAATAAATCTCTGCAGATAATAATATTTCAATGAATGTACAAACATCTTTTTTTATCTGATGCATGTTTTCTATTCATTGCTTTATCTTCATTCTTATTCTACATCCTTAAATCACATCTATGGAAGTCAGGAAGTAGAGTTCACTCATGATTCTCAATTCCCCCTACATATATTATTGTTACCCAGAGTTGGTCTTTCTTGTGTTCTTTCTTTCTTTCTTTCTTTCTTTCATTCTTTCTCTCTCTCTCTTTTGTAATTTTGTGCACTTTACTTGGATCATTTATTTTTCAGACCATCCTTCCCTGTTCTTCAAATGCTTTTTAACAGATATTGACATTATTGAATTTATTGAGTTATATCCTGATGTTGACACACATAACAAATGCTGTAATAAAAATTGTCATGCAAATTTGACAAAAAAACAAAGTTGTTTGAGATGCGATCTATGGCTGCCTATGCTCAAGTACAGTGGATGTGTGAATTAGATCTATACGTTTGTGAGAATAGGTCTGTGTCATGTGTGACGTTAGCATGGGCTAACATCACTTAGCATCCCTCTTATAATATGTAGCCTGTTTTATTATAGACATGTAAACAGTATAGCATAGCACTCCTCACTTAAAGGACACTCATATGTCCTTTGTTACACGGAAATCCATGGGTGTATTACTTTGTGTGTGTGTGTGTGTGTGTGAGTGCAAATGTATGTTTTGATTCTGTGTGTGTGAATTTGTGTTTTGATTCTGTGTGTGTGTTTGTGTGCAGGCAAATGTAGGTGCAGGTGCTGTATTTTGGTATGTGTGTGTGTACTTGTGTTTGTCTTTGTAAGTGTGTTTTGTTACTGTATTTTGTTATGTTTGTGTGTACTTGTGTTTGTGTTTGTAAGTGTGTTTTGTTACTGTATTTTGGTATGTGTGTGTGTACTTGTGTTTGTGTTTGTAAGTGTGTTTTGTTACTGTATTTTGTTATGTTTGTGTGTACTTGTGTTTGTGTTTGTAAGTGTGTTTTGTTACTGTATTTTGGAATGTCTGTGTGTGTGTTTGCTGTGTTTCCAGGCATAAAGAGCACTGTTTTTTTTGTCCATGTACTGCTTAATAGTTATTATGTATGTGCTTATGTCCTGGAGTGTGTTTGTGTGTGTTTGTGTGTGTATGTGCATGTGTGTGTATGTGCATGTGCATGTGTGTGTGTGAGTTCATATGTGTGCATCTATGCGTGTGTGTGTGTGTGTGTGTGTGTGTGTGTGTGTACCCTGCATCCCTTTACATATATATCTGTTTATATTAGTGAGGACGAGCTTCGAAAGATCGTTCCTAAAGGGTCGCCTGCGTTAGCTAGCTGCTCTCCCGCCCCCCAGTCTTTCCGGGTCACTTCCTCCATCACGGCTCCAGCCTACTCCCTGTCGCCGCCATTCAGGCTCAGGCCTGGCTCCAACCTGTGTACTCAGGCACTGTGTCTGTCAGGGAAACTGCTGTTTGCTTTGGTAATGTGCCCCTGATTCCCTCCGTAATAAAAGGCCAGGGAGCAGGGCACGGCCTACGCACTCCCACAGCCCCGCAGTAAGTGGGGAGCTGGGGCTGGGGACACTGGGGAGGTGGGGGAGGTGGAGAGGTGGGGGAGGTGGGGGATGGACGGGGATGCGGAAGAACAGGTCAAGCGAAAAAACAACGACGACGTGCAAACTGAAGATGTCACATTGAATGTCAAATTCAATAAGTATGTATGTATTCAAATTCCACCCACAGAAGCGTGCAGTCTTATGACTCTCAGTGTGCTCTCAAGAAAAAAGATGACTAATCCAACGATGTTGTGGTCTATGTGGTTCAGATTTGAATCAGTTTTAGTGGTATTTGGTATGTTAGTGGTAGTTTAACCAATTACTCCAAGCTTTTGAAGAGTTCTAACAAAGGCCTTATCATTGCTGTTTTTCATTGGCAAAAACAGAAACTAGAAGGTTATTACTTTATCTCATATCTCCACATAAATGACATGTTTTTATTTTAGAATAACACAAAAACACCATTACAGGTGGTAAATAGATAGAAATAGATAAAGATGAAATATAAAGGTGTGATTACAATGATGTATTCGATTTAGATAGGTATGAAATGTAATATTAGACCTCCAATATAAGCACATGTGGGCCCTTTATGTAGATATTCAGTTGATAATATCTTGATAATTGTCTACCTTTTAAATCTAGTGGTAGTGCTAGTCATTGAAATCCTAAAAATCAGGAATTTAAAAAAGTTGAAACGTTTAGTCCACTTGTAAAATATGATTTTAGTTATTAACACCACAACCAATGATATTAACACCAAATAAAAGTCAAAAGCACTGTTTATGGGTTTCACTCGTATAATAAGTGTGTTTTTCAATTTTTCAGTTACATCCACATTATGGCCAAATAGTACATTACACAGTTTTAAACTTTCATCATTATCCAGCATTACACACATCACATGCAGTTACACACTATGACCCACACATCACAGGACCAGCACTGGGCCAGACCCGTGCCTCCCCTTTTCTCTCTCTCTCTCTGTCTCTCTCTCTCTCTCTCTCTCTCATTCTCTGCCCAGCGTGGAAGTGCTGAAAAGAGACAGTTCCGTAGACGCCAGCGCTGACAATCCCTCCAGCAGCGGCTGCCGACCGTCCACCAGAGGCACCGTCACGTCGCGTCACACATCTCCTCATGGAGAACCCTCATCGGTCTCGACGGTGTCTCACCCACACAGCATCACACTGCTACCAATCTGATGATGCCCCCACCTCGCCCGCAGCCAAAACCATCAATAGGATCGGCGTCTGTGTTTACCAAACTGGCAGCGTGGGGGAGACTGGCTAACCGGGATTGTTGCGCTGTGGTAATCCCCGCAGTAATGCAACACCATGATCTTGAGCGCAGATTGGCTAATCTCACCGAGCCGGTTGATACTTCTTGGCTTACAATGACACAATGCTAGTGTTGGTCAGGTTGAAAATGGAAAGAAGTCTGTGTGTGTGTGTGTGTGTGTGTGTTTGCCTGGGTATCTGTGTGTGTGTCTTCCTGCATATCAGTGTGTGTGTGTGTGTGTCTGCCTGTGTATCTCTGTGTGTGTGTGTGTGTGTGTGTCTGCCTGTGTATCTCTGTGTGTGTGTGTGTGTGTGTGTGTGTGTGTGTGTGTCTGCCTGCGTATCTGTGTGTGTGTCTGCCTGCCTGACTGTGTGTGTGTGTTGGTAAAGTATGACTGATGCTTTACAGCGTCTTGTTATTTGGCCCCTAAAAGCAGAAAGAGCATTATGTGTGTGTGATTTTGACATCTTAGTTTGTGTACATGGGAAATATGAGTACATGTGTGTGTGTGCATGTATGTGATTTCCACATGTCTGTGGATGCGTATGCGTATATATGCGTGCGTGTGTGTGTGTACCATATGCAAGTGTACTTGTGGGGGAAGGAGTCATGTATGTCAGGGGTCGGGTCATGTCTGTGTACATGTGTGTATTTGTTTGTGCAACTGTATATGTGGGGGCAGGGATCATGTGTGTGTGTTGGGGGAGGGATTAGCGTTTGTGTGTGTGTGTGCGGGGGGGGGGTATGAGTGTATGTGATTGTGTGTATATGTGTGTGCAGTACTTTCACCAGACTGTCTGACTCTACGAAACATCAGCGTCTGAGATTGCCATGGCAACACACTGTCACGGAATTCTCCCCCATCCAACCACAGGGCTCAGATGACCGACCCAGCTCTACCTCCGTTTTTCGGGGAGGTATGAGATCCAATCTGTGCAAGGCGAGGAAAAATCCATTAAAATCTCGTCCCAATCAAAAGAACCCAACGCCAGCCCGCCGACACACACACACACACACACACACACACACACACACACACACACACACACCCACACTCACACACACACACACACACACACACACACACACATACCATATGTACTCACTTAGGGCTATCAGTACAACGCGAGTATTATGAGACTGCTAATACACGTTATTGACTTCCTGCCAAGTGTGTCTACACAGAACTCTCTCACACACACACACACAAACACACACACATTCACACACACACACACACACACACACACACAGAACTCAGCGCCTCGTTACAGATGGAGCCGCTTCTCAGTCGCATACTGTTATCCGGGGCTGTTCTACATTTGAATAAAAAGCTCCAAACCTCCAAAACTGTCAGCATGTTCCTCATGTTCGTCCAGGGCAGCCCTGTAACCCCACATGTTTCCAATCAGAGCCCGTAATATCTTATTTTTCAGTACGTTGTGTGAAATCAAAGATCCTCTTCATTGGAAATGGAACTGCGGTCAGCTTTGGACAATACATTTATTTGTGTCAAGGCGTGTGATGAATTTGTATGAAATGCAATGCGTTGGCAATACACACAGTGTTATTCAAAACGGGAAGACATGGCAGTTCGAGTCCAACAAAAACAAGATTTGCCAAGATTAGTGTCAGAATAGTACCTGTGTGGAGTTTTCAAGGGCCGTGACAAATCCAAACAAACGAGAAAAACACGACTTGCTTAAAGAGTCTGACTGCATCAAGACCACTGGCCCCCAGGCGGGTCGCTGTTCGGATCGGAACCAAAACAACGGGCCAGTCAGACAGAACATTTCAACGGCAACAGACTGGCATTGGCAGGGCAGGTTTATTTATCCTACGCATTAGTAATTCAAAATGCTTTACAAATGAGCAGATAAAAGAACATCGGGGGATTATAATGGTCTGCAGTCAGATTTGACCTGGTATTTTTACAAGGCTGAAGGGAATCTTTACTTATCCAACTCAATGTTGGTTTGTGAAATGATCAAAATGTTTCAAATCTTGCAAATGACTTGGTATAATAAGTACCTTCTGAGAGACACAGTGGAGAGTAGATGGTGGATCACACATGTCATCAAAACCATCCACCAAACCGGATATTAAAATGAAGGACAAACCAACTAAAAACTTGATAGCTGACCAAACCACAAATACAGCTCCCAAAGCTAAAATAAACAACAGGCACATTCACGCTCAATTTATAACCATGTAATTACAATGTGTCACAATAGTTTTATTGTGTGGTTTCAAGTCCACACATTAAGCCTGGTGGAAAGACCATGTATAGGATTTGAAATTGTGGCTAATTTAGCGAGAAACAGCTGCTGAGGGATTGATCGAGCGGGCTAATGTACATTAGGCTAATTGTATCCCCAGGGTTAATTAGAGTCTGCTAATCGTTTGATTCCTTTACAGGTTATGGCATCAGCTGCATGCCCTTTGGACTCATGTGCTAATGTTCGGCATCAGCTGTGTGGGAGAACATTGGGAGTTGTGCTAAAATGGACTATGTTTGTTAGTTTTTTTCTTGTTTGTAACGAAATGTTCACAATATATCTACTGTGTTGCGTTAATTACCTCAGTAAGTGGTCGGAGATTGCTTCCAGTAATGTGCTGAATCCCATCAAGCCAGTCGTGAAGCTGTGAAAGCGCTTCATTGTGGATCTAGACTTCATTCCGTCCTCTAGTGACACTGAAATAATGATACCAAAACAGCAACTGATACAGAAACAGAACAAATACCAAACAATACCAAGGCAGCCATATATATATCACCAGAGGTCCTCAAACAATACCAAGGCAACCATATATATCACCAGAGGTCCTCAAACAATACCAAGGCAACCATATATATCACCAGAGGTCCTCAAACAGTACCTGACTCTACACCAAACTACTCATCTCATCCATGGCACTCATCCACGGCCACAGCCTTCAAATCCCATAAGGCCTGAGATCAATATGAAGCCTGTCTGGCTATGCAAGGGTCCGTACATTGCTGGAGCGGAACACAGGAGAGGGCATGTGGCCGACCACTTTTTGTTGACCATTTGGTGGGGGACTACAGACTGGCTGTCTGTGGCCGTGTGGGCTTAGTGAGATGAAAAGGGGCCCAAAACCCAAAGGTCAGGGTCACGGTTCTAGCCTCAGGAGAGAGACTCGGGCCCGTCGCCACCGTCAGGGACGCCAGATGTCAGGCCTCCTGTTCGTACGCAACGAAGACTTCTGCTAATGATGATGACCCAGCAGAGTGTGCAGTTATGACAACCTGGAAACCAGTACATAAACACTGTGCAACACGAGGCCCCTCTGCGTCAACACACAAAAGAAACAAAGTCAAAAGGGTGATCAGTCACTGACAGTGCAGATGAGAGGAGAGTTGAAGAAAATGCCAAGCAAGTTATTCTATCTTGGTTTTAATGTGATAGAAGCATCAGAGAAGAAGGGGAAATGAGCCTGTTGCTGTGCAGACATTCAAAAGGTTTAATGTCTTATTTCCGTCATGAATGGAGATGAAGATGAGGTTGGACCAGCACGTCCAAATCAGTCACATCGGCCAGCTGTCTTCTCACCAGATTTACCGCCACAATACTGGCACTGGCACTAATATTCACATGGGTTCTGTTACTAGCCTTACATTTTTACAATTTCACCACAATTATTTATAAAAATGTGTAAAATATGCAGTTAAATATCTCAGCCATATAAGCACCAGGAGCTCAGTGGACGTCTTCAGCCGTGTTCCTCACGTTCTTTTGGAGGACACTGAAAGGTCCTGAGGGGTCTTTAGAGGTTGGGGAGAAGGCTGGTGACACAGCACTTAACAACACCAACAACATCCCATTCATTAACGCCCTGAAACCTGAGAGGAACTCTGGGAAAGGCCTGGTCCTCCCAGTGGACTCCCTGATGGGGTTATTGGATCCTGTCATTTGAAGGACTTTAGAGGCTGGTAGAAGACCACAGTGCTTCAGTCAATAGAAAGGGACAAGGGGATTAATACAGCTCAGACATGATGAGAAACCAAATGGGTGCATTTACAATGCAGCGGGCCACAAACACTATTTAGTGCACAATGCAGCGTGCCACAAACACTATTGAGTGCACAATGCAGCGGGCCACAAACACTATTTAGTGCACAATGCAGCGGGCCACAAACACTATTTAGTGCACAATGCAGCGGGCCACAAACACTATTTAGTGCACAATGCAGCGTGCCACAAACACTATTGAGTGCACAATGCAGCAGGCCACAAACACTATTTAGTGCACAATGCAGCGGGCCACAAACACTATTTAGTGCACAATGCAGCGGGCCACAAACACTATTTAGTGCACAATGCAGCGGGCCACAAACACTATTTAGTGCACAATGCAGCGGGCCACAAACACTATTGAGTGCACAATGCAGCGGGCCACAAACACTATTGAGTGCACAATGCAGTGGGCCACAAACACTATTTAGTGCACAATGCAGCGTGCCACAAACACTATTGAGTGCACAACGAGAATGCAAAGGCTTGCTGCTGAAGGCACAATCTCCTAGGTGGCAAGACCACAGTATTCAGTGTGCCTTTCTGGTCTTGCAGTTCATCAAAGAGTCCACATATGGAGTACTAACAGCCAGTATCACCTCTGAGTACAGGACCATTTACACACCTTTGAATCTCAGGGCAATTCTGACACAACATGGCCTCCAGGTCTATGGCCACAGTAAGAAAAACAAGCATGGTGTCAAATAAAACTCACATAAAACCCACAAAGATCACTGAAGGGCCTCATGGATAAGGACTCAATGGCCAACCACGTGCTGTGCTTTCATCAATTATACACACACACACACAAATGCTCTCTCTAACACACACACACACAGACAGACGTGCACAGATACACACACACACACACCTGTAACTGACTCAGCGACCAGCCACAATATTCAGAACACACTAAAATCAGCGTTTTCTAAAAGTGTTGTTGAACAACTACCATCATTAAATGATACAATCATTTTGGACACTCGCTGGCCTAGTCGCCACGGTGGTTGTTGAACAACGCTTAAATGCAGTGTAGAGTAGGTATGAGCCTATTTTATATCAAGTTTTACCCAAATTGGCTCAGGCTGTAAGTGGGTGAAATACTGGTTGGAAATTGTTTGACCCAATCCAAACCTAGAGAGGTCCAAAGAAGGTTGCAGTTTGGAATGTAGGTGATCCATGAACTCTCCAACCCCTACACACACACACACACAGAGAGAGAGAGAGAGAGAGAGAGTGTGTGAGTGTGAGCTAAGCTATTTCTCAGCAGATCCTCACATCACTGCTGTGACATGTTGTTCTGAGTTCTGCCATGCTGTCTAATTGAATTTGGACAGAGCAAAATGAAGTGCCTTGACCTCTACTGTCACCCTCTCCAGCTTCAAAAGCCGTCCGTCATCTGTGCTCCGCACAAAGGAGCATTATCGGACATCTGCTTGGACTCCGTGTCACTGCGGACCTCGTGAAAGATTAGATCTGGCGGCCATGTTTAGGAGCCCTTGGCCTCGCCAGTCTATTCTGATGACAGAGGTCTGCCTTACGCATCAAAGGCCGTGTGTTTTCTGATTGTTGGACAAGCTCTGGTGAGAGATGTTAGAAAGGATCAATAGTGAGTGTTGGGGGAAAGTGATACCTCCGGCTAATGGACTGCACAACAGCATAGACAGGGGGGTTAAATTCATATTCGTGTGTCCGGCATGAGGGTGGTGGTGGGGGTGGGGGTGCTCGGTGCATGTGGCACCAGGACGGGGGTCAACAGGTCACCACGACAACAAATACGGCCTTAATGGAGGACTATTGATGAGCTGGGCTGAGCAGCCGAGCCTCAGGGACTTGAGCGCACACCGCCTGGCGACAGACGACAGCCGATCTGACGGCGTCTGCTTCTTCCTCAGGCCTGATCAATACCAACTCATTAGCACCTCAGAGGACCCCGCTTTGCTCAGCACCGGCCTTTTCATTACACGGCCTGCAGTCCGAGCGTCATCCCTTTAGTAGCCAGTACTTCGTCTTAGCGCCAGCCTGCCTTTTCATTACACGGCCTGCAGCCGTCCCTTTAGTAGCCAGTACTTCGTCTTAGCGCCAGCCTGCCTTTTCATTACACGGCCTGCAGCCATCCCTTTAGTAGCCAGTACTTCATCTCAGCGTCGGCCTTTTCATTACACGGCCTGCAGTCTTAGCGCCATCCCTTTAGTAGCCAGTACTTCGTCTTAGCGCCATCCCTTTTCATCAGCTCAGGCCTCACAGCCATCCCGGACTGGCCTCTGTGTGGACTCGGGCGGGGGTGCCGGGCCAGGGGGTGGACTGGTAGCATGGGGTGTTTGGGTGGGTCATTTGTGAGAGAAAAACGATATACCGTAGTGGAGTGTATACCTTTATTTGATCTAGCTAAAACAGAAACAGTTCAGGATTTCCTTTACAGACTTAACACTTCCATCCTCATCCTGAGTTCATCCGAGAATGAGCTATTTGTCTAGTGTATTTTACACGTTACCTCAACAGACAAAAATCTTTTTTTAGGGGAGAAAAAGATGTCTTCCACCTTCTACTATGACTCCTGTGGCTCTGTATGTCTCCATAGCGACGCTGTGATGTCAGACTGTGTGCTCGGACCCCAGTAATCCTGGCCAACGTTCACTCCTGTTACGCAATCAGACATGGTGAATCTGGGCGGACGGCCTCACCGTGAGCATCATGTCTTGTGATCACATCAAAGACGCGGGGAAGGAGGAGAAAAAAAACATTCCTACCATCTGACCAGCTTAAACCTTTGTGAAATGTGCAAAGTCTCCCCCATTCCACACGCTAATTACATTCTTTTCCCCTCCGCTTGCGATATGACGGAAACCCTCCCTGACGTATCCTAAGTATGATATCATGACCCCGCTGGCTCACGCACAGCTTCCAGCTAAGTACTCTGGCCTACATTCTTATTATTTTTTTATTACATTTTCCGCTGGGGTTATTTTCATAATTACAATACTTGACGTGGAAATACCTGCACACTTTATGCAAAAAAAAATCAGAATAGATTTCCTGTGATGTGCCCAGACGGAGGTGTGCAGAACTCCAACGCCTGGTTCAGCCTTTCGTTTGTCTTTTACCATATCTGCCGCTGAAAAGATAACACTGACTCACCAAACTGAAGGCAGTTGCTGTACAGAAAGAAAAAAAACTGAAATGTTCTTGCCAAACCCCATATTTACATTTGAGGCCATGGATTATTCAAGTCTCTCCGTCTGTGAGATGTATTTCTGGCCTCGGAACATATAAATGTGTGGTCTTTTTATTTTAATTAATTGTTTCTGACAGGTGGAGAAGCCCTCAGGTTCCTCTCTCGTGGTTCTCTCCCGAACAGCAGAAAGCTGATATTACCGTTTCCATGTCCACATCCCAGCCCTGGCCAGCCAACACATGCGTTTTCTCTTTACCAGGGGATATTAGTCACTGGAAGGAAACGGAGACGTTTCCAAATCTACATTCACCCACCTTCCCAAACGTCCTCCTCCTTAGGCTGGAGGCTAGACGGTGTTCTCCTTCGTCTCCTTCGTCTCCTTCGTCTCCTCAGTCTGCTTCTTCCACGGAAACATGAGAGGGCCGTCTATATTTAACAAGGTGGAGTGGCTCCTGAAAAACTCCAACTGCATGTTTAACACTAACATGTTTAAGCTTTAATGAGTGTTACAACCAGCGAGTAACACTAATAAGTGATACAAAAACAAAAACTCATTCCACAGGACCGTTACGATTCGGGACTAGTCATGTTCCTGTTTAATGCTCAATGAAAGAGTAATGATCGTTGTAGAGGCAAGGTACCGATTTAGTACTAAGTTAGTACTTTAGTGCTAAATTAGTACTACTATCGCAACGACCCGTATTACCGCCCGAGACCTATAATCGCCCTCACGCGGGTAAACGTTACTTAATATTGATTTCTGTATCAACCAGGATAACGGATTTTAAACACCATACGCTCCTACCCAAAAGGGGTATTTAACCTCTATGTGTGCAAAAAATTGCAGTTGTACAGCGTTATTTAGTGTACTAGACAGCGATTTATTTCTGTGTGTACAAACCCTCATGGAACCAACTGAACGAATTCGATTTCGCGACGAGAATTTGTGAGGGTCATAGAGCTTTCCATAGACATATATACAGAAAGGGTGTTTATAGGTTCCACCTCCTGTATCAGCTAAATTTGCGTGTCGTTCTACACAACGGAAAAAAACTGAAAACACGTTTCAGTTGAAATCCAAACAAGTTACCAGTCCTAATCTAGACACCCACCGCTACTGAAATATGTAAGATTGATTGATTAAATATTTTTCGATCTATAAATGTTTTTAACTGTTTGTCACTTTTTTAATAGCTGGGGCGGTAATAGGTATCTTTACGCTAGGTACTAAGATAGGGTTCTGGAGTGTTTTCTGGGAACTTGAACATCAGTGATAAATTATCACACATAAATCCACTGTCATGATTCTCCACTATCAAAAATGTGCTAAACAGTCCCTACCCACTTCCACTCCGTGTGCTTGTTCACGTGGAGGGTTCGACATATTAAATGCCTCCCCAAACCAATCAGTGGGAAGTGGGAGTGGGTTATAACACTGCATTGGTGGAGTCGGCATCAGTGCTGACTTCGCAAGCATGTGCAATAGCTTTATCGCGTCCGTGCAGCACCTTAACTCAGTCAGTGTTTTTTGTCTGGCCATATGACTGTATTTGAGGATTAATCAGTAATTTACAACATATCAGTGAAACTGATATTAGTAGAAAAAAGCAGTAAAACAAAGAAGATCGAAAAGAAGTAGATCTTTATCATACAATGTGTGAGTCTGCATGTTACAGCGTATGGAAAGATTAACGTAAATAAAACATGAAATTCAGCTCAACACATACATAATGAAAGGAATAAAGAGGAATGAAATCCTATGTTTCCCGGGGTATCCAAAGCGTATATTTTATGGTGTATTTAATATTTATTATGTTCGTTATTTCAATGAAAACGTCTCTGATGTCCAAAATGTCCCTTTTTGTCGAGGGCATCCCAAAGCTTGCCGCTGTATTACCCCCAGTCCCTTCTTGAATGTCCTCCGCAGCTGTGAGTCACAAGATGGACTGAGCGATGAGTCTGAGTCCATCCATGGTGTACACAGAGATCCTGCTTGACTCCTGCCTGTACAGGGACTCCTGCACACTCTCTGCAGAGTGTTTCAGGCCCCTTATCAACAGGTCTAGTCAGGCATGGCCTGTCTCTTTACCAAACATCTCTCAGCTTCTGTTTCAGGATAATCCTTCTTTTCTACTGCTCATCCTGTTTGGGTCCAACACACTCTTGCTCAGACTTTTCTCACTCTCAGTTATTCCCCCAGCTTTGATCTGATCACTCACCTCTCCATTGCTTCTGCCTTATGCTGGAAAGTAGAGCCGCCCTCCACCATTAGAGTGGCAGGTACATATTTCCTCTTCAAACAGGCTCCTGTAAGGCTCAGATTGCAGTCTGGTATCATGAAGCAAAAAACCTGCCACACCTGATTGTCACCTTCCAATAACTCTCCTTAAACTCAACACCTGCTATATTGAGTTTCTCTCCTAATCTAGATCTACCCTTTCTATCATGTTCACATTAGAATACTTTGGGCTATTAGGATGCAGTGAGTTCACTAAGGCTAGATCCAGATTTAACCCCTTTTATTCACACCCAGTTAGCAATCTTTAGATCTTGGATTAAGATGTCACCCAGATTTTCGCTTTCTTGTTCTGAGCTGTGTTTGTGTAGTTCTGGCCAGAAAATCCTTATTTGTCTGCATCCTTTGGAGTGTATGCACGTATCCTGCTTGACTCCAGCTAGCACAGTTGACTCCTGCGCGATCCCTGCCCCCCATCCCCTTACACCGCTTGTCTTCCTCTGGCATAGAACAGGAGGTGTGGTGTATACATGGATCCCGAACTCATGAAAAACCTGTCCTTCTATTTGCTGCATGCTTTGGCAATGCAATTGTGGTTATTTGTCAGGCCATTAAATGTCACTGAATTTGAATTTTAAATGTAATCCCATAACATTGTCTGGCAGGGTCTCACACACACACACACACACACACACACACACACCCACACACTCACATACAGAGAGAGAGAGAGGTAGGTTGTGAGAGAGAAATCACCTCCCCCAGATACTGAGTATAACAGAACAATCTTCAGCCCCATGACATCCAGCCCTAAAGCCGGCCAGCTCTCCTGCTTTGACTCAGAAGCCATATCATGTCAGGTCTGAATTTACATCACAAAGGAGATACGGCTACGTTTCAGTTTATGAACTTAGCAGTCTTTTTTAAAGAACAAGTAGCACTTAGCAGTCTATTTTATTTGAACAGAGTTAAAGGCTGGCCTTCACTCTTAAGACTTTAACAAAAGTTGATCTAAAGAACACAAGAAAAGAACAGTTACCTGATGTGCTCAAATTTAACAGTGTCTCAATTGTCATTTTTTTATTTATTTTTGAATGTAGGACTCCCCTTCACTCATGTGCTGTGAACAACTCCAAATATCTGACAAGACACAATGAAAACGCTTTCAGTTTGACCACTTTCTCTCACACCTGACACACACACACACACACACACACACCTGACACACAAACACGGTGGCAACCACACCCCGTGTAAACTCCTCGTTAGCGTGGTTCCCTCTGGTCTTGGGCGCCCTTTTGCTGTGTTGGTGATTTTCCTAATCAGATGGAGGCGTTGTGAAAAGGCGCTTCTGTGCGGAGGTCCTGAAGCGTTCAGCAGGCCCTGGCCCCAGCCCTAGCCCTGCGGCCTGGAGCAGAGGTACTGGAGTGGAACAACATTTGTGACACTTCAGCTCTGGCTGTTTTGGGGCACTCATCTGAAACACAGGCAGCAGGTTCACACACAGACAGACTTACAGATGGGTTCACATATGGCGGCTTTTACCACCCAGCAAAAACTCTCTTCTACTCTTCTCCATCCATATACTTATCAATGGGTGAACTGATCCCAGTTATATATATTCAATGGGGTGCTTTCCCATACATGGTTTAAGCCTAGTTCCAGACTAAAAGCTTTATTTCAGCAAAGATCTCCATTGAAGTTGCTCTTTTAGTCGAGGACTAGGTTTAATTCATGTCTAGGAAACTGGCCTAATATGTTTAATATGTCAAAATAAAATGAGCTAACCTGTGACCTGGAAGTGAACCTTTCTATCCATGCCAGAGTACGCCAGAGTAAAGGCTCAAGTTCTGAGGCCTTCTGAGCCGTAAAGCACCAGTCAGACTGCTGAGAGACAAAATGGCTGAAATGAGGAAGCCAAGTACGAATGAGTGCTAGGAGAGGATACGAGGCATGGCAGGAGCAGGAAACAGGTGACCAGTATGGTAAATGGACTTCATTTATATTACGCTTTTCTACTCATAGAGCACTCAAAGCGCTTTACAGATGAATGCCTCAGACATCATCTACCCGTCCATACACTGATGGCAGAGCCTACTATCCAAGTTGCCAATCTGCACATCGGTGAGCAGCTGGTGGGTTTCAGTGTCTTGCTCAAGGACTCTTGGTGAGGAGGGATTGAACTCGCAACCTTCCTGAACCACTGTCGCCCACAGCATCAGTACCGACTCAAGTGTGGACAGTCAGGGCACATCTCAATAGGCTGTAGAGGACAAAGGAGGCTGGCAGAGATATCTAACAGCATGAAGGTGACAATCCAGACTGTCAAACCCCACCCCGCCCCAATCATTCCCTCAAAGCCAAGCCGAATCAGATGACAAGGTGCATGAGCTTCTCTGTGATCGGATCAGACAGCTGGAGGTAGAGAAATGTGGGAAGGCTAAAATAGGCTAAATATGTGAATAGAAACAACAAGAAAATGTCATTGTTATGTATTTACAACATGGATGCCATTCATTTACTGCTGAGTGGGAATTGAATTCAAGTCAGACAAATTAGACTACCTCTTCTCAGACACTCTAGTCAAGGGGTTTAACCTTTTCAAGCAAACAGTCGGACCAGCTACCCTCAAGCCAGCCAATCACCTGGACAGAACAACACCAGGAAGTGCTCTGTCAGCTCGTAGAGTTGCTGCTGCGTCCACCACTCCTAGGGTACCCCGACTTCTGTCAGCTTGTAGAGTACCTGCTGTGTCCACCAGTCCTAGGTTACCCCGACTTTGAATAGCTGTTTGTGTTGCACTACCACACCTTTCAGCGCAGTGCTGTATCAGAGACAACAAGACAAGCTGGTCGTCACTAGTTATGGGGTCAAGAACACAAACTGCGATGTGATGTTTTGGTGGTGAAAATACGTATAAAAGTAATGACATGGATGTGTAATGAATGCGTAAGAGTACTGGACTATCGGTAATGCAAATATGAAATTTATATCGGTGTTTTGCAAGTTAAATGAGAAAGAGCATGTTCCATATAAAATAACAGACATACAACTATAAAAAAGAGAGAAAAACAGTACAGTAAACAGTACTTCACTTAGCAATTTGCTAATGAGGAGATCAGTATGGTAGTCACCTGTAGTAGGCTAGCACACACGTTGTGTGAGTGTGCAGAATATTGTCAGTGTAGCGTGTTTTGAGGGTTATAGTACATTTAATTTTTTCTGCAAGTTCAAGAGTGAACGTGAATGTTTGTAGCGCCAGTTGTTCAGTAGCCCTGCAGTATACAGCCACGTTATGCTGATGTGCTTGAGTTTCTGTATCTCTAGAACGGAGGAGAGAAATAAAAATTAATTATAAAAATGGATGTTCACCTGGAAGTCCCTTTTGTGTCCAAGTGTGTGGGTGTGTGTGATTATGATTAACTCCAACACACCCATAATTACACCCATATACTGTACATATAATGCCTGCCCACACATCTACACACAAACATAAACAGTCACACAAACATGCACTCACACACACACACACACAATGGTCTGCAATATCCGTCTCTCTTACTTACGCCTAGACTCCCACGGAATTAGAAACACACACACACACACACACATACACACTTCCTCTGGGCAGTGGCAGCGTGGCACGATGCGGCGAGGCGAAGCGAGCCGGCTCACACTGCTCACACTGCGCCTGACGCTGAGTCGTCATGACAGCAGCCCGAGGTTTAAACGGACATCTCCCGCTAGCCATAAGCGCTAAGACCCTCAGCGCACAGCCAGCAAACACAAACCTCGGCGGAGGCTGATGCAATCTGTCATCAGCTATTCGCACCGTTATTAATGCGGCTGCTAACGTTAGGCAGCGCCTGCCAAGGCTGGATCTTCAGCTCGTTGATTGGGGCCAGTCCTGACACCAACTAACACTCCACTTAAAGGATCGCTTTACGTGCGTCTGTCAGTAGCTGTTGAGTTTATGGGGCGTTGCAGGACGCTAAGAATGGACCCCAACAATTCTCCATAAGTAATCGAAGAATAAGCCAAAAGTAGGGCTTTCCTGCATTATCTAAAATTCCATGACTTGTAACTCAGCTGGGAAGGTACTGACACCAAGGCCATGGATTCGCTACTCAATAAGTGAACACTGACTTAGAGACTTGTGCTGTAACGGAAGTTGAGAAAAGCATCTAAATACTTTAATACATTTTTATCATCTCGGATATGGTTTCATGTCACTATTCTATTCTCAGCATGCAAAGGGCTGCGTGGGAGTAAACACCTATTGAGAGGGAATGCAGAAGTATTGAAGGGAAATTTCAAATCTCAGCACACACTACTACAGAAGTGTGACAGAGATCAAATGAATACGGCCGCACTGGTAATCTGGTAAAACTGGTCAAATTGTGCTGGACGATATAAATAAAAAACAAACGTTTACTTTCTGTGTGTCAATCAGGCACTCTATGAAGAAACTTCTACACCATCTCATCACCTGCATCCGCGTCCATGTTGAATGACAACAGGCGCTCTGGGATGCTTTTAGAGATGCATTATTAAATACTATTATTCTTGTAAAAACAAATACCGCAGCATCCACATCTAAAACACTCTGTTAATGATTCATGCGTACAGTGGTTGCCATGAGTGATGTACCAAGGCTTAACACTTGTTTGACAGGGTGATTGCTGTGACATCGTTGTAACTGAACTTGAGCAGAATAGGAAAACACCTTGAAACATTTTGATCATGATTGTGTCAAGACAACTTGAGTGGAGTGTGTGTATGTGGGTGATCATGATTTTATTTCAGTAAATGTGTATGTCAACTCAACTTCAAAAATACATATACAGTACATGTACTGTACATTAAGGGAAACATTGGCAAACGTTTTCAAACAGTTTTTGTTTGCTTTGAGTTCACTATGAATGTTTGCTTTGAGTTCACTATGGATGTTTGCTTTGAGTTCACTATAAATGTTTGCTTTGACCTCACTACGAATGTTTGCGAAAACACACACCATCGGTCCAACAAGTTGTTACATTTCACACATTCTCAAAAATTAAAAATTTAAAAAAGTCAAAGAAAAGGTGTTTGCCTTGAAAGTTTTCTGAATTTGAACACACCTCAGATAAATAGTAAAAATCATATAATTACAACAATGGGGTTACCAAACACCCAAGATGCACAAACAAAACACCGTCCCAGTGCCTTCATCCTCTAAACTTCCAGAGTAATCATTGATGTTGACATGAAAGCCTTTGAGCCAGAGCTATCTGAAGTGGCACAGAAGGCCTGAAGGGCTTTTTTAGCCTTGGCTTTTAAAGTGGAGCTCTGGACTCAAACTTGCTCCCGACTGTCAGAATTCCTCTGTGTATGAGATATGAGTGCATGTGTGTGTGTGTGTGTGTGTGTGTGTGTGTGTGTGTGTGTGTGTGTGTGAGGCTTTTACGTTGAGTGTTTTGACCACTTTTCACTGTACCGTACTTACAGAAAACATTATCTATGCTGGGTGTGTTTGACAGACACAGAAAACCACACACACACACACACACACACACACACACACACACACACACACACACATACACACACACGGTCAACAGAGTGCAGTGTCAAAGTTGCAAACGGTGTTATGGGTCATGTGCTGGATAGAGAAAGCCATGTAAATGTATTTAGTGTTGGGCTATAAAAGTTAGCTTTTAATACTGTTTTTCACCCCACAACCCTCCGGAGACTTGTACCCTCAATAAGAAATTAGAAAGTTTGCCCTCTGCATTTTTCAAGCCAACCCCGGGGGCACCAGGACACCAATGACTTGCTAAAACGAGAATTCAAAAACCGCAGTCTCTGTCGGATAAATCGTGTACACAGAGTGAATTTCAATATACTTCGCGAGTCAGTGGTCCAAAAAAACTGTATACACTCCGAGACATGTAGAAGCTTGAGTCAGTGAATCTTAATAACTTATTTACCATGTACATTACACACCAGTTTTTAGTAGCATAAATAATCAAATACGTGGTTTTCTCTCATTGATAGAGAAGGTCAGAGGAGTCCCATTAAAAGCACATTAAAGTCTTGCTCAATAATAAATGTTAATATTCATCTGTCACACAGGGTACTCTCAAGTAACAAGTACCATACATTTAGATCTTTAAATAAACTTCCCACCATCGCATAGGCTAAGGCTGCGGAGACAGTATCAACTTCAAGCCACACTACAATAATCTGTCCTTAACTGAGTTTCATTGAGAGACTCTCTTGGCAACCTGCAGAACGCTCTTGATTCTCCCCTCTTTCTCTCACTCTCTCTCTCTCTCTCTCTCTCTCTCTCTCTCTCTCTGTCACTCTTCTCCTTCTGAGACTGCACTCAAGAGAGAGAAACAGACGGGAGTAGAGAGCTCGAAAGAGAAAGCAAGCGAGGGAGAGAGAGAGAGAGAGAAAGCGAGCGAGGGAGAGAGAGAGAGGGCCGAGCAGGATGACTGGAGATAGGAAGATGTGGTGAGATTCGGGGAAGTGCTTTAACAGATTGTTATGTCACCATTAGGAGGCTGTAATAAAGTCGTATTTCTTTTGCATTTTGCATGACCGCCAGGCTCGGTCCACTGGGCTGTCCTCTCCACTCACATCACGCAGCATTAACTGGAGCGCCTCAAAGCTGCTGCTGACGCTCTCCCCCCCTCCCTCCCCTCTTCTCTCCTTCCCTCTCTCACTCTCCTTCTTCCCCCTCTATGGCTCTCTCCCTCCCTCCTTCTCTCCTTCCCTCTCTCACTCTCCTTCTTCCCCCTCTATGTCTCTCTACCTCTCTTCTCTTCCCTCTCTCCTTCTCTCCTTCCCTTTCTCTATCTCTTCTCTTTCCCTCCTCTCTGTTGCTCCAGCTCTCTCCCCTTCCCTCCCTCTGCTCTCCTCTCTGTCTCCATCTCTCTCCCCTTCCCTCCCTCTCTTTATTCCTCTCCTTCCCCTCCCCTCTCACACTCCTCCTTCTCTCCACCTCTGTCTCCCCTCTCTCTGTCTCCCTCACTCTCTTTCCTTCCTTCCCTCCTTCTCTCTCTCTCTCTCTCTCTCTTTCTCCTTCCCTCTGTCTCGCTCAATCGCTGTACCTCCTGTACCTCTGAAACTGTCTCCTGAAACGGTCTCATGGTGTTTCATCCATTGTTTTACACTGGGCCTTATGCTATACGGTGGACGCTACATCCCCACACTGGGCCTTATGCTATACGGTGGACGCTACATCCCACACTGGGCCTTATGCAGTGGACGCTACATCCCCACACTGGGCCTTATGCAGTGGACGCTACATCCCCACACTGGGCCTTATGCAGTGGACGCTACATCCCCACACTGGGCCTTATGCAGTGAACGCTACATCCCCACACTGGGCCTTATGCTATACGGTGGACGCTACATCCCCACACTGGGCCTTATGCAGTGAACGCTACATCCCCACACTGGGCCTTATGCAGCGCAGTGGATGCTTAGCGAGAGGTCCAACAGGAAGTAGCCCAGGAAGTGATTCCAACTCTGTGGAGCGGCTCCGTCCACTCTTTGACCGTCTCTGGGTAAAACGTGCAAAACAAAGTGTTTGGGGTTCCAACAAAGAAGAAAATGTTTTTGAGTTGTGGCAGTAGAAGCACCATTTGCATGATGGGTCCTCCAGCTGTTATCTCAATGGCGCCAGCATGGAGAGAAATAACAGAGGAATCAACTATTGGATTTGACATGTAAACTGTTCTCCGACAGGAATGCAGCCACATTCTACATCAAACCTGATGTCACGTAGTACCCAAGTTCATTAGATCCATGTCACACAGTGTGGCTTGCAATAAACTTATAAGACTGCTGAAATCTCACAGTCTGTATGCGCATTAAGACTGATTAACACATACCACACTGAAAGTCTAGCCGACGCAACAGTCTCTCCTGCTAACTTTAGCATCTCATCTGAAAGGCTAGCCTACACAACAGTCTCTCCTGCTAACTTTAGCATCTCATCTGAAAGGCTAGCCTACACAACAGTCTCTCCTGCTAACTTTAGCATCTCATCTGATCTGTTATTCCTTGTAAGTATAGCAGGACTTGTAGCTCTCCTGAACTCAACAAAGACACAGCTCCACTTGTTTAGTGCAATATTTAATGGACATTCTTTTGTAGTAGCCTGTTAAGTTCACATCAATTCAACTATGTCCCAACCATACGCGGGGAAAAACAGTCGTCTCATTTATCATCTTCGTAAAACATAAAAATATGAGAACATAGCCTAAACCAAATATCATGAAGTGACAATACCCCATTAATCAATACATCACCAAACAACATCGAGTTGGCAACATTTCATTTTAACAAAATGTTTAAAAACAGATTCACAGTAGGCTAAGCAAAGAATCTAAGGGTGAGCAAAATACGCAACATTTCAACCAAATAAAGATGAAAATATCTGTATAGCCTGTAAGGTAGACTATAGGTCTGTGTGTGTGTGTGTGTGTGTACACTATAGGTCTTTTAATTTAGTTTAGTTGTTTGCATTCACAAATGTGTGACTTGTTTTTCTGTACTTGTGCTATTGGTTTATATTATTCAAGACATTCACTGTAATCATGATGTTTATATTCTCAGGGATTGGGGGGGCGGGGGCACCCGAATGCCAGTCGTTTTATTTTTTATCAGTTTCACATTTCCTGGAGTGAAAATGTGGGAGATTCTAGTTGTCCTGGCTTCAGCCAAACATAGCCTACCCTGCACTCTCCGGTCATAAACCATCTCCTGATTTAAACCGACTGACTCGTCTGCGAGAGTCATTTAATACTTAACCAGCTCTATAAGAGCAAGACATGTTTTTTTCCGCTCCTTAATGCACAATTAAAGAGGCTGCCCGCACTGCCTGAAGCAAAATGACAGGACAAATCACATCACTGGAACTGACAACTATGAATTATTGCTTAGTGAAAGGGCTAATTAGCCTCGCTAGTCCTGAGCAGGCAGCCATTCTGTGGGGAGAGTCGTCAGTTGTAGCGTTAGCGCTGCTGTTAGCTGAAGCACTTAGGTTTCCTGCCACAGAGCTGTGTGCAGTAGGGCAGTCACGCCCAAAAAAGAACAAAACAAAGCCTAACGACCGATCACAAACCTCAGTGTTGCGATTGCGTGGTGATGCAGAGACCCAATGACTTCCCCCACGGGTAAAGTGAAACACAGACGCAAGCAACACAAGACATGTGGCGGTTTGACAATGATGTTTGTCAGGCTGGGAATCCCTGGCTGAGCGCCCACTGATACAAGGCCTCGTAGTGTAGGTCTGCTCCACAACAGAGTGCAGTGAAATGTTTGCAGCTTGTTTTCAGGCATGATATGACCAAAGGTCGGCGTTGTTGTTGTTGTTGTTGTTGTTTTTCTCTGAAGAGAACTCTAACCTGATCCAATCTTCTGTTTCCTTGTACAAGCAGACATTGCAGGCCTGGTATGACATTTGTAGAAAATCAACCCTGACAGTGTTGCCATCATGTTTGGTCTTATCCTGTGTAGCAATTCTGAAAATCCCTCAAGATATCGACCATAAACTGTCACCACATAGCTTGCCCATAATGCGCATTTGGTTACAGTGAAAACAGAACCCGGCTATTTGTCATGCCAGTGAATTCTCCATTTAGCCAACCACATCTGAGCCGCACGATAATAATTTCACATCGCTCTACAAGGCTCGAATTTTTCACTGTCAGAAACAAACCACAGGAGCACCCACAGCCATTTGAGGAAATTAAAAAAACTCAACTCAACCTGCTTTCACAGTAATAAGGCAGAAAGAACACAACTAAATAACAGCAAGTTCTGCCACGCAACAGACCCCCCCCACTCGCTCCCCCTCTCCTACCCCAAAAGACCCCTGCGGAGAAACAGCCTTCACAGGTAACCACTGACAAACTGTCCGCCTGATCAAAGCGCACGTGATGTGGCCCTCAGAATGGCTTCCATTACCCAGCATCCCCCCCTCTCTGCGTCGTGCCATTGTTGAGTCTCTGCTCTCCTTCACTGAAATCTGTGTCTGATTACGCCCATCGCGCCCGAGCGCCTGTGGCCAGAGACCACTGCTTCGCAGACATTAGCCTCCCCACAAGTCCCCGGACCGTATTTTAAATCACAGTTGTTTAAAGTGATGTTCTCCCGAAACTATACAGCGCTCTGAAAACCAGCACCTCGCGCTAACCACAAACATATTATGTAGCCGGGGACACGGGAGAGAGAGAGTTCAAAAACCTCCTCGTCTCAGAGAGGTTTTTTTTTTTGTGATGTTTCATTTTGCCCACCACTATGATGTTACATCCCTGGGGGAGAAGCACGCTCACAGGGTCCAGGAGAACAACCACTGACTGCCTCTCACACTGTGGAGTTCCTACTGAGAAACCTGAGGAGCCACTGGAGCTAGCATGAGAGATGGGCCCCCCCCTCTGGTGTTAGGAGGGGGGGAAACTAACTTCCCTCCACACCTTCTCTTCCTGTCTAGAGAGGAACATCCTGTGTGTGTGTGTGTGTGTGTGTGTGTGTGTGTGTGTGTGTGTATGTGTGTCTCTGTGTGTGTCTGTGTGTGTCTGTGTGTGTGTGTGTGTGTGTGTGTGTGTGTGTGTGTGTGTGTGTGTGTGTGTGTGTGTGCATGTGTATGTGTGTCTGTGTGTGTGTGTGTGTGTGTGTGTGTGTGTGTGTATGTGTGTCTGTGTGTGTGATGACGGCGTTGGGTCCAGCCTGAGAACATGGCACTTAGGTAGAGAGCAAGGCTTTCCCTACCCAATGGAAGTAGCCTGAAGTGACAATTAGGCCTAATTGCCGAGTGGTTGAGGGCTTTGAAGAGCCGGACTTTATCTTGAGACTCTTAACCCTGACGAATGCAAGGACTCCTCTAGACTGTCGTTACCAATCAGGACTGCATTAATATTTACTAAGCAGATCACACCATTAGGACCAAAGATTAAAGGCCCACAGTTTGCAGAAAATATCCCGAGGCTAATTTGTTAGCGGCCCAAAATGCATGCATGCTCATTAATTTCCCCAACTTCCAAGTAAATCTAAGTAAACTTCAGCTTCGCTTATCGTCAGAGCTGTTCCCCTAGGTCATTCCTCGTTTGAGGAATAACCGAAAGCTCCAATTAGGTTTAGGGGCTAATGTTTATATAATTGTACCAAATGATGCTTTTCTCTCTCCAGAACTGTGAAAAAAAAAGTCTTGTTTACAATGACGGCAAACAAAAGCAATTATTTGCGGTTTTGCTTCATTATTAACAAATGATTACTGTTCCCGAGCTTTTTTTTTAAACAGCATCACATGACATAGATTACCTTGGGGAGAGAGAAAGTATCCAGATTAACAGACCTGTTTGATCTCGCTGGCACAAATTGATCCAAGGTGAAGAATTTGTGATCGATTATGATCGATGGCGTTTGGGGAGGGAGTCGAAAGGTTTGCGCCTTGCTGTTCCTGGGCACCGTCACTTCTAATTTGATCCCTTATAGTATTACCATGTGTATGCTAACACCGGCGGCTTTCACACGGGCTGGAGGAACGGCTGCAGTAATGTAACTCAGTCCGAGGAAAGAGATGCAACTCAGTCGGACGTTGAGTTGATACTGATCTCCAAAGGTTAGGAGGAATCCAACGGGTTTTTATTTTCAGTTGGAAACACACCGACTAATAGAACCATGACAGAGGATGAAAGGCTCATATGTAACTGAGTGCTTGTGTTCATTTCTCAAGACTATAACATTTCTGATGAAGTAGTGCTTCTGTGCATCTCTCTCTCTCCCTCACTCACTCTCTTCCTCACTCCCTCTTTCTCTCTCTCACTCTCTCTCTCCCTGTCTCTCTCCCTCTCTCACTCTTTCTCTCTCTCTCCCTCTCTCTCTCACACTCTCTTTCTCTCTCTCTTTCTCTCACTCTCTCTCACACACACACACACACACACACACACACACACACACTCACACAACTACAGATATAGACTACAGGGGCTATAAATATATGTTCCTTGTGTATCTCTTCTTACTTCAGGCTTGTCTGCATAAGCAGGGCATTAGTATGTGTTACCCCTTAAATAAAGGCCTTAAATAAAAGATAAATACAACTTGATCTCTTTTCACTTCATGCACTCGTCTGCCTTTTCTCGCCCGCTGCGTTGCCATGGGGATGACCAAGCCCATATTATATGCATGCATGAGCGTCGCTGCAGCCCCCAGAGCAAAGTAGGAAGATGTGTTCCACTTTCCAGCGCTAATTTTGCATTTTTAATGGCACACACAGAAGCCTTAAGTGGGCGAGTGGCACTTTCAGGGAATGCGGTTACACTCTGGCCAAAGCTGGCGTCTCTCTCCAGCTTTATTTTCTCGCTTTATCTCTCTCCATCGTCTTCTCTTTGCTCTCGTTTATGCGTTTTGACAGAAAACGAGGGAGGGACGCTACACATGGGGCATATCCGAGAGGCCCACTTCACTTCAGCTCAGAGTCGTTGACTTTTTGTTCCTGAGTTTATCTCTCGTCTGTCCAAAAGTGTTCCTTTTAATTCCGGAGCCTTGTTTTCCTGGAGAGTCCTCGTACCTTCTGTGAAAGTAAAGCCCTGCTTTTGGCTCGGGATCTGCATTCACGGACCAGTTAACACGGAACAGCGAGTCTGCAAACTCTTTTCCAAAAAAACATTCACCAACCCAAAATCAACTTTCCTTCTGTTTTCTTTTCTTCTTCATCTCTCTTTTCATCTTTCTCTTCATCTCAAATTAATATTGCAGTCCTCGATATATTTCAATACACTCATTTCCCCACGGTCCTCTCCTTTAGCTGTGCACTAAAAAACAACTCACTTCCACAATCTTGTTCACTTCCACAATCCTGGCTCTGTAAATGCAACAGAGAGAAGCTTGGACTGAGCAATCAACTACTCCAGTCAAATCAACAATGTTTTCTAAAGGGAGGCATCTATTTAATTGGTCAAATCAACAATGTTGCTAAAGGGTGCCGTGTATTTAATTGGCTGATGAATATCAAAAGTCCTTCGCCAGGATTGAGGGCCTCACCTTTGACCTTTGAGCCATCAGTGTTTCATGTCAGTGATTCTCACAGTAAATCCAATCCAAGTGGTTAGAGCTCTGTCCCTCCAGAGATAGCTATCTGAATGACAACCAGGCAGCATAGCTACCGATGGCCCTTCAGCGGACTGAAAAGCCGGGCTGAATTCCTCCCCCATCCAGCTAACTCATCAATTTCATGGCTGATTACCGCAACTCCAGGATTATCTCTTGTTATTTTAAGTAAGATAATACAAGCTTATGACTTAATTGGATCTGTGAAATCAGCTGTTAAATGCTGGGTTCCTTTCTCAGAGAAATATGTGCGTGTCTGTGTGGGGGAGGGTGGGAGGGTGGGTGAGGGGGGTGTTAGTGGCGTCGGTGCGGGCTGATGCTAAGCCGTATCTCAGCGTTCATTCCATCGAGAGGCCAGCGCCCCAACCAGTTGTGGGAGTCCAGAGGAGGAGAAAAGGAGGAGAAGGAGAAGCAGAGGAGGAGAAAAGGAGGAGAAGGAGCAGAAGAGGAGGAGCAGAGGAGGAGAAAAGGAGGAGAAGGAGCAGAAGAGGAGGAGCAGAGGAGAAGGAGAAGCAGAGGAGGAGAAAAGGAGGAGAAGCAGAGGAGGAGGAGCAGAGGAGAGATGCAGAGGCCATGGGGTCACATATAGCCCACGGCAACAGGTCTCACATGCAGGAAGTTCTGCTGTGGTGATACTAGTCTGAGTGGGGGTGGACATCATGCACTGAATATGTTACCAAATAAAATGGACTATGGCAAAATCATGCTCAAAGGGGGACACATTATGTAGGCATGACATAACGCAACCTAAAACACACCACACACACACACACACACACATGCACACACACAGACATACACACACACCACCGCCAACATA